>NW_027362895.1:4562500-4730000 GCF_046119375.1 Phyllobates terribilis
GGTGAGGGCTGGCTAGGGGTCGCCCTGGAGGCACCTGTAGCCAGCTCTCATCCTCATTGAGCTGCTCCAAGGGTGAGGGCTGGCTAGGGGTCGCCCTGGAGGCACCTGTAGCCAGCTCTCATCCTCATTGAGCTGCTCCAAGGGTGAGGGCTGGCTAGGGGTCGCTCTGGAGGCACCTGTAGCCAGCTCTCATCCTCATTGAGCTGCTCCAAGGGTGAGGGCTGGCTAGGGGTCGCCCTGGAGGCACCTGTAGCCAGCTCTCATCCTCATTGAGCTGCTCCAAGGGTGAGGGCTGGCTAGGGGTCGCCCTGGAGGCACCTGTAGCCAGCTCTCATCCTCATTGAGCTGCTCCAAGGGTGAGGGCTGGCTAGGGGTCGCCCTGGAGGCACCTGTAGCCAGCTCTCATCCTCATTGAGCTGCTCCAAGGGTGAGGGCTGGCTAGGGGTCGCCCTGGAGGCACCTGTAGCCAGCTCTCATCCTCATTGAGCTGCTCCAAGGGTGAGGGCTGGCTAGGGGTCGCCCTGGAGGCACCTATAGCCAGCTCTCATCCTCATTGAGCTGCTCCAAGGGTGAGGGCTGGCTAGGGGTCGCCCTGGAGGCACCTGTAGCCAGCTCTCATCCTCATTGAGCTATTCCAAGGGTGAGGGCTGGCTACGTGTCGCCCTGGAGGCACTTGTAGCCAGCTCTCATCCTCATTGAGCGTGATAACGGACGCTGCGCTGAACGGCGGCGCATAGGAACGGGCGGTGAAATAAGCGCGCCAAAAAAACTATAAAGTTTACGTTTTTTTTCCGTAATTCATCAGATGAGGGTGATAACGGACGCTGCGCTGAACGGCGGCGCGTAGGAACGGGCGGTGAAATAAGCGCGCCAAAAAAACTATAAAGTTTATGTCTTTTTTCCGTAATTCATCAGATGAGCGTGATAACGGACGCTGCGCTGAATGGCGGCGCGTAGGAACGGGCGGTGAAATAAGCGCGCCAAAAAAACTATAAAGTTTACGTTTTTTTTCCGTAATTCATCAGATGAGCGTGATAACGGATGCTGTGCTGAACGGCGGCACGTAGGAACGGGCGATGAAATAAGTGCGCCAAAAAAACGATAAAGTTTACGTTTTTTTTCTGTAATTTATCAGATCAGCGTGATAACGGACGCAGCCCTTAACGGCGGCGTCAGAGCGACTTTATTTTGTTGCAGATTGAATTTTAAGTGCTTTTGCTATCATCAAACCTGTAGCCAGCTCTCATCCTCATTGAGCTGCTCCAAGGGTGAGGGCTGGCTAGGGGTCGCCCTGGAGGCTCCTGTAGCCAGCTCTCATCCTCATTGAGCTGCTCCAAGGGTGAGGGCTGGCTAGGGGTCGCCCTGAAGGCACCTGTAGCCAGCTCTCATCCTCATTGAGCTGCTCCAAGGGTGAGGGCTGGCTAGGGGTCGCCCTGGAGGCACCTGTAGCCAGCTCTCATCCTCATTGAGCTGCTCCAAGGGTGAGGGCTGGCTAGGGGTCGCCCTGGAGGCACCTGTAGCCAGCTCTCATCCTCATTGAGCTGCTCCAAGGGTGAGGGCTGGCTAGGGGTCGCCCTGGAGGCACATGTAGCCAGCTCTCATCCTCATTGAGCTATTCCAAGGGTGAGGGCTGGCTACGTGTCGCCCTGGAGGCACTTGTAGCCAGCTCTCATCCTCATTGAGCGTGATAACGGACGCTGCGCTGAACGGCGGCGCATAGGAACGGGCGGTGAAATAAGCGCGCCAAAAAAACTATAAAGTTTACGTTTTTTTTCCCTAATTCATCAGATGAGGGTGATAACGGACGCTGCGCTGAACGGCGGCGCGTAGGAACGGGCAGTGAAATAAGCGCGCCAAAAAAACTATAAAGTTTACGGTTTTTTTTCGTAATTCATCAGATGAGCGTGATAACGGACGCTGCGCTGAATGGCGGCGCGTAGGAACGGGCGGTGAAATAAGCGCGCCAAAAAAACGATAAAGTTTACGTTTTTTTTCCGTAATTCATCAGATGAGCGTGATAACGGATGCTGTGCTGAACGGCGGCACGTAGGAATGGGCGATGAAATAAGTGCGCCAAAAAAACTATAAAGTTTACGTTTTTTTTCCGTAATTCATCAGATGAGCGTAATAACGGATGCTGTGCTGAACGGCGGCACGTAGGAACGGGCGATGAAATAAGTGCGCCAAAAAAACGATAAAGTTTACGTTTTTTTTCTGTAATTTATCAGATCAGCGTGATAACGGACGCAGCACTTAACGGCGGCGTCAGAGCGACTTTATTTTGTTGCATTTGAATTTTAAGTGCTTTTGCTATCATCAAACCTGTAGCCAGCTCTCATCCTCATTGAGCTATTCCAAGGGTGAGGGCTGGCTAAGGGTCGCCCTGGAGGCACCTGTAGCCAGCTCTCATCCTCATTGAGCTGCTCCAAGGGTGAGGGCTGGCTAGGGGTCGCCCTGGAGGCACCTGTAGCCAGCTCTCATCCTCATTGAGCTGCTCCAAGGGTGAGGGCTGGCTAGGGGTCGCCCTGGAGGCACCTGTAGCCAGCTCTCATCCTCATTGAGCTGCTCCAAGGGTGAGGGCTGGCTAGGGTTCGCCCTGGAGGCACCTGTAGCCAGCTCTCATCCTCATTGAGCTGCTCCAAGGGTGAGGGCTGGCTAGGGGTCGCCCTGGAGGCACCTGTAGCCAGCTCTCATCCTCATTGAGCTATTCCAAGGGTGAGGGCTGGCTACGTGTCGCCCTGGAGGCACTTGTAGCCAGCTCTCATCCTCATTGAGCGTGATAACGGACGCTGCGCTGAACGGCAGCGCATAGGAACGGGCGGTGAAATAAGCGCGCCAAAAAAACTATAAAGTTTACGTTTTTTTTCCGTAATTCATCAGATGAGGGTGATAACGGACGCTGCGCTGAACGGCGGCGCGTAGGAACGGGCGGTGAAATAAGCGCGCCAAAAAAACTATAAAGTTTACGTTTATTTTCCGTAATTCATCAGATGAGCGTGATAACGGACGCTGCGCTGAATGGCGGCGCGTAGGAACGGGCGGTGAAATAAGCGCGCCAAAAAAACTATAAAGTTTACGTTTTTTTTCCGTAATTCATCAGATGAGCGTGATAACGGATGCTGTGCTGAACGGCGGCACGTAGGAACGGGCGATGAAATAAGTGCGCCAAAAAAACGATAAAGTTTACGTTTTTTTTCTGTAATTTATCAGATCACCGTGATAACGGACGCAGCCCTTAACGGCGGCGTCAGAGCGACTTTTTTTTGTTGCAGATTGAATTTTAAGTGCTTTTGCTATCATCAAACCTGTAGCCAGCTCTCATCCTCATTGAGCTATTCCAAGGGTGAGGGCTGGCTAAGGGTCGCCCTGGAGGCACCTGTAGCCAGCTCTCATCCTCATTGAGCTGCTCCAAGGGTGAGGGCTGGCTAGGGGTCGCCCTGGAGGCACCTGTAGCCAGCTCTCATCCTCATTGAGCTGCTCCAAGGGTGAGGGCTGGCTAGGGGTCGCCCTGGAGGCACCTGTAGCCAGCTCTCATCCTCATTGAGCTGCTCCAAGGGTGAGGGCTGGCTACGGGTCGCCCTGGAGGCACCTGTAGCCAGCTCTCATCCTCATTGAGCTGCTCCAAGGGTGAGGGCTGGCTAGGGGTCGCCCTGGAGGCACCTGTAGCCAGCTCTCATCCTCATTGAGCTGCTCCAAGGGTGAGGGCTGGCTAGGGGTCGCCCTGGAGGCACCTGTAGCCAGCTCTCATCCTCATTGAGCTGCTCCAAGGGTGAGGGCTGGCTAGGGGTCGCCCTGGAGGCACCTGTAGCCAGCTCTCATCCTCATTGAGCTGCTCCAAGGGTGAGGGCTGGCTAGGGGTCGCCCTGGAGGCACCTGTAGCCAGCTCTCATCCTCATTGAGCTATTCGAAGGGTGAGGGCTGGCTACGTGTCGCCCTGGAGGCACCTGTAGCCAACTCTCATCCTCATTGAGCGTGATAACGGACGCTGCGCTGAACGGCGGCGCATAGGAACGGGCGGTGAAATAAGCGCGCCAAAAAAACTATAAAGTTTACGTTTTTTTTCCGTAATTCATCAGATGAGGGTGATAACGGACGCTGCGCTGAACGGCGGCGCGTAGGAACGGGCGGTGAAATAAGCGCGCCAAAAAAACTATAAAATTTACGTTTTTTTTCCGTAATTCATCAGATGAGCGTGATAACGGAAGCTGCGCTGAACGGCGGCGCGTAGGAACGGGCGGTGAAATAAGCGCGCCAAAAAAGCTATAAAGTGTACGTTTTTTTTCCATAATTCATTAGATGAGCGTGATAACGGAAGCTGCGTTGAACGGCGGCGCGTAGGAACGGGCGGTGAAATAAGCGCGCCAAAAAAACTATAAAGTTTACGTTTTTTTCCGTAATTCATCAGATGAGCGTGATAACGGACGCTGCGCTGAATGGCGGCGCGTAGGAACGGGCGGTGAAATAAGCGCGCCAAAAAAACTATAAAGTTTACGTTTTTTTTCCGTAATTCATCAGATGAGCGTGATAACGGAAGCTGCGCTGAACGGCGGCGCGTAGGAACGGGCGGTGAAATAAGCGCGCCAAAAAAGCTATAAAGTGTACGTTTTTTTTCCATAATTCATTAGATGAGCGTGATAACGGAAGCTGCGTTGAACGGCGGCGCGTAGGAACGGGCGGTGAAATAAGCGCGCCAAAAAAACTATAAAGTTTACGTTTTTTTCCGTAATTCATCAGATGAGCGTGATAACGGACGCTGCGCTGAATGGCGGCGCGTAGGAACGGGCGGTGAAATAAGCGCGCCAAAAAAACTATAAAGTTTACGTTTTTTTTCCGTAATTCATCAGATGAGCGTGATAACGGATGCTGTGCTGAACGGCGGCACGTAGGAACGGGCGGTGAAATAAGTGCGCCAAAAAAACGATAAAGTTTACGTTTTTTTCTGTAATTTATCAGATGAGCGTGATAACGGACGCAGCCCTTAACGGCGGCGTCAGAGCGACTTTTTTTTGTTGCAGATTGAATTTTAAGTGCTTTTGGTATCATCAAACCTGTAGCCAGCTCTCATCCTCATTGAGCTATTCCAAGGGTGAGGGCTGGCTAGGGGTCGCCCTGGAGGCACCTGTAGCCAGCTCTCATCCTCATTGAGCTGCTCCAAGGGTGAGGGCTGGCTAGGGGTCGCCCTGGAGGCACCTGTAGCCAGCTCTCATACTCATTGAGGTGCTCCAAGGGTGAGGGCTGGCTAGGGGTCGCCCTGGAGGCACCTGTAGCCAGCTCTCATCCTCATTGAGCTGCTCCAAGGGTGAGGGCTGGCTAGAGATCACCCTGGAGGCACCTGTAGCCAGCTCTCATCCTCATTGAGCTGCTCCAAGGGTGAGGGCTGGCTAGGGGTCGCCCTGGAGGCACCTGTAGCCAGCTCTCATCCTCATTGAGCTGCTCCAAGGGTGAGGGCTGGCTAGGGGTCGCCCTGGAGGCACCTGTAGCCAGCTCTCATCCTCATTGAGCTGCTCCAAGGGTGAGGGCTGGCTACGGGTCGCCCTGGAGGCACCTGTAGCCAGCTCTCATCCTCATTGAGCTGCTCCAAGGGTGAGGGCTGGCTAGGGTTCGCCCTGGAGGCACCTGTAGCCAGCTCTCATCCTCATTGAGCTGCTCCAAGGGTGAGGGCTGGCTAGGGGTCGCCCTGGAGGCACCTGTAGCCAGCTCTCATCCTCATTGAGCTGCTCCAAGGGTGAGGGCTGGCTAGGGGTCGCCCTGGAGGCACCTGTAGCCAGCTCTCATCCTCATTGAGCTATTCCAAGGGTGAGGGCTGGCTACGTGTCGCCCTGGAGGCACTTGCAGCCAGCTCTCATCCTCATTGAGCGTGATAACGGACGCTGCGCTGAACGGCGGCGCATAGGAACGGGCGGTGAAATAAGCGCGCCAAAAAAACTATAAAGTTTACATTTTTTTTCCGTAATTCATCAGATGAGGGTGATAACGGACGCTGCGCTGAACGGCGGCGCGTAGGAACGGGCGGTGAAATAAGTGCGCCAAAAAAACTATAAAGTTTACGTTTTTTTTCCGTAATTCATCAGATGAGCGTGATAACGGATGCTGTGCTGAACGGCGGCACGTAGGAACGGGCGATGAAATAAGTGCGCCAAAAAAACTATAAAGTTTACGTTTTTTTTCCGTAATTCATCAGATGAGCGTGATAACGGATGCTGTGCTGAACGGCGGCACGTAGGAACGGGCGATGAAATAAGTGCGCCAAAAAAACGATAAAGTTTACGTTTTTTTTCTGTAATTTATCAGATCAGCGTGATAACGGACGCAGCCCTTAACGGCGGCGTCAAAGCGACTTTATTTTGTTGCAGATTGAATTTTAAGTGCTTTTGCTATCATCAAACCTGTAGCCAGCTCTCATCCTCATTGAGCTATTCCAAGGGTGAGGGCTGGCTAAGGGTCGCCCTGGAGGCACCTGTAGCCAGCTCTCATCCTCATTGAGCTGCTCCAAGGGTGAGGGCTGGCTAGGGGTCGCCCTGGAGGCACCTGTAGCCAGCTCTCATCCTCATTGAGCTGCTCCAAGGGTGAGGGCTGGCTAGGGGTCGCCCTGGAGGCACCTGTAGCCAGCTCTCATCCTCATTGAGCTGCTCCAAGGGTGAGGGCTGGCTACGGGTCGCCCTGGAGGCACCTGTAGCCAGCTCTCATCCTCATTGAGCTGCTCCAAGGGTGAGGGCTGGCTAGGGGTCGCCCTGGAGGCACCTGTAGCCAGCTCTCATCCTCATTGAGCTGCTCCAAGGGTGAGGGCTGGCTAGGGGTCGCCCTGGAGGCACCTGTAGCCAGCTCTCATCCTCATTGAGCTGCTCCAAGGGTGAGGGCTGGCTAGGATTCGCCCTGGAAGCACCTGTAGCCAGCTCTCATCCTCATTGAGCTGCTCCAAGGGTGAGGGCTGGCTAGGGGTCGCCCTGGAGGCACCTGTAGCCAGCTCTCATCCTCATTGAGCTATTCCAAGGGTGAGGGCTGGCTACGTGTCGCCCTGGAGGCACTTGTAGCCAGCTCTCATCCTCATTGAGCGTGATAACGGACGCTGCGCTGAACGGCGGCGCATAGGAACGGGCGGTGAAATAAGCGCGCCAAAAAAACTATAAAGTTTACGTTTTTTTTCCGTAATTCATCAGATGAGGGTGATAACGGACGCTGCGCTGAACGGCGGTGCGTAGGAACGGGCGGTGAAATAAGCGCGCCAAAAAAACTATAAAGTTTACGTTTTTTTTCCGTAATTCATCAGATGAGCGTGATAACGGACGCTGCGCTGAATGGCGGCGCATAGGAACGGGCGGTGAAATAAGCGCGCCAAAAAAACTATAAAGTTTACGTTTTTTTTCCGTAAATCATCAGATGAGCGTGATAACGGATGCTGTGCTGAACGGCGGCACGTAGGAACGGGCGATGAAATAAGTGCGCCAAAAAAACGATAAAGTTTACGTTTTTTTTCTGTAATTTATCAGATGAGCGTGATAACGGACGCAGCGCTGAACGGCGGCGCGTAGGAACGGGCGGTGAAATAAGCGCGCCAAAAAAACTATAAAATTTACGTTTTTTTTCCGTAATTCATCAGATGAGCGTGATAACGGAAGCTGCGCTGAACGGCGGCGCGTAGGAACGGGCGGTGAAATAAGCGCGCCAAAAAAGCTATAAAGTGTACGTTTTTTTTCCATAATTCATTAGATGAGCGTGATAACGGAAGCTGCGTTGAACGGCGGCGCGTAGGAACGGGCGGTGAAATAAGCGCGCCAAAAAAACTATAAAGTTTAAGTTTTTTTTCCGTAATTCATCAGATGAGCGTGATAACGGACGCTGCGCTGAATGGCGGCGCGTAGGAACGGGCGGTGAAATAAGCGCGCCAAAAAAACTATAAAGTTTACGTTTTTTTTCCGTAATTCATCAGATGAGCGTGATAACGGATGCTGTGCTGAACGGCGGCACGTAGGAACGGGCGGTGAAATAAGTGCGCCAAAAAAACGATAAAGTTTACGTTTTTTTCTGTAATTTATCAGATGAGCGTGATAACGGACGCAGCCCTTAACGGCGGCGTCAGAGCGACTTTTTTTTGTTGCAGATTGAATTTTAAGTGCTTTTGGTATCATCAAACCTGTAGCCAGCTCTCATCCTCATTGAGCTATTCCAAGGGTGAGGGCTGGCTAGGGGTCGCCCTGGAGGCACCTGTAGCCAGCTCTCATCCTCATTGAGCTGCTCCAAGGGTGAGGGCTGGCTAGGGGTCGCCCTGGAGGCACCTGTAGCCAGCTCTCATCCTCATTGAGCTGCTCCAAGGGTGAGGGCTGGCTAGGGGTCGCCCTGGAGGCACCTGTAGCCAGCTCTCATCCTCATTGAGCTGCTCCAAGGGTGAGGGCTGGCTAGGGGTCGCCCTGGAGGCACCTGTAGCCAGCTCTCATCCTCATTGAGCTGCTCCAAGGGTGAGGGCTGGCTAGGGGTCGCCCTGGAGGCACCTGTAGCCAGCTCTCATCCTCATTGAGCTGCTCCAAGGGTGAGGGCTGGCTAGGGGTCGCCCTGGAGGCACCTGTAGCCAGCTCTCATCCTCATTGAGCTGCTCCAAGGGTGAGGGCTGGCTACGGGTCGCCCTGGAGGCACCTGTAGCCAGCTCTCATCCTCATTGAGCTGCTCCAAGGGTGAGGGCTGGCTAGGGTTCGCCCTGGAGGCACCTGTAGCCAGCTCTCATCCTCATTGAGCTGCTCCAAGGGTGAGGGCTGGCTAGGGGTCGCCCTGGAGGCACCTGTAGCCAGCTCTCATCCTCATTGAGCTGCTCCAAGGGTGAGGGCTGGCTAGGGGTCGCCCTGGAGGCACCTGTAGCCAGCTCTCATCCTCATTGAGCTATTCCAAGGGTGAGGGCTGGCTACGTGTCGCCCTGGAGGCACTTGCAGCCAGCTCTCATCCTCATTGAGCGTGATAACGGACGCTGCGCTGAACGGCGGCGCATAGGAACGGGCGGTGAAATAAGCGCGCCAAAAAAACTATAAAGTTTACATTTTTTTTCCGTAATTCATCAGATGAGGGTGATAACGGACGCTGCGCTGAACGGCGGCGCGTAGGAACGGGCGGTGAAATAAGTGCGCCAAAAAAACTATAAAGTTTACGTTTTTTTTCCGTAATTCATCAGATGAGCGTGATAACGGATGCTGTGCTGAACGGCGGCACGTAGGAACGGGCGATGAAATAAGTGCGCCAAAAAAACTATAAAGTTTACGTTTTTTTTCCGTAATTCATCAGATGAGCGTGATAACGGATGCTGTGCTGAACGGCGGCACGTAGGAACGGGCGATGAAATAAGTGCGCCAAAAAAACGATAAAGTTTACGTTTTTTTTCTGTAATTTATCAGATCAGCGTGATAACGGACGCAGCCCTTAACGGCGGCGTCAAAGCGACTTTATTTTGTTGCAGATTGAATTTTAAGTGCTTTTGCTATCATCAAACCTGTAGCCAGCTCTCATCCTCATTGAGCTATTCCAAGGGTGAGGGCTGGCTAAGGGTCGCCCTGGAGGCACCTGTAGCCAGCTCTCATCCTCATTGAGCTGCTCCAAGGGTGAGGGCTGGCTAGGGGTCGCCCTGGAGGCACCTGTAGCCAGCTCTCATCCTCATTGAGCTGCTCCAAGGGTGAGGGCTGGCTAGGGGTCGCCCTGGAGGCACCTGTAGCCAGCTCTCATCCTCATTGAGCTGCTCCAAGGGTGAGGGCTGGCTACGGGTCGCCCTGGAGGCACCTGTAGCCAGCTCTCATCCTCATTGAGCTGCTCCAAGGGTGAGGGCTGGCTAGGGGTCGCCCTGGAGGCACCTGTAGCCAGCTCTCATCCTCATTGAGCTGCTCCAAGGGTGAGGGCTGGCTAGGGGTCGCCCTGGAGGCACCTGTAGCCAGCTCTCATCCTCATTGAGCTGCTCCAAGGGTGAGGGCTGGCTAGGATTCGCCCTGGAAGCACCTGTAGCCAGCTCTCATCCTCATTGAGCTGCTCCAAGGGTGAGGGCTGGCTAGGGGTCGCCCTGGAGGCACCTGTAGCCAGCTCTCATCCTCATTGAGCTATTCCAAGGGTGAGGGCTGGCTACGTGTCGCCCTGGAGGCACTTGTAGCCAGCTCTCATCCTCATTGAGCGTGATAACGGACGCTGCGCTGAACGGCGGCGCATAGGAACGGGCGGTGAAATAAGCGCGCCAAAAAAACTATAAAGTTTACGTTTTTTTTCCGTAATTCATCAGATGAGGGTGATAACGGACGCTGCGCTGAACGGCGGTGCGTAGGAACGGGCGGTGAAATAAGCGCGCCAAAAAAACTATAAAGTTTACGTTTTTTTTCCGTAATTCATCAGATGAGCGTGATAACGGACGCTGCGCTGAATGGCGGCGCGTAGGAACGGGCGGTGAAATAAGCGCGCCAAAAAAACTATAAAGTTTACGTTTTTTTTCCGTAAATCATCAGATGAGCGTGATAACGGATGCTGTGCTGAACGGCGGCACGTAGGAACGGGCGATGAAATAAGTGCGCCAAAAAAACGATAAAGTTTACGTTTTTTTTCTGTAATTTATCAGATGAGCGTGATAACGGACGCAGCGCTGAACGGCGGCGCGTAGGAACGGGCGGTGAAATAAGCGCGCCAAAAAAACTATAAAATTTACGTTTTTTTTCCGTAATTCATCAGATGAGCGTGATAACGGAAGCTGCGCTGAACGGCGGCGCGTAGGAACGGGCGGTGAAATAAGCGCGCCAAAAAAGCTATAAAGTGTACGTTTTTTTTCCATAATTCATTAGATGAGCGTGATAACGGAAGCTGCGTTGAACGGCGGCGCGTAGGAACGGGCGGTGAAATAAGCGCGCCAAAAAAACTATAAAGTTTAAGTTTTTTTTCCGTAATTCATCAGATGAGCGTGATAACGGACGCTGCGCTGAATGGCGGCGCGTAGGAACGGGCGGTGAAATAAGCGCGCCAAAAAAACTATAAAGTTTACGTTTTTTTTCCGTAATTCATCAGATGAGCGTGATAACGGATGCTGTGCTGAACGGCGGCACGTAGGAACGGGCGGTGAAATAAGTGCGCCAAAAAAACGATAAAGTTTACGTTTTTTTCTGTAATTTATCAGATGAGCGTGATAACGGACGCAGCCCTTAACGGCGGCGTCAGAGCGACTTTTTTTTGTTGCAGATTGAATTTTAAGTGCTTTTGGTATCATCAAACCTGTAGCCAGCTCTCATCCTCATTGAGCTATTCCAAGGGTGAGGGCTGGCTAGGGGTCGCCCTGGAGGCACCTGTAGCCAGCTCTCATCCTCATTGAGCTGCTCCAAGGGTGAGGGCTGGCTAGGGGTCGCCCTGGAGGCACCTGTAGCCAGCTCTCATCCTCATTGAGCTGCTCCAAGGGTGAGGGCTGGCTAGGGGTCGCCCTGGAGGCACCTGTAGCCAGCTCTCATCCTCATTGAGCTGCTCCAAGGGTGAGGGCTGGCTAGGGGTCGCCCTGGAGGCACCTGTAGCCAGCTCTCATCCTCATTGAGCTGCTCCAAGGGTGAGGGCTGGCTAGGGGTCGCCCTGGAGGCACCTGTAGCCAGCTCTCATCCTCATTGAGCTGCTCCAAGGGTGAGGGCTGGCTAGGGGTCGCCCTGGAGGCACCTGTAGCCAGCTCTCATCCTCATTGAGCTGCTCCAAGCGTGAGGGCTGGCTAGGGGTCGCCCTGGAGGCACCTGTAGCCAGCTCTCATCCTCATTGAGCTGCTCCAAGGGTGAGGGCTGGCTAGGGGTCGCCCTGGAGTCACCTGTAGCCAGCTCTCATCCTCATTGAGCTGCTCCAAGGGTGAGGGCTGGCTAGGGGTCGCCCTGGAGGCACCTGTAGCCAGCTCTCATCCTCATTGAGCTGCTCCAAGGGTGAGGGCTGGCTAGGGGTCGCCCTGGAGGCACCTGTAGCCAGCTCTCATCCTCATTGAGCTGCTCCAAGGGTGAGGGCTGGCTAGGGGTCGCCATGGAGGCACCTGTAGCCAGCTCTCATCCTCATTGAGCTGCTCCAAGGGTGAGGGCTGGCTAGGGGTCGCCCTGGAGGCACCTGTAGCCAGCTCTCATCCTCATTGAGCTGCTCCAAGGGTGAGGGCTGGCTAGGGGTCGCCCTGGAGGCACCTGTAGCCAGCTCTCATCCTCATTGAGCTGCTCCAAGGGTGAGGGCTGGCTAGGGGTCGCCCTGGAGGCACCTGTAGCCAGCTCTCATCCTCATTGAGCTGCTCCAAGGGTGAGGGCTGGCTAGGGGTCGCCCTGGAGGCACCTGTAGCCAGCTCTCATCCTCATTGAGCTGCTCCAAGGGTGAGGGCTGGCTAGGGGTCGCCCTGGAGGCACCTGTAGCCAGCTCTCATCCTCATTGAGCTGCTCCAAGGGTAAGGGCTGGCTAGGGGTCGCCCTGGAGGCACCTGTAGCCAGCTCTCATCCTCATTGAGCTATTCCAAGGGTGAGGTCTGGCTACGTGTCGCCCTGGAGGCACTTGTAGCCAGCTCTCATCCTCATTGAGCGTGATAACGGACGCTGCGCTGAACGGCGGCGCATAGGAACGGGCGGTGAAATAAGCGCGCCAAAAAAAACTATAAAGTTTACGTTTTTTTTCCGTAATTCATCAGATGAGGGTGATAACGGACGCTGCGCTGAACGGCGGCGCGTAGGAACGGGCGGTGAAATAAGCGCGCCAAAAAAACTATAAAGTTTACGTTTTTTTTCCGTAATTCATCAGATGAGCATGATAACGGACGCTGCGCTGAATGGCGGCGCGTAGGAACGGGCGGTGAAATAAGCGCGCCAAAAAAACTATAAAGTTTACTTTTTTTTTCCGTAATTCATCAGATGAGCGTGATAACGGATGCTGTGCTGAACGGCGACACGTAGGAACGGGCGATGAAATAAGTGCGCCAAAAAAACGATAAAGTTTACGTTTTTTTTCTGTAATTTATCAGTTCAGCGTGATAACGGACGCAGCCCTTAACGGCGGCGTCAGAGCGACTTTTTTTTGTTGTAGATTGAATTTTAAGTGCTTTTGCTATCATCAAACCTGTAGCCAGCTCTCATCCTCATGGAGCTATTCCAAGGGTGAGGGCTGGCTAAGGGTCGCCCTGGAGGCACCTGTAGCCAGCTCTCATCCTCATTGAGCTGCTCCAAGGGTGAGGGCTGGCTAGGGGTCGCCCTGGAGGCACCTGTAGCCAGCTCTCATCCTCATTGAGCTGCTCCAAGGGTGAGGGCTGGCTAGGGGTCGCCCTGGAGGCACCTGTAGCCAGCTCTCATCCTCATTGAGCTGCTCCAAGGGTGAGGGCTGGCTAGGGGTCGCCCTGGAGGCACCTGTAGCCAGCTCTCATCCTCATTGAGCTGCTCCAAGGGTGAGGGCTGGCTAGGGGTCGCCCTGGAGGCACCTGTAGCCAGCTCTCATCCTCATTGAGCTGCTCCAAGGGTGAGGGCTGGCTAGGGGTCGCCCTGGAGGCACCTGTAGCCAGCTCTCATCCTCATTGAGCTGCTCCAAGGGTGAGGGCTGGCTAGGGGTCGCCCTGGAGGCACCTGTAGCCAGCTCTCATCCTCATTGAGCTGCTCCAAGGGTGAGGGCTGGCTAGGGGTCGCCCTGGAGGCACCTGTAGCCAGCTCTCATCCTCATTGAGCTGCTCCAAGGGTGAGGGCTGGCTAGGGGTCGCCCTGGAGGCACCTGTAGCCAGCTCTCATCCTCATTGAGCTGCTCCAAGGGTGAGGGCTGGCTAGGGGTCGCCCTGGAGGCACCTGTAGCCAGCTCTCATCCTCATTGAGCTGCTCCAAGGGTGAGGGCTGGCTAGGGGTCGCCCTGGAGGCACCTGTAGCCAGCTCTCATCCTCATTGAGCTATTCCAAGGGTGAGGGCTGGCTACGGGTATGCCCTGGAGGCACCTGTAGCCAGCTCTCATCCTCATTGAGCTATTCCAAGGGTGAGGGCTGGCTAGGGGTCGCCCTGAAGGCACCTGTAGCCAGCTCTCATCCTCATTGAGCTATTCCAAGGGTGAGGGCTGGCTACGTGTCGCCCTGGAGGCACCTGTAGCCAGCTCTCATCCTCATTGAGCGTGATAACGGACGCTGCGCTGAACGGCGGCGCATAGGAACGGGCGGTGAAATAAGCGCGCCAAAAAAACTATAAAGTTTACGTTTTTTTTTCCGTAATTCATCAGATGAGGGTGATAACGGACGCTGCGCTGAACGGCGGCGCGTAGGAACGGGCGGTGAAATAAGCGCGCCAAAAAAACTATAAAATTTACGTTTTTTTTCCGTAATTCATCAGATGAGCGTGATAACGGAAGCTGAGCTGAACGGCGGCGCGTAGGAACGGGCGGTGAAATAAGCGCGCCAAAAAAGCTATAAAGTGTACGTTTTTTTTCCATAATTCATTAGATGAGCGTGATAACGGAAGCTGCGTTGAACGGCGGCGCGTAGGAACGGGCGGTGAAATAAGCGCGCCAAAAAAACTATAAAGTTTACGTTTTTTTTCCGTAATTCATCAGATGAGCATGATAACGGATGCTGCACTGAATGGCGGCGCGTAGGAACGGGCGGTGAAATAAGCGCGCCAAAAAAACTATAAAGTTTAAGTTTTTTTTCCGTAATTCATCAGATGAGCGTGATAACGGAAGGTGCGCTGAACCGTGGCGCGTAGGAACGGGCGGTGAAATAAGCGCGCCAAAAAAACTATAAAGTTTACGTTTTTTTCCATAATTCATTAGATGAGCGTGATAACGGAAGCTGCGCTGAACGGCGGCGCGTAGGAAAAGGCAGTGAAATAAGCGCGCCAAAAAAGCTATAAAGTTTCCTTTTTTTTCCCGTAATTTATCAGATGAGCGTGATAACGGACGCAGCCCTTAACGGCGGCGTCAGAGCGACTTTTTTTTGTTGCAGATTGAATTTTAAGTGCTTTTGGTATCATCAAACCTGTAGCCAGCTCTCATCCTCATTGAGCTATTCCAAGGGTGAGGGCTGGCTAGGGGTCGCCCTGGAGGCACCTGTAGCCAGCTCTCATCCTCATTGAGCTATTCCAAGGGTGAGGGCTGGCTACGGGTCGCCCTGGAGGCACCTGTAGCCAGCTCTCATCCTCATTGAGCTGCTCCAAGGGTGAGGGCTGGCTAGGGGTCGCCCTGGAGGCACCTGTAGCCAGCTCTCATCCTCATTGAGCTATTCCAAGGGTGAGGGCTGGCTACGGGTCGTCCTGGAAGTACCTGTAGCCAGCTCTCATCAAGAAAAAGCTACGCCTACTAAGTTGCATTAACCAATCGGAGCAGATTCATGATTTACATTCAAATAAACCATCATTTTAGGAAAAGGAAGAGGAGTTTTGGAGGGAAGTTTAATTTGATCCAGTGCTCAGGAGCAACAAGGGTGATTAGTGCACAAGAGAAGCTGTGACCTTAGCCAATTACAACCATGCCGCCCAAAAGAAGGTAAGTACACCTGGTGGGATAGTGAGTGGGAGGGAAATATGAATCTGCAGAGGTATGTGTTGCTTCTAGAAATACTCTTTCTGGACACCATTGCAGCATGCATTCTGGGGTACACTGAGACCATGGGAGTATTTGCAGAAGAGGTTAACATACAGCATGTATTGGGATCAGGTGCCTAACTATACTGCAGCATCATCTGAGCTTGTACTGGAATCAGGTGTATAAGTATACTTGTACTCATATAGCTTGTACTGGAATCAGGTGTATAAGTATGCTTGTACTCATATAGTTTGTACTGGAATCAGGTGCCTAATCTGATGTCCTCTCTGTGACCTCTGCAAACTTTTTAGCTTGGTTGTATTACTGTGGTGGGGGGAGGGGGAAGGATTGCAGTGTGAAAGTGTATTATAACATCATGTTAAGGCTTGCAATTGTTCAGGCTCAGTCACAGAAAGGGTTTATGTTTTTGGCGCGGTCTTTCTGTATCTTTCAAAGTTTGCAGTGTGAAAAGGCTTTAAACTGTATATGTACTTGCTCGCTCACTCGTTTTTTCTCCTTTTTGACTGATAAATGAGTGCCGGTCATGTGCAAAACTGTATAAGCATTTGCATAGTCAATACCACATTAATTTTTTGCACGGTATCTTTGTCAATCTAAATAATTCTTGCAAAACCTCAGATTTGCGCAAGATCTAGGAACATGCATATGATAAAAAACCGCATGTGTTATGTGCACAATATTGCCACAATTTGTGTAGTATGCTATAAAAGTGCATTAACTTGTGCTAAACAATTGCTCCTTAAAAAATTGTGTACGTTTGTCCGTTTTTGTGACCAAAAATGAGGGCTGGCTATTGGTGGTCAAAATACACTCTAGAGCCAGCCCTCATCTTTTTAAAAAAATCTATGGCAATGATGAGACGTGCCTTTTCTCATGAGCTGTGTATTTGTTGTAAAAAAAAATCAGATTTTTGAAATCCAGTTATCCTGCTGAAACATAAAAAATGCTGGTTGATATTAGTGGGTGGAAAAGCTAGATTCTCACTGATATTGTTCCTGATCTTCCATTTTTCTTTTTTACAGCGGCTTCAGGATGCTGAAGACATGTCCACTATGTTACAAAGCATTTACTCAACTGCCACAGCACCTTACACGACAATGCCTTAGATGCTGTACACAAGAGGAGAAGGATGCGCTAGTGAAAGAATCTAGAAACTCACTGATAGCAATTGCAACAAAAGGAACATATATCCCTTATGACAAGATTCCAGAGATCACTACAAAGGACGATCTTATCTCCTTCCTGGAGGACAGAGGGTTTATAGTACCCGAGAAACCAACTATGGCCAGGTATGCCCCACTAGCATCTTATTCTTTGAATACTGATGTTCATACTTGTGTAAGCTTTATAGATTTGCATATATGTTCTGAACTATGCCAAATAATCACGTGTATTTTATATTTACAGGATTGTTGAAGATGAGGGGGCATCACCTGTGCAGGAGGAGCTGACAGCCAGTGAGCAAGAGCTGCCTAATGAGGAGGAAGTGCTGCCTGTTGAGGAGGAAATGTCTACAGTCATCGAGGAGGAGTCGCCCGTCCCAGAGGAAGAGCCGCCCGTCCCAGAGGAAGAGCCGCCCGTCCCAGAGGAAGAGCTGTCCGTCACAGAGGAAGAGCCGCCCGTCACAGAGGAAGAGCCGCCCGTCACAGTGGAAGAGCCGCCCGTCCCAGAGGAAGAGCCGCCCGTCCCAGAGGAAGAGCCGTCCGTCACAGAGGAAGAGCCGTCCGTCACAGTGGAAGAGCCGTCCGTCCCAGAGGAAGAGCCGCCCGTCACAGTGGAAGAGCCGCCCGTCCCAGAGGAAGAGCCGCCCGTCCCAGAGGAAGAGCCGCCCGTCCCAGAGGAAGAGCCGCCCGTCCCAGAGGAAGAGCCGTCCGTCACAGAGGAAGAGCCGCCCGTCACAGTGGAAGAGCCGTCCGTCACAGAGGAAGAGCCGCCCGTCCCAGAGGATTATGATGTCTACAGGTCAGTGTAAATTTATACAAGGAATTTACTTTAATCCCTTGCTCAAACATTGCCTTGGCCTCAGCACATCCTGGCTTTTAGGCCACTTTAAAAAATTGTCAACACTGCTGGCCTACTCAAGATTGTACTTCACGTTATTACTAAGGATTTTTATAATTTACAGGACTGTTGAAGATGAGAAGCCATCTACATCAACTGGCACATCGGCACGCCGAGCCATATCAAATCCTGAATTGGTGCATCTTTCAGCTGCAGAAGACTATACATCCTCTGAAACATCCGACAGTGAAGCCGATCAACAACCAGAGACCAGAGAAAGAGAGGAAAATACCAGCCAAACAGATGAAGACAGGCCGAGGTCAGTTAGTGTGTGTAACATTCTCACTCATCATGCTTTTATATATATATACATATCTATATATATCTATCTATATATATCTATATATATATATCTATATATATATATATATATATTTATATATATATATATTGAGCAAAAAAACAATACAAATAATGTTTAACTGGGACAATTAATAGCATATCCCACAACTTTACAGCCCTTACAAAGTAATTTTTTCTCCTATTTTAGGCAATAGATTTCCCTTCCATTGCAGCCATAAAACAGGATGCCAAAAAAGTGCCCTACACACAGACAGCTCTGTGGGGCACACAGCTTTGGCGGGGCATACTAAAATGCACTGCCATTACGATTTTCATCTGTGGGCCAGTAGAGGATGATGTACTAGCTTTACCCACAGATGAACTTCAGAACACGCAGTGTTCAGCAGTGGATGCTGCGTATAAAGGGCAGGCAGCCAGCAAAGTGCTGCTGCCAGTCAGAGCACTGGGGTCCACAGAAATCGGGCCTGGGGACACAGAAATTTTTACCACCCCTGACAACGGTGAGTGGAACCCCCAGCTGTCAAGGTCCCCGACATTTCCCCAGATTCTTCCACTGGGTGAGGGCCCCATGAATGCGTCGTTACAGGGAACCCTGGACTCACAGGCCCCATAGCGGCTGCATAGTCTACTGCCATTGGCAGGACGTCACTATATATATGCTGTATATGCTTACACAGTATTTTTCTCAAAGTTCTAATTTGTTTCTACTCTGACCTGTTGTTCTTTCTTCCAAATTTGTAGGATGACAAGCCAGAAATGGACTGTTGACAAGAGGATCAAAATGAAAGATGCAGGTTATTATGATCACCATTCTCTGTCTCATCCAATATTAAAAGGTTTTTCCTCTTATTTGCAGAACCATTGCAAGCTGGAAAGATACAAACAAATTGTTGAAAATGTGTCAAGGTTTTTATACTTTATGAACAAACGCCGTGTGAGCCTCAACTTTGCGACAAAGATTGAAAACGCCCATTTATTTTTCAAAAACCTTTAAGATCTCGGTCTGTGCAACCAAACTGTCACCAACTACATTAAGAATGTCCGGAAATTTGTACATTATCAACTATTTGCAACCAATTTACGCGATAAAAATGAAAAACTCTTCAAGGCAATGAAGTATTTCCAGTATGTGACTGCGGATATTCAGAAGAAATTTTCCAAGGGAGTTGCAAAAGAAGTTGTCAGCAAAAGGTATGTCAGCTAATTTTTATCCTTTCAGATGTATGCACAATTATTATTTTTTCTCTTTTCTCTCTCCCGCCAGGATTTTTCATACATGACTTAAAAATAGGCCTCACCTATCAGTCACATTTATTAATCTTTCTCTTAGGTACCTGGAGTTGCATAAATTGGACAAAACACCTCAGCAATGCCAGGAGATCCTGACCGTTGCAAAGCCAGCTTTCCTGCAAGCCATCGAGGATGTCCAAGGAGGATCCCGAAATGAAGTGCATCAGTTGGAGATTCTCTATTACCTTGAGGCCTTAATCATACTAAAACACTTACAAAGACCAGGAGTTGTCAGAAACATGACGGTAAGTAACAACCTACTCATTATCCTGATTTAAAGCCACATGTCTATCTAACTTTCCCATGTCTTGACTCACAGGTTTCTGAGTGGACAGAGAGGATGCGTCACATCTATCAAAATGAACAGCTAATAATTGTCGGAGTTAAATCCCATAAGACTGCTGCCCACCAAGTAGCCTGTTTTGTGCTTACTGAAGAAGAAGAAAAGGTAAGATGTTCCTGTCACTACGATGGCACCCACATTAGAGAGGGATCTGTTAGTTGTCATGACTTCAACCCGTAGGATTAGTGGCATTCTGTCCCTTTTAGTAGATCCTCCCTTTAACCAGATTTTACAGGACAACTTGGTGCTACATCCTCATGCAGGTGTGTTGGGAGTCTTTCCCTTATTTCCCTGCAGTATCCAGGATGCTAAACCATAGTATCGGTGTCCAGAATAGTGCATTTTCTTAACAATAATGCTTGTTGCAGCAGCATCCAGAATGCATTATCAGTAGGAACAGATATGCTCTCCCTTATCACAGATGTTCTGCACTTTAAATGAATGGTGGGCAGTTTATAGTCTGACATATGTTTGGTGTGAGGTGACTTTTCTATATATTTAGATTGTGTGGTTCCTATCATGCTCTGAAATCCAACTGAGGCGGAGGAGAGATACTGCCCTTTTAGTCTGTAGGTTTCGCTCTCCTGGTTAGGCACATCCCTCCCTCACGTTGGTGCGGTCATTGACTCCAGTAATTAATTTAGTCTATTTCAAATTTTCTTATCTTAATATTGAAGGGCCCAACTCAATTTTTATTAAGTGGTTTACTGTTTTTTGTTTTGTTTATTTACAGTGGTTTAACATCTACTTTAAAAAAGTGAGACGGGTGCTGGCCAAAAAAGACAGTCCAGATAAATTCTTCTTATCGACTACAGGAAGACAGATATATAATGTATCCACCGACCTTCATCGCTACCAGAAGAAGTAAGTCTTAAAAGTTAAAAATCCTACATATTAGATGTTGTGCCATGTATTTATGATCTACTCTATTGCTATCTAGGTACAAACTTAAATCCATCTCTAGTCAGGTGGCAAGAAAAACTTGTGAAACATGGACCGTGTCACATTTAACAGAGACACAGAGGTATCTTTTCTCCAAATATCTCAGTCATTCCAACATGACAGCAGAGAGGAATTACAGAGAAAAAACATTAGGAGACCTCTGCCAAGCATACACACTGGTCTTGGCAGCAGGGAAATCATCGGAAAATCAACCTCAACCCAGCAGCTCAAGGTAATTTATTGCAAAGCAGTTATGATCTATTTCACCAAATTGTTGATAAAATGTAATATTCTGTTTTCTATCTCCCCTAAAGAGAAGCAGAAGAGAGCAATGGAGAAGAGGAGCAAATGGTCCAGCAAGCTGAAGACTACAGTGCCCAGGGTGAAACAGAGGACCTCGGTGTGTCAAATTTAAATACTAAGACTCAAAGGTGGGTATATTATTAAATCAAGCAAGCTAGTAGGAGTTGGCAAACTGTACATAGCTTGTGATGTTATGGACAATGACTTGTTCTTCCGAGCATCCTCAGCACCTATACCCAGGCAAAGTGCTCTCAGTAGCGGCCACTTGTAGACAGTATGCGGAAGGGTATATTACAGGCGTTTATTGATGATATCTCCATCGCAGAACAAACCTCGATGCCTAAACTTTTAGGATTGATAGAAGATATCCTTATACCACTCTAAGTGCCCAGAAAATGTAATGTTACTATTTATATCAGGCGGAGAGCACCAATCGAACCTAGGGTCACAACAAGGTCCATGAAGACAGGGATGCAGTTGAGGAAAAGGAAACACCCAGGGTAATTGGTCAATATACTCATTCACATTGTCCTTGAACAATAAACATTTCGGTTTTAACATATGTATTCCCCTTCTTTCCTTTAAAGAGATTAAGAAGACGGCAGTGATCAGCTCCCAAGAAAGAATGAGGCGTTTCGGAGACTAAAGTTCCGGTCTTGTTAAAGTTTCTGAATTCATGTTTTATTTGTTTCTTTTCTATTCTAGGTTGTTCTACAATTCCAGGTGAACGGGGCCCTCGAAGCAATGGGAGAAGATTTTCTTTATTATAAACATTTGTACTGTTTGTATTAGTGTTAAAGGGATTCTGTCACCAGGTTTTAGCCATCTCATCTGAGCGCACCATAATGTGGACACAGACATCTTTATTCCAGTGATATATCACTTACTAGGCTGCTCAGTGTAGTTTGCATTAAAACACTGTTAAATCATCTGGAGATTATCATTAGAGCACTACTCCAGTAGTCCAGTCATACTTGGGAGCTGCCAAATCTGCAACAGAGAAAACAGTAATTTTATCAAAATGACAGCAAGGAGCTCAGTAAGTGAAACATTGCTGGATCAGGATTTCTATCTCTACATTATGCTGCTGTCCGATGGGATGTCAAAAACCTGGTGACAGAGTCCTTTTAATAACTATTTTAAAGATAAATATAAAGTGGAAGTCCTATGGCTATGATGAAACAATTCTGACAACTGTTCAAATGGCACAATCATTTACTACCGTCAGGTTTCTGAGCCGTTTAGTCTAATGCTTTGTCAGTATTACTAGAATCCATAATAATTTAAAGGTCAGGTAGCCATAAAAGTGCTCCTGCCAGTCAGAGCAGTGCAGTCCCTGGAAATCAGGCCTAGGGAAGCAGAATATATTACCATCCCTAACAACGGTAAGCATGACCCCCAGCTGTCCAGCAACCCGACATGTAGAACTGCCTATAAAAATGACCATTTGTCCAGTCAGTGCATCACTCTCTGGTGCCCTTTTACACTGGCACACTGCTTTCTGTCTCTCTCTCTTTCTCTCTCTCCAGTGCAATGCTCTCTGGTGCTCTTTCACTCTCTTTCCAGTGCACCACTCTCTGATGTGTTCTCTTTCTCCCTACTGCACCGCTCTCTGGCACTCCTCTGTCTTTATAGTGCAGTGCTCTCTTTTGTGCTCTCTCAGTCTCCAGTGCATCACTGGCGCTCACTTTTGATCTCTCCCCATTGCACCACTCTCTCGCATGCTCTCTCTCTGGTGCTTTCTTTCCATCCAAAGTGCCTTTTTTTGTCTCTGTGCCTTCACGAGCCTCTCAATCTCTGTCTTTGCCCATCTGTGGCTCTCTATCGGTCTCTGTGCCTCTCTGTCCCTCCCTGTGCTTCTATTTACCTTTTGCATCCCTCTATGTGCCTACCTTTGCCCCTTTGCTCCCCTCTTTGCCTCTATGTGCCTCTCAATGACTCTCTCTCATGCACACCTCTTCCTGTAGGTCAAAGGTAAGAAGCACTACTCAAGTTGCAGCAGAGAAGATTAATTGGTAAGTAACCACAAAGCTACACAGTGTTTAACACTTGTGTATTTTTTAAGAATCTTGTTCCTGTAGGATGCTTCCTGAACATTAAAGTGAATTGTCAGTAAACATCTTTAAGCTACAGGATCCTTGAAAAATATGCAAGTTTTTATTGGATGATTTGTCAGGCTATCAACAATCACACAGGGCCACAGGCCCGTCAACAGGGCAATAGCCCACTCCACAAGGCCAATGACCCTTTGCAAAGGGCCAGAGGTCCCTTTCCGCAGTGCCATAGGCATTTCCACAGGGCCATAACCCACTCCAGCTCTCTCCACAGGGCAACAGGCCCATTTGAAGGGCCACAGATCCCTCTTCAGGGTCACAGGCCTTTCCACAGGGCCGCACCCACCTTCAGCTCTCTCCACAGGGCCATAGGCCCTTTCCTCAGGGCCACAAGCCCCTCCAGCTCTCTCCACAGGGCAACAGACCACTATACAGGGTCACAGGCCTTTCCACAGGGCCACAAGCCCCTTCAGCTCTCTCCACAGGACCACAGGCTCCTACCGGGCCACAGGCCTTTACACAGTGCCACAAGCCCCTCCAGCTCTTTCCACAGGCAATCATGTTGCATGTTGTTTACTGCAAAAGACTTCATAGGCCCCAATCTTACTCCAGAGCCTTCCACAGGCCCCTCCAGCCCACTCCACATGGCCTTTTTTAGCAGAGCAAAACTCCCTCCAGCTCTCTTTACATCACTACATGCCCCTCTGCGGGCAAACAACCCCTTCAACTCTCTCCACAGTACCATAGGCTCCTTCTGCCGGGCCACAAGCATTTCCACAGGGCCACAATCCCCTCCAACTCTTCTCCACAGGACAACAAGCTCTCATTACAGGGCCATAGCTCCCCTCCACAGGGCCAAATGCACTTTCTGCATGGACACAGCCCCATTTAGCTCTCTCCACAGAGACACAAGGCCCGTCTGCAGAGCACAAGCCCCCTCTTCAAGGCCAAAAGGCCTTTCTACATGGCCATAGTCATTTCCATAGGGCACGAGCCCCTCCAGCTCTCTCCACAGGGCAACGGACCCCTATACAGGGTCACAGGCCTTTCCACAGGGCCACAACACCTTCAGCTCTCTCCACATGACCACAGGCTCCTACTGGGCCACAGGCCTTTCCACAGTGCCACAAGCCCCTCCAGCTCTCTCCACAGGCAATCATGTTGCATGTTGTTTACTGCAAAGGACTTCATAGGCCCAAATCTTACTCCAGAGCCTTCGAAAGGCCCCTCCAGCCCGCTCCACATGGCCTTTTCGTCAGGACACAACTCCCTCCAGCTCTCTTTACATCGCCACATGCTCCTCAGCGGGGCCACAGACACCTATACAGGGTCACAGGCCTTTCCACAGGGCCTCAACCCCTTCAGCTGTCTCCACAGGACCACAGGCTTTTCCACAGCCCACAACTCCTTCCAGCTCTCACCACAAGGCCACAGCCCCTTCCACAGGGCTAAAGGGCGTATCCATAGGGCCACAGACCTTTCCACAGGGCCACAACACCCTCCAGCTCTCTCCACAGGACAAGAAGCTCTCTTTACAGGGCCATAGCTCACCTCCACAGGGCCAAAAGCACTTTCCACACGGCCACAACTCCCAACAGCTCTCTCCACAGAGTCACAGGGCCCGCCTGCAGGGCACAAGCCCCCTCTTCAAGGCCAAAAGGCCTTTCTACATGGCCATAGTCATTTCCATAGGGCACGAGCCCCTCCAGCTCTCTCCACAGGGCAACGGACCCCTATACAGGGTCACAGGTCTTTCCACAGGGCCACAATCCCCTCCAACTCTTCTCCACAGGACAACAAGCTCTCTTTACCGGGCCATAGCTCCCCTCCACAGGGCCAAATGCACTTTCTGCATGGCCACAGCCCCCTTTAGCTCTCTCCACAGAGACACAAGGCCCGTCTGCAGGGCACAAGCCCCCTCTTCAAGGCCAAAAGGCCTTTCTACAGGGCCATAGTCATTTCCATAGGGCAAAAGCCCCTCCAGCTCTCTCCACAGGGCAACGGACCTCTATACAGGGTCACAGGCCTTTCCACAGGGCCACAACACCTTCAGCTCTCTCCACAGGACCACAGGCTCCTACTGGGCCACAGGCCTTTCCACAGTGCCACAAGCCCCTCCAGTTCTCTCCACAGGCAATCATGTTGCATGTTGTTTACTGCAAAGGACTTCATAGGCCCAAATCTTACTCCAGAGCCTTCCACAGGCCTCTCCAGCCCGCTCCACATGGCCTTTTCCTCAGGCCACAACTCCCTCCAGCTCTCTTTACATCGCCACATGCCCCTCTGCGGGGCCACAGACCCCTATACAGGGTCACAGGCCTTTCCACAGGGCCTCAACCCCTTCAGCTGTCTTCACAGGACCACAGGCTTTTCCACAGCCCACAACTCCTTCCACCTCTCACCACAGGGCCACAGCCCCTTCCACAAGGCTAAAGGGCCTATTCATAGGGCCACAGACCTTTCCACAGGGCCACAACACCCTCCAGCTCTCTCCACAGGACAAGAAGCTCTCTTTACAGGGCCATAGCTCACCTCCACAGGGCCAAATGCACTTTCCACACGGCCACAACTCCCAACAGCCCTCTCCACAGTGTCACAGGGCCCGTCTGCAGGGCACAAGCCCCCTCTTCAAAGCCAAAAGGCCTTTCTACATGGCCATAGTCATTCCCATAGGGCACAAGCACCTCCAGCTCTCTCCACAGGGCAACGGACCCCTGTACAGGGTCACAGGCCTTTCCACAGGGCCACAAAACCTTCAGCTCTCTCCACAGGCAATCATGTTGCATGTTGTTTACTGCAGAGGACTTCATAGGCCCAAATCTTACTCCAGAGCCTTCCACAGGCCCCTCCTCCAGCCCACTCCACATGGCCTTTTCCTCAGGCCACAACTCCCTCCAGCTCTCTTTACATCGCCACATGCCCCTCTGCGGGGCCACAGACCCCTATACAGCGTCACATGCCTTTCCACAGGGCCTCAACCCCTTCAGCTCTCTCCACAGGACCGCTGCCTCCTTCTGCCGGGCTACAAGCCTTTCCACAGGGCCACAATCCCCTCCAACTCTTCTCCGCAGGACAACAAGCTCTCTTTACCGGGCCATAGCTCCCCTCCACATGCACTTTCTGCATGGACACAGCCCCCTTTAGCTCTCTCCACAGAGACACAAGGCCCGTCTGCAGGGCACAAGCCCCCTCTTCAAGGCCAAAAGGCCTTTCTACATGGCCATAGTCATTTCCATAGGGCACGAGCCCCTCCAGCTCTCTCCACAGGGCAACGGACCCCTATACAGGGTCACAGGCCTTTCCACAGGGCCACAACACCTTCAGCTCTCTCCACAGGACCACAGGCTCCTACTGGGCCACAGGCCTTTCTACAGTGCCACAAGCCCCTCCAGCTCTCTCCACAGGCAATCATGTTGCATATTGTTTACTGCAAAGGACTTCATAGGCCCAAATCTTACTCCAGAGCCTTCCACAGGCCTTTCCAGCCCGCTCCACATGGCCTTTTCCTCAGGCCACAACTCCCTCCAGCTCTCTTTACATCGCTACATGCCCCTCTGCGGGGCCACAGACCCCTATACAGGGTCACAGGCCTTTCCACAGGGCCTCAACCCCTTCAGCTCTCTCCACAGGACCACTGGCTCCTTCTGCCGGGCCACAAGCATTTCCACAGGGCCACAATCCCCTCGAACTCTTCTCCACAGGACAACAAGCTCTCTTTACAGGGCCATAGCTCCCCTCCACAGGGCCAAATGCACTTTCTGCACGGCCACAGCCCCCTTTAGCTCTCTCCACAGAGACACAGGGCCCATCTGCAGGACACAAGCCCCCTCTTCAAGGCCAAAGGGCCTTTCTACATGGCCATAGTCATTTCCATAGGGCACAAGCCCCTCCAGCTCTCTCCACAGGGCAACGGACCCCTATACAGGGTCACAGGCCTTTCCACAGGGCCACAACACCTTCAGCTCTCTCCACAGGACCACAGGCTACTACCGGGCCACAGGTCTTTCCACAGTGCCACAAGCACCATCCAGCTCTCTCCACAGGCAATCATGTTGCACTTTTGCAGCAAGAGTCAATTTTTGTTGCAGTTCGGCAACATTGGAGTCAACCCTGTTGCAAATCGGACACGAAGCTTGAAAATTTAGATGTTTACTGCAAAGGACTTCATAGGCCCCCATCTTACTCCAGAGCCTTCCACAGGCCCCTCCAGCACGCTCCACATGGCCTTTTCCACAGGCCACAACTCCATCCAGCTCTCTTTACATCGCCACATGCCCCTCTGCGGGGCAACAGACCCCTATACAGGGTCACAGGCCTCTCCACAGGGCCTCAACCCCTTCAGCTCTCTCCACAGGACCACTGGCTCCTTCTGCCGGGCCACAAGCCTTTCCACAGGGCCACAATCCCCTCCAATTCCACAGGACAACAGGCTCTCTTTACAGGGCCATAGCTCCCCTCCACAGGGCCAAATGCACTTTCCACATTGCCACAACCCCCTCCAGCTCTCTACACAGAGTCATGGGGCCCGTCTGCAGGGCACAAGCCCCTTCATCAAGGCCAAGGGGCCTTTCTACAGGGCCACTGGCCTTTAAATAGTGCCACAACCTCCTCTGGCTCTCTCAAGAGGGCCACAGGCTCCTTCTACAGAGCAAGGGCCCCCTCCACAAGGCCAAAGGCCCTTTGCAAAGGGCCATAGGTCCATTCCACAGGGCCATAGTCATTTCCATAGGGCCATAACCCCCTCAAGCTCTCTCCACAGAACCGCAGGCTCCTTCTACAGGTTTACAGGCATATACACAGGGCCACATCCGCCTTCACCTCTCTCCACAAGGCGACAGGGCCCTTTCACTGTGTCATAGGCCTTTCCATAAGGCCACAACCCCCTCTGTCTCTCTCAAAAAGGACAGAGGCTCCCTTTACAAGGCAACAGCCCCCTCCACAAGGCCAAAGGCCTTTTTCAAAGGGCCACAGGTCCCTTTCGCAGGGCCATAGGCATTTCCCCAAGGCAATAACCCCCTCCAGCTCTCTCCACAGGACCACAGGCTCCTTCTACAAGACTACAACCCCTTTGAGCTCTTTCATCAGGGCCACAGCCTCCTCCGCCCCCCTTTAATCAGTTAAAAGGGCTCAATTGAGTGACCACAACACCTTCAGCTCTCTCCACAGGACCACAGGCTCCTACTGAGCCACAGGACTTTCCACAGTGCCACAAGCCCCTCTAGCTCTCTCCACAGGCAATCATGTTGCATGTTTTTTACTGCAAAGGACTTCATAGGCCCAAATCTTACTCCAGAGCCTTCCACAGGCCCCTCCAGCCGGCTCCACATGGCCTTTTCCTCAGGCCACAACTCCCTCCAGCTCTCTTTACATCGCCACATGCCCCTCTGCGGGGCCACAGACCCCTATACAGGGTCACTGGCCTTTCCACAGGGCCTCAACCCCTTCAGCTCTCTCCACAGGACCACAGGCTTTTCCACAGCCCACAACTCCTTCCAGCTCTCACCACAGGGCCACAGCCCCTTCCACAAGGCTAAAGGGCCTATCCATAGGGCCACAGACCTTTCCACAGGGCCACAACACGCTCCAGCTCTCTCCACAGGACAAGAAGCTCTCTTTACAGGGCCATAGCTCACCTCCACAGGGCCAAATGCACTTTCCACACGGCCACAACTCCCAACAGCCCTCTCCACAGAGTCACAGGGCCCGTCTGCAGGGCAGAAGCCCCTCTTCAAGGCCAAAAGGCCTTTCTACATGGCCATAGTCATTCCCATAGGGCAAGAGCACCTCCAGCTCTCTCCACAGGGCAACGGACCCCTGTACAGGGTCACAGTCCTTTCCACAGGGCCACAACAGCTTCAGCTCTCTCCACAGGCAATCATGTTGCATGTTGTTTACTGCAGAGGACTTCATAGGCCCAAACCTTACTCCAGAGCCTTCCACAGGCCCCTCCAGCCCGCTCCACATGGCCTTTTCCTCAGGCCACAACTCCCTACAGCTCTCTTTACATCGCCACATGCCCCTCTGCGGGGCCACAGACCCCTATACAGGGTCACATGCCTTTCCACAGGGCCTCAACCCCTTCAGCTCTCTCCACAGGACCACTGCCTCCTTCTGCCGGGCTACAAGCCTTTCCACAGGGCCACAATCCCCTCCAACTCTTCTCCACAGGACAACAAGCTCTCTTTACAGGGCCATAGCTCCCCTCCACAGGGCCAAATGCACTTTCTGCATGGCCACAGCCCCCTTTAGCTCTCTCCACAGAGACACAAGGCCCGTCTGCAGGGCACAAGCCCCCTCTTCAAGGCCAAAAGGCCTTTCTACATGGCCATAGTCATTTCCATAGGGCACGAGCCCCTCCAGCTCTCTCCACAGGGCAACGGACCGCTATACAGGGTCACAGGCCATTCCACAGGGCCACAACACCTTCAGCTCTTCCACAGGACCACAGGCTCCAGCCCGGCCACAGGCCTTTCCACAGTGCTACAAGTCCCTCCAGCTCTCTCCACAGGCAATCATGTTTCATGTTGTTTACCGCAAAAGAACTTCATAGGCCCAAATCTTACTTCAGACCCTTCCACAGGCCCCTCCAGCCCGCTCCACATGGCCTTTTCCGCAGGCCACAACTCCCTCCAGCTCTCTTTACATCGCCACATGCCCCTCTGCGGGGCCACAGACCCCTATACAGGGTCACAGGCCTTTCCACAGGAACTCAATCCCTTCAGCTCTCTCCACAGGACCACAGACTTTTCCACAGCCCACAACTCCTTCCAGCTCTCACCAGAGGGCCACAGCCCCTTCCACAAGGCTAAAGGGCCTATCCATAGGGCCACAGACATTTCCACAGGGCCACAACACCCTCCAGCTCTCTCCACAGGAAAAGAAGCTCTCTTTACAGGGCCATAGCTCACCTCCACAGGGCCAAATGCACTTTCCACACGGCCACAACTCCCAACAGCTCTCTCCACAGAGTCACAAGGCCCGTCTGCAGGGCACAAGCCCCCTCTTCAAGGCCAAAAGGCCTTTCTACATGGCCATAGTCATTTCCATAGGGCACGAGCCCCTCCAGCTCTCTCCACAGGGCAACGGACCCCTATACAGGGTCACAGGCCTTTCCCCAGGGCCACAATCCCCTCCAACTCTTCTCCACACGACAACAAGCTCTCTTTACCGGGCCATAGCTCCCCTCCAGAGGGCCAAATGCACTTTCTGCATGGCCACAGCCCCCTTTAGCTCTCTCCACAGAGACACAAGGCCCGTCTGCAGGGCACAAGCCCCCTCTTCAAGGCCAAAAGGCCTTTCTACATGGCCATAGTCATTTCCATAGGGCACAAGCCCCTCCAGCTCTCTCCACAGGGCAACGGACCCCTATACAGGGTCACAGGCCTTTCCACAGGGCCACAACACTTTCAGCTCTCTCCACAGGACCACAGGCTCCTACTGGGCCACAGGCCTTTCCACGGTGCCACAAGCCCCTCCAGCTCTCTCCACAGGCAATCATGTTGCATGTTGTTTACTGCAAAGGACTTCATAGGCCCAAATCTTACTCCAGAGCCTTCCACAGGCCTTTCCAGCCCACTCCACATGGCCTTTTCCTCAGGCCACAACTCCCTCCAGCTCTCTTTACATCGCCACATGCACCCTCTGCGGGGCCACAGACCCCTATACAGGGTCACAGGCCTTTCCACAGGGCCTCAACCCCTTCAGCTCTCTCCACAGGACCACTGGCTCCTTCTGCCGGGCCAAAAGCATTTCCACAGGGCCACAATCCCCTCCAACTCTTCTCCACAGGACAACAAGCTCTCTTTACAGAGCCATAACTCCCCTCCACAGGGCCAAATGCACTTTCTGCACGGCCACAGCCCCCTTTAGCTCTCTCCACAGAGACACAGGGCCCGTCTGCAGGACACAAGCCCCCTCTTCAAGGCCAAAGGGCCTTTCTACATGGCCATAGTCATTTCCATAGGGCACAAGCCCCTCCAGCTCTCTCCACAGGGCAACGGACCCCTATACAGGGTCACAGGCCTTTCCACAGGGCCACAACACCTTCAGCTCTCTCCACAGGACCACAGGCTACTACCGGGCCACAGGTCTTTCCACAGTGCCACAAGCACCATCCAGCTCTCTCCACAGGCAATCATGTTGCACTTTTGCAACAAGAGTCAATTTTTGTTGCAGTTCGGCAACATTGGAGTCAACCCTGTTGCAAATCGGACACGAAGCTTGAAAATTTAGATGTTTACTGCAAAGGACTTCATAGGCCTTCATCTTACTCCAGAGCCTTCCACAGGCCCCTCCAGCACGCTCTACATGGCCTTTTCCACAGGCCACAACTCCATCCAGCTCTCTTTACATCGCCACATGCCCCTCTGCGGGGCAACAGACCCCTATACAGGGTCACAGGCCTCTCCACAGGGCCTCAACCCCTTCAGCTCTCTCCACAGGACCACTGGCTCCTTCTGCCGGGCCACAAGCCTTTCCACAGGGCCACAATCCCCTCCAATTCCACAGGACAACAGGCTCTCTTTACAGGGCCATAGCTCCCCTCCACAGGGCCAAATGCACTTTCCACATGGCCACAACCCCCTCCAGCTCTCTACACAGAGTCATGGGGCCCGTCTGCAGGGCACAAGCCCCTTCATCAAGGCCAAGGGGCCTTTCTACAGGGCCACTGGCCTTTAAATAGTGCCACAACCTCCTCTGGCTCTCTCAAGAGGGCCACAGGCTCCTTCTACAGGGCAAGGGCCCCCTCCACAAGGCCAAAGGCCCTTTGCAAAGGGCCATAGGTCCATTCCACAGGGCCATAGTCATTTCCATAGGGCCATAACCCCCCTCAAGCTCTCTCCACAGAACCGCAGGCTCCTTCTACAGGTTTACAGGCATATACACAGGGCCACATCCGCCTTCACCTCTCTCCACAAGGCGACAGGGCCCTTTCACTGTGTCATAGGCCTTTCCATAAGGCCACAACCCCCTCTGTCTCTCTCAAAAAGGACAGAGGCTCCCTTTACAAGGCAACAGCCCCCTCCACAAGGCCAAAGGCCTTTTTCAAAGGGCCACAGGTCCCTTTCGCAGGGCCATAGGCATTTCCCCAAGGCAATAACCCCCTCCAGCTCTCTCCACAGGACCACAGGCTCCTTCTACAAGACTACAACCCCTTTGAGCTCTTTCATCAGGGCCACAGCCTCCTCCGCCCCCCTTTAATCAGTTAAAAGGGCTCAATTGAGTGACCACAACACCTTCAGCTCTCTCCACAGGACCACAGGCTCCTACTGAGCCACAGGACTTTCCACAGTGCCACAAGCCCCTCTAGCTCTCTCCACAGGCAATCATGTTGCATGTTTTTTACTGCAAAGGACTTCATAGGCCAAAATCTTACTCCAGAGCCTTCCACAGGCCCCTCCAGCCGGCTCCACATGGCCTTTTCCTCAGGCCACAACTCCCTCCAGCTCTCTTTACATCGCCACATGCCCCTCTGCGGGGCCACAGACCCCTATACAGGGTCACTGGCCTTTCCACAGGGCCTCAACCCCTTCAGCTCTCTCCACAGGACCACAGGCTTTTCCACAGCCCACAACTCCTTCCAGCTCTCACCACAGGGCCACAGCCCCTTCCACAAGGCTAAAGGGCCTATCCATAGGGCCACAGACCTTTCCACAGGGCCACAACACGCTCCAGCTCTCTCCACAGGACAAGAAGCTCTCTTTACAGGGCCATAGCTCACCTCCACAGGGCCAAATGCACTTTCCACACGGCCACAACTCCCAACAGCCCTCTCCACAGAGTCACAGGGCCCGTCTGCAGGGCACAAGCCCCTCTTCAAGGCCAAAAGGCCTTTCTACATGGCCATAGTCATTCCCATAGGGCACGAGCACCTCCAGCTCTCTCAACAGGGCAACGGACCCCTGTACAGGGTCACAGTCCTTTCCACAGGGCCACAACAGCTTCAGCTCTCTCCACAGGCAATCATGTTGCATGTTGTTTACTGCAGAGGACTTCATAGGCCCAAACCTTACTCCAGAGCCTTCCACAGGCCCCTCCAGCCCGCTCCACATGGCCTTTTCCTCAGGCCACAACTCCCTCCAGCTCTCTTTACATCGCCACATGCCCCTCTGCGGGGCCACAGACCCCTATACAGGGTCACATGCCTTTCCACAGGGCCTCAACCCCTTCAGCTCTCTCCACAGGACCACTGCCTCCTTCTGCCGGGCTACAAGCCTTTCCACAGGGCCACAATCCCCTCCAACTCTTCTCCACAGGACAACAAGCTCTCTTTACAGGGCCATAGCTCCCCTCCACAGGGCCAAATGCACTTTCTGCACGGCCACAGCCCCCTTTAGCTCTCTCCACAGAGACACAAGGCCCGTCTGCAGGGCACAAGCCCCCTCTTCAAGGCCAAAAGGCCTTTCTACATGGCCATAGTCATTTCCATAGGGCACGAGCCCCTCCAGCTCTCTCCACAGGGCAACGGACCGCTATACAGGGTCACAGGCCTTTCCACAGGGCCACAACACCTTCAGCTCTTCCACATGACCACAGGCTCCAGCCCGGCCACAGGCCTTTCCACAGTGCTACAAGTCCCTCCAGCTCTCTCCACAGGCAATCATGTTTCATGTTGTTTACCGCAAAAGGACTTCATAGGCCCAAATCTTACTTCAGACCCTTCCACAGGCCCCTCCAGCCCGCTCCACATGGCCTTTTCCGCAGGCCACAACTCCCTCCAGCTCTCTTTACATCGCCACATGCCCCTCTGCGGGGCCACAGACCCCTATACAGGGTCACAGGCCTTTCCACAGGACCTCAACCCCTTCAGCTCTCTCCACAGGACCACAGACTTTTCCACAGCCCACAACTCCTTCCAGCTCTCACCAGAGGGCCACAGCCCCTTCCACAAGGCTAAAGGGCCTATCCATAGGGCCACAACACCCTCCAGCTCTCTCCACAGGACAAGAAGCTCTCTTTACAGGGCCATAGCTCACCTCCACAGGGCCAAATGCACTTTCCACACGGCCACAACTCCCAACAGCTCTCTCCACAGAGTCACAAGGCCCGTCTGCAGGGCACAAGCCCCCTCTTCAAGGCCAAAAGGCCTTTCTACATGGCCATAGTCATTTCCATAGGGCACGAGCCCCTCCAGCTCTCTCCACAGGGCAACGGACCCCTATACAGGGTCACAGGCCTTTCCCCAGGGCCACAATCCCCTCCAACTCTTCTCCACACGACAACAAGCTCTCTTTACCGGGCCATAGCTCCCCTCCACAGGGCCAAATGCACTTTCTGCATGGCCACAGCCCCCTTTAGCTCTCTCCACAGAGACACAAGGCCCGTCTGCAGGGCACAAGCCCCCTCTTCAAGGCCAAAAGGCCTTTCTACATGGCCATAGTCATTTCCATAGGGCACAAGCCCCTCCAGCTCTCTCCACAGGGCAACGGACCCCTATACAGGGTCACAGGCCTTTCCACAGGGCCACAACACTTTCAGCTCTCTCCACAGGACCACAGGCTCCCACTGGGCCACAGGCCTTTCCACAGTGCCACAAGCCCCTCCAGCTCTCTCCACAGGCAATCATGTTGCATGTTGTTTACTGCAAAGGACTTCATAGGCCCAAATCTTACTCCAGAGCCTTCCACAGGCCTTTCCAGCCCACTCCACATGGCCTTTTCCTCAGGCCACAACTCCCTCCCGCTCTCTTTACATCGCCACATGCACCCTCTGCGGGGCCACAGACCCCTATACAGGGTCACAGGCCTTTCCACAGGGCCTCAACCCCTTCAGCTCTCTCCACAGGACCACTGGCTCCTTCTGCCGGGCCACAAGCATTTCCACAGGGCCACAATCCCCTCCAACTCTCTACACAGGACAACTAGCTCTCTTTATAGGGCTATAGCTCCCCTCCACATGGCCAAATGCACTTTCCACACGGCCAAAATCCCCTCCAGCTCTCTCCACAGAGTCACGGGGCTCGTCTGCAGGGCACAAGCGCCTTCATCAAGGCCAAGGGGCCTTTCTACAGGGCTACTGGCCTTTAAATAGGGCCACAACCCCCTCTGGTACTCTCAACAGGGCCACAGGCTCCTTCTACAGGTGTACAGGCATTTACACAGGGCCACAACCACCTTTACCTCTCTCCACGGGGCAACAGGGCCCTTTCACTATGCAATAAGCCTTTCCATAAGGCCACAACCCCCTCTCTCTCTCTCAAAAAGGACAGAGGCTCCCTTTACAAGGAAACAGCCCCCTCCACAAGGCCAAAGTCCTTTTTCAAAGGGCCACAGGTCCCTTCCACAGGGCCATAGGCATTTCCCCAAGGCAATAGCCCCCTCCAGCTCTCTCCACAGGACCACAGGCTCCTTCTACAAGGCTACAACCCATTTCAGCTCTTTCATCAGGGCCACAGCCCCCTCCACCCCTCTTTAATCAGTTAAAAGGACTCATTTGAGTGACCTATTGACCATTGGTCAGCTCGAGTAAAGGAACCTGATATAGTATACTGCACTGTTTAATATTCTTTTTTTTCTTTACACAGGTTGAATGCTGGCAAAGAAATGTCACCTATGCCATGCTCCTTTATACCAGTTTTCTTGATTGACATGTTATTTTTGGAGCCAAATGAGAAAATTGGGAAATAGAAAGCTCCCCCCTCCTTCCAATCAGTGGATCCGGTCAGGTGCTCAGTGGCGGTAGGCCACCGCCTGGAAGCCAAACATGAAAAAAGGAATGCTGGCACCGGTTTCCATATGATGAATTTTACTTTATTCCATGAAGATCAATACATTAAAAAGAAGGCATCTTTACAGGCAATCCGCCATCATGTCATTTTTGGTTTAAGCCTAATTTCTTTCAATAAATAAAATGGAATAAATGTGTCACTTTTTTGCCTATACTAGTAGTTGTGGGGTATTATGACATCACAATAGAATTAATACTTACCCTTTCCGATTCCTTTTAGGGCTATCCGGTGCAGAACCAAGGCCAAATACCAACCGACAGGACCTTCATGTGACATCATGGAAGGTCCTGTCGCTCAGGACGTGGCTTTGGCTCTGCACCGGATAGACCGAAAAGGCGTCTGAAAGGGTAAGTATTAATTCTTTATTATTTTTAATACATCTGTATTTATTTAATTTTGATTTCGTACTGTATAGTAATACATTACAAAATGAAATGGGGGCTGGCAGACATGTCACAAAGGGGAGGAGGAACAGGATTCTTCTTCCACCTCTGTGACATCACTTCTCCTCCGGACCGGGTGGTGTGTGAACACAGCCTCAGGCTGCGTGCCCACGTAGCGATTTACAAGCGTATATGTTGCGTAATTTACGCAGCGGAAACGCTTGTGAAACACTTGATAATCTGCACCCCATGGTACTCAGTGGCATTCCGCAATGTTAATGCCCATGCTGTAGATTTTTACGCAGCGTTTCTGCTGCGCTTAAAAATCCTTTCCACAGGGCCACAACACATTCAGCTCTCTCCACAGGACCACAGGCTCCTACCCGGCCACAGGCCTTTCCACAGTGCTACGAGTCCCTCCAGCTCTCTCCACAGGCAATCATGTTGCATGTTGTTTACCGCAAAAGGACTTCATAGGCCCAAATCTTACTTTAGACCCTTCCACAGGCCCCTCCAGCCCGCTCCACATGGCCTTTTCCGCGGCCACAACTCCCTCCAGCTCTCTTTACATCGCCACATGCCCCTCTGCGGGGCCACAGACCCCTATACAGGGTCACAGGCCATTCCACAGGGCCACAATCCCCTCCAACTCTTCTCCACAGGACAACAAGCTCTCTTTACCGGGCCATAGCTCCCCTCCACAGGGCCAAATGCACTTTCTGCACGGCCACAGCCCCCTTTAGCTCTCTCCACAGAGACACAAGGCCCGTCTGCAGGGCACAAGCCCCCTCTTCAAGGCCAAAAGGCCTTTCTACATGGCCATTGTCATTTCCATAGGGCACGAGCCCCTCCAGCTCTCTCCACAGGGCAACGGACCGCTATACAGGGTCACAGGCCTTTCCACAGGGCCACAACACCTTCAGCTCTTCCACAGGACCACAGGCTCCAGCCCGGCCACAGGCCTTTCCACAGTGCTACAAGTCCCTCCAGCTCTCTCCACAGGCAATCATGTTTCATGTTGTTTACCGCAAAAGGACTTCATAGGCCCAAATCTTACTTCAGACCCTTCCACAGGCCCCTCCAGCCCGCTCCACATGGCCTTTTCCGCAGGCCACAACTCCCTCCAGCTCTCTTTACATCGCCACATGCCCCTCTGCGGGGCCACAGACCCCTATACAGGGTCACAGGCCTTTCCACAGGAACTCAATCCCTTCAGCTCTCTCCACAGGACCACAGACTTTTCCACAGCCCACAACTCCTTCCAGCTCTCACCAGAGGGCCACAGCCCCTTCCACAAGGCTAAAGGGCCTATCCATAGGGCCACAGACATTTCCACAGGGCCACAACACCCTCCAGCTCTCTCCACAGGAAAAGAAGCTCTCTTTACAGGGCCATAGCTCACCTCCACAGGGCCAAATGCACTTTCCACACGGCCACAACTCCCAACAGCTCTCTCCACAGAGTCACAAGGCCCGTCTGCAGGGCACAAGCCCCCTCTTCAAGGCCAAAAGGCCTTTCTACATGGCCATAGTCATTTCCATAGGGCACGAGCCCCTCCAGCTCTCTCCACAGGGCAACGGACCCCTATACAGGGTCACAGGCCTTTCCCCAGGGCCACAATCCCCTCCAACTCTTCTCCACACGACAACAAGCTCTCTTTACCGGGCCATAGCTCCCCTCCACAGGGCCAAATGCACTTTCTGCATGGCCACAGCCCCCTTTAGCTCTCTCCACAGAGACACAAGGCCCGTCTGCAGGGCACAAGCCCCCTCTTCAAGGCCAAAAGGCCTTTCTACATGGCCATAGTCATTTCCATAGGGCACAAGCCCCTCCAGCTCTCTCCACAGGGCAACGGACCCCTATACAGGGTCACAGGCCTTTCCACAGGGCCACAACACTTTCAGCTCTCTCCACAGGACCACAGGCTCCTACTGGGCCACAGGCCTTTCCACGGTGCCACAAGCCCCTCCAGCTCTCTCCACAGGCAATCATGTTGCATGTTGTTTACTGCAAAGGACTTCATAGGCCCAAATCTTACTCCAGAGCCTTCCACAGGCCTTTCCAGCCCACTCCACATGGCCTTTTCCTCAGGCCACAACTCCCTCCAGCTCTCTTTACATCGCCACATGCACCCTCTGCGGGGCCACAGACCCCTATACAGGGTCACAGGCCTTTCCACAGGGCCTCAACCCCTTCAGCTCTCTCCACAGGACCACTGGCTCCTTCTGCCGGGCCACAAGCATTTCCACAGGGCCACAATCCCCTCCAACTCTTCTCCACAGGACAACAAGCTCTCTTTACAGAGCCATAACTCCCCTCCACAGGGCCAAATGCACTTTCTGCACGGCCACAGCCCCCTTTAGCTCTCTCCACAGAGACACAGGGCCCGTCTGCAGGACACAAGCCCCCTCTTCAAGGCCAAAGGGCCTTTCTACATGGCCATAGTCATTTCCATAGGGCACAAGCCCCTCCAGCTCTCTCCACAGGGCAACGGACCCCTATACAGGGTCACAGGCCTTTCCACAGGGCCACAACACCTTCAGCTCTCTCCACAGGACCACAGGCTACTACCGGGCCACAGGTCTTTCCACAGTGCCACAAGCACCATCCAGCTCTCTCCACAGGCAATCATGTTGCACTTTTGCAACAAGAGTCAATTTTTGTTGCAGTTCGGCAACATTGGAGTCAACCCTGTTGCAAATCGGACACGAAGCTTGAAAATTTTGATGTTTACTGCAAAGGACTTCATAGGCCTTCATCTTACTCCAGAGCCTTCCACAGGCCCCTCCAGCACGCTCTACATGGCCTTTTCCACAGGCCACAACTCCATCCAGCTCTCTTTACATCGCCACATGCCCCTCTGCGGGGCAACAGACCCCTATACAGGGTCACAGGCCTCTCCACAGGGCCTCAACCCCTTCAGCTCTCTCCACAGGACCACTGGCTCCTTCTGCCGGGCCACAAGCCTTTCCACAGGGCCACAATCCCCTCCAATTCCACAGGACAACAGGCTCTCTTTACAGGGCCATAGCTCCCCTCCACAGGGCCAAATGCACTTTCCACATGGCCACAACCCCCTCCAGCTCTCTACACAGAGTCATGGGGCCCGTCTGCAGGGCACAAGCCCCTTCATCAAGGCCAAGGGGCCTTTCTACAGGGCCACTGGCCTTTAAATAGTGCCACAACCTCCTCTGGCTCTCTCAAGAGGGCCACAGGCTCCTTCTACAGGGCAAGGGCCCCCTCCACAAGGCCAAAGGCCCTTTGCAAAGGGCCATAGGTCCATTCCACAGGGCCATAGTCATTTCTATAGGGCCATAACCCCCCTCAAGCTCTCTCCACAGAACCGCAGGCTCCTTCTACAGGTTTACAGGCATATACACAGGGCCACATCCGCCTTCACCTCTCTCCACAAGGCGACAGGGCCCTTTCACTGTGTCATAGGCCTTTCCATAAGGCCACAACCCCCTCTGTCTCTCTCAAAAAGGACAGAGGCTCCCTTTACAAGGCAACAGCCCCCTCCACAAGGCCAAAGGCCTTTTTCAAAGGGCCACAGGTCCCTTTCGCAGGGCCATAGGCATTTCCCCAAGGCAATAACCCCCTCCAGCTCTCTCCACAGGACCACAGGCTCCTTCTACAAGACTACAACCCCTTTGAGCTCTTTCATCAGGGCCACAGCCTCCTCCGCCCCCCTTTAATCAGTTAAAAGGGCTCAATTGAGTGACCACAACACCTTCAGCTCTCTCCACAGGACCACAGGCTCCTACTGAGCCACAGGACTTTCCACAGTGCCACAAGCCCCTCTAGCTCTCTCCACAGGCAATCATGTTGCATGTTTTTTACTGCAAAGGACTTCATAGGCCAAAATCTTACTCCAGAGCCTTCCACAGGCCCCTCCAGCCGGCTTCACATGGCCTTTTCCTCAAGCCACAACTCCCTCCAGCTCTCTTTACATCGCCACATGCCCCTCTGCGGGGCCACAGACCCCTATACAGGGTCACTGGCCTTTCCACAGGGCCTCAACCCCTTCAGCTCTCTCCACAGGACCACAGGCTTTTCCACAGCCCACAACTCCTTCCAGCTCTCACCACAGGGCCACAGCCCCTTCCACAAGGCTAAAGGGCCTATCCATAGGGCCACAGACCTTTCCACAGGGCCACAACACGCTCCAGCTCTCTCCACAGGACAAGAGCTCTCTTTACAGGGCCATAGCTCACCTCCACAGGGCCAAATGCACTTTCCACACGGCCACAACTCCCAACAGCCCTCTCCACAGAGTCACAGGGCCCGTCTGCAGGGCACAAGCCCCTCTTCAAGGCCAAAAGGCCTTTCTACATGGCCATAGTCATTCCCATAGGGCACGAGCACCTCCAGCTCTCTCCACAGGGCAACGGACCCCTGTACAGGGTCACAGTCCTTTCCACAGGGCCACAACAGCTTCAGCTCTCTCCACAGGCAATCATGTTGCATGTTGTTTACTGCAGAGGACTTCATAGGCCCAAACCTTACTCCAGAGCCTTCCACAGGCCCCTCCAGCCCGCTCCACATGGCCTTTTCCTCAGGCCACAACTCCCTCCAGCTCTCTTTACATCGCCACATGCCCCTCTGCGGGGCCACAGACCCCTATACAGGGTCACATGCCTTTCCACAGGGCCTCAACCCCTTCAGCTCTCTCCACAGGACCACTGCCTCCTTCTGCCGGGCTACAAGCCTTTCCACAGGGCCACAATCCCCTCCAACTCTTCTCCACAGGACAACAAGCTCTCTTTACAGGGCCATAGCTCCCCTCCACAGGGCCAAATGCACTTTCTGCACGGCCACAGCCCCCTTTAGCTCTCTCCACAGAGACACAAGGCCCGTCTGCAGGGCACAAGCCCCCTCTTCAAGGCCAAAAGGCCTTTCTACATGGCCATAGTCATTTCCATAGGGCACGAGCCCCTCCAGCTCTCTCCACAGGGCAACGGACCGCTATACAGGGTCACAGGCCTTTCCACAGGGCCACAACACCTTCAGCTCTTCCACATGACCACAGGCTCCAGCCCGGCCACAGGCCTTTCCACAGTGCTACAAGTCCCTCCAGCTCTCTCCACAGGCAATCATGTTTCATGTTGTTTACCGCAAAAGGACTTCATAGGCCCAAATCTTACTTCAGACCCTTCCACAGGCCCCTCCAGCCCGCTCCACATGGCCTTTTCCGCAGGCCACAACTCCCTCCAGCTCTCTTTACATCGCCACATGCCCCTCTGCGGGGCCACAGACCCCTATACAGGGTCACAGGCCTTTCCACAGGACCTCAACCCCTTCAGCTCTCTCCACAGGACCACAGACTTTTCCACAGCCCACAACTCCTTCCAGCTCTCACCAGAGGGCCACAGCCCCTTCCACAAGGCTAAAGGGCCTATCCATAGGGCCACAACACCCTCCAGCTCTCTCCACAGGACAAGAAGCTCTCTTTACAGGGCCATAGCTCACCTCCACAGGGCCAAATGCACTTTCCACACGGCCACAACTCCCAACAGCTCTCTCCACAGAGTCACAAGGCCCGTCTGCAGGGCACAAGCCCCCTCTTCAAGGCCAAAAGGCCTTTCTACATGGCCATAGTCATTTCCATAGGGCACAAGCCCCTCCAGCTCTCTCCACAGGGCAACGGACCCCTATACAGGGTCACAGGCCTTTCCACAGGGCCACAACACTTTCAGCTCTCTCCACAGGACCACAGGCTCCTACTGGGCCACAGGCCTTTCCACAGTGCCACAAGCCCCTCCAGCTCTCTCCACAGGCAATCATGTTGCATGTTGTTTACTGCAAAGGACTTCATAGGCCCAAATCTTACTCCAGAGCCTTCCACAGGCCTTTCCAGCCCACTCCACATGGCCTTTTCCTCAGGCCACAACTCCGTCCCGCTCTCTTTACATCGCCACATGCACTCTCTGCGGGGCCACAGACCCCTATACAGGGTCACAGGCCTTTCCACAGGGCCTCAACCCCTTCAGCTCTCTCCACAGGACCACTGGCTCCTTCTGCCGGGCCACAAGCATTTCCACAGGGCCACAATCCCCTCCAACTCTCTACACAGGACAACTAGCTCTCTTTACAGGGCTATAGCTCCCCTCCACAGGGCCAAATGCACTTTCCACACGGCCAAAATCCCCTCCAGCTCTCTCCACAGAGTCACGGGGCTCGTCTGCAGGGCACAAGCGCCTTCATCAAGGCCAAGGGGCCTTTCTACAGGGCTACTGGCCTTTAAATAGGGCCACAACCCCCTCTGGTACTCTCAACAGGGCCACAGGCTCCTTCTACAGGTGTACAGGCATTTACACAGGGCCACAACCACCTTTACCTCTCTCCACAGGGCAACAGGGCCCTTTCACTATGCAATAAGCCTTTCCATAAGGCCACAACCCCCTCTCTCTCTCTCAAAAAGGACAGAGGCTCCCTTTACAAGGAAACAGCCCCCTCCACAAGGCCAAAGTCCTTTTTCAAAGGGCCACAGGTCCCTTCCACAGGGCCATAGGCATTTCCCCAAGGCAATAGCCCCCTCCAGCTCTCTCCACAGGACCACAGGCTCCTTCTACAAGGCTACAACCCATTTCAGCTCTTTCATCAGGGCCACAGCCCCCTCCACCCCTCTTTAATCAGTTAAAAGGACTCATTTGAGTGACCTATTGACCATTGGTCAGCTCGAGTAAAGGAACCTGATATAGTATACTGCACTGTTTAATATTCTTTTTTTTCTTTACACAGGTTGAATGCTGGCAAAGAAATGTCACCTATGCCATGCTCCTTTATACCAGTTTTCTTGATTGACATGTTATTTTTGGAGCCAAATGAGAAAATTGGGAAATAGAAAGCTCCCCCCTCCTTCCAATCAGTGGATCCGGTCAGGTGCTCAGTGGCGGTAGGCCACCGCCTGGAAGCCAAACATGAAAAAAGGAATGCTGGCACCGGTTTCCATATGATGAATTTTACTTTATTCCATGAAGATCAATACATTAAAAAGAAGGCATCTTTACAGGCAATCCGCCATCATGTCATTTTTGGTTTAAGCCTAATTTCTTTCAATAAATAAAATGGAATAAATGTGTCACTTTTTTGCCTATACTAGTAGTTGTGGGGTATTATGACATCACAATAGAATTAATACTTACCCTTTCCGATGCCTTTTAGGGCTATCCGGTGCAGAACCAAGGCCAAATACCAACCGACAGGACATTCATGTGACATCATGGAAGGTCCTGTCGCTCAGGACGTGGCTTTGGCTCTGCACCGGATAGACCGAAAAGGCGTCTGAAAGGGTAAGTATTAATTCTTTATTATTTTTAATACATCTGTATTTATTTAATTTTGATTTCGTACTGTATAGTAATACATTACAAAATGAAATGGGGGCTGGCAGACATGTCACAAAGGGGAGGAGGAACAGGATTCTTCTTCCACCTCTGTGACATCACTTCTCCTCCGGACCGGGTGGTGTGTGAACACAGCCTCAGGCTGCGTGCCCACGTAGCGATTTACAAGCGTATATGTTGCGTAATTTACGCAGCGGAAACGCTTGTGAAACACTTGATAATCTGCACCCCATGGTACTCAGTGGCATTCCGCAATGTTAATGCCCATGCTGTAGATTTTTACGCAGCGTTTCTGCTGCGCTTAAAAATCCTTTCCACAGGGCCACAACACATTCAGCTCTCTCCACAGGACCACAGGCTCCTACCCGGCCACAGGCCTTTCCACAGTGCTACGAGTCCCTCCAGCTCTCTCCACAGGCAATCATGTTGCATGTTGTTTACCGCAAAAGGACTTCATAGGCCCAAATCTTACTTTAGACCCTTCCACAGGCCCCTCCAGCCCGCTCCACATGGCCTTTTCCGCAGGCCACAACTCCCTCCAGCTCTCTTTACATCGCCACATGCCCCTCTGCGGGGCCACAGACCCCTATACAGGGTCACAGGCCATTCCACAGGGCCACAATCCCCTAAAACTCTTCTCCACAGGACAACAAGCTCTCTTTACCGGGCCATAGCTCCCCTCCACAGGGCCAAATGCACTTTCTGCACGGCCACAGCCCCCTTTAGCTCTCTCCACAGAGACACAAGGCCCGTCTGCAGGGCACAAGCCCCCTCTTCAAGGCCAAAAGGCCTTTCTACATGGCCATAGTCATTTCCATAGGGCACGAGCCCCTCCAGCTCTCTCCACAGGGCAACGGACCGCTATACAGGGTCACAGGCCTTTCCACAGGGCCACAACACCTTCAGCTCTTCCACAGGACCACAGGCTCCAGCCCGGTCACAGGCCTTTCCACAGTGCTACAAGTCCCTCCAGCTCTCTCCACAGGCAATCATGTTTCATGTTGTTTACCGCAAAAGGACTTCATAGGCCCAAATCTTACTTCAGACCCTTCCACAGGCCCCTCCAGCCCGCTCCACATGGCCTTTTCCGCAGGCCACAACTCCCTCCAGCTCTCTTTACATCGCCACATGCCCCTCTGCGGGGCCACAGACCCCTATACAGGGTCACAGGCCTTTCCACAGGAACTCAACCCCTTCAGCTCTCTCCACAGGACCACAGACTTTTCCACAGCCCACAACTCCTTCCAGCTCTCACCAGAGGGCCACAGCCCCTTCCACAAGGCTAAAGGGCCTATCCATAGGGCCACAGACATTTCCACAGGGCCACAACACCCTCCAGCTCTCTCCACAGGACAAGAAGCTCTCTTTACAGGGCCATAGCTCACCTCCACAGGGCCAAATGCACTTTCCACACGGCCACAACTCCCAACAGCTCTCTCCACAGAGTCACAAGGCCCGTCTGCAGGGCACAAGCCCCCTCTTCAAGGCCAAAAGGCCTTTCTACATGGCCATAGTCATTTCCATAGGGCACGAGCCCCTCCAGCTCTCTCCACAGGGCAACGGACCCCTATACAGGGTCACAGGCCTTTCCCCAGGGCCACAATCCCCTCCAACTCTTCTCCACACGACAACAAGCTCTCTTTACCGGGCCATAGCTCCCCTCCACAGGGCCAAATGCACTTTCTGCATGGCCACAGCCCCCTTTAGCTCTCTCCACAGAGACACAAGGCCCGTCTGCAGGGCACAAGCCCCCTCTTCAAGGCCAAAAGGCCTTTCTACATGGCCATAGTCATTTCCATAGGGCACAAGCCCCTCCAGCTCTCTCCACAGGGCAACGGACCTCTATACAGGGTCACAGGCCTTTCCACAGGGCCACAACACCTTCAGCTTTCTCCACAGGACCACAGGCTCCTACTGGGCCACAGGCCTTTCCACAGTGCCACAAGCCCCTCCAGTTCTCTCCACAGGCAATCATGTTGCATGTTGTTTACTGCAAAGGAATTCATAGGCCCAAATCTTACTCCAGAGCCTTCCACAGGCCTCTCCAGCCCACTCCACATGGCCTTTTCCTCAGGCCACAACTCCCTCCAGCTCTCTTTACATCGCCACATGCCCCTCTGCGGGGCCACAGACCCCTATACAGGGTCACAGGCCTTTCCACAGGGCCTCAACCCCTTCAGCTGTCTCCACAGGACCACAGGCTTTTCCACAGCCCACAACGCCTTCCACCTCTCACCACAGGGCCACAGCCCCTTCCACAAGGCTAAAGGGCCTATTCATAGGGCCACAGACCTTTCCACAGGGCCACAACACCCTCCAGCTCTCTCCACAGGACAAGAAGCTCTCTTTACAGGGCCATAGCTCACCTCCACAGGGCCAAATGCACTTTCCACACGGCCACAACTCCCAACAGCCTTCTCCACAGTGTCACAGGGCCCGTCTGCAGGGCACAAGCCCCCTCTTCAAAGCCAAAAGGCCTTTCTACATGGCCATAGTCATTCCCATTGGGCACAAGCACCTCCAGCTCTCTCCACAGGGCAACGGACCCCTGTACAGGGTCACAGGCCTTTCCACAGGGCCACAAAACCTTCAGCTCTCTCCACAGGCAATCATGTTGCATGTTGTTTACTGCAGAGGACTTCATAGGCCCAAATCTTACTCCAGAGCCTTCCACAGGCCCCTCCAGCCCACTCCACATGGCCTTTTCCTCAGGCCACAACTCCCTCCAGCTCTCTTTACATCGCCACATGCCCCTCTGCGGGGCCACAGACCCCTATACAGCGTCACATGCCTTTCCACAGGGCCTCAACCCCTTCAGCTCTCTCCACAGGACCGCTGCCTCCTTCTCCCGGGCTACAAGCCTTTCCACAGGGCCACAATCCCCTCCAACTCTTCTCCGCAGGACAACAAGCTCTCTTTACCGGGCCATAGCTCCCCTCCACATGCACTTTCTGCATGGACACAGCCCCCTTTAGCTCTCTCCACAGAGACACAAGGCCCGTCTGCAGGGCACAAGCCCCCTCTTCAAGGCCAAAAGGCCTTTCTACATGGCCATAGTCATTTCCATAGGGCACGAGCCCCTCCAGCTCTCTCCACAGGGCAACGGACCCCTATACAGGGTCACAGGCCTTTCCAGAGGGCCACAACACCTTCAGCTCTCTCCACAGGACCACAGGCTCCTACTGGGCCACAGGCCTTTCTACAGTGACACAAGCCCCTCCAGCTCTCTCCACAGGCAATCATGTTGCATATTGTTTACTGCAAAGGACTTCATAGGCCCAAATCTTACTCCAGAGCCTTCCACAGGCCTTTCCAGCCCGCTCCACATGGCCTTTTCCTCAGGCCACAACTCCCTCCAGCTCTCTTTACATCGCTACATGCCCCTCTGCGGGGCCACAGACCCCTATACAGGGTCACAGGCCTTTCCACAGGGCCTCAACCCCTTCAGCTCTCTCCACAGGACCACAGGCTTTTCCACAGCCCACAACTCCTTCCACCTCTCACCACAGGGCCACAGCCCCTTCCACAAGGCCAAAGGGCCTATCCATAGGGCCACAGACCTTTCCACATGGCCACAACACCCTCCAGCTCTCTCCACAGGACAAGAAGCTCTCTTTACAGGGCCATAGCTCACCTCCACAGGGCCAAATGCACTTTCCACACGGCCACAACTCCCAACAGCCCTCTCCACAGAGTCACAGGGCCCGTCTGCAGGGCACAAGCCCCCTCTTCAAAGCCAAAAGGCCTTTCTGCATGGCCATAGTCATTTCCATAGGGCACGAGCCCCTCCAGCTCTCTCCACAGGGCAACGGACCGCTATACAGGGTCAAAGGCCTTTCCACAGGGCCACAACACCTTCAGCTCTCTCCACAGGACCACAGGCTCCTACCCGGCCACAGGCTTTTACACAGTGCTACAAGTCCCTCTAGCTCTCTCCACAGGCAATCATGTTGCATGTTGTTTACCGAAAAAAGGACTTCATAGGCCCAAATCTTACTTCAGACCCTTCCACAGGCCCCTCCAGCCCGCTCCACATGGCCTTTTCCGCAGGCCACAACTCCCTCCAGCTCTCTTTACATCGCCACATGCCCCTCTGCGGGGCCACAGACCCCTATACAGGGTCACAGGCCTTTCCACAGGGCCTCAACCCCTTCAGCTCTCTCCACAGGACCACTGGCTCCTTCTGCCGGGCCACAAGCATTTCCACAGGGCCACAATCCCCTCGAACTCTTCTCCACAGGACAACAAGCTCTCTTTACAGGGCCATAGCTCCCCTCCACAGGGCCAAATGCACTTTCTGCACGGCCACAGCCCCCTTTAGCTCTCTCCACAGAGACACAGGGCCCATCTGCAGGACACAAGCCCCCTCTTCAAGGCCAAAGGGCCTTTCTACATGGCCATAGTCATTTCCATAGGGCACAAGCCCCTCCAGCTCTCTCCACAGGGCAACGGACCCCTATACAGGGTCACAGGCCTTTCCACAGGGCCACAACACCTTCAGCTCTCTCCACAGGACCACAGGCTACTACCGGGCCACAGGTCTTTCCACAGTGCCACAAGCACCATCCAGCTCTCTCCACAGGCAATCATGTTGCACTTTTGCAACAAGAGTCAATTTTTGTTGCAGTTCGGCAACATTGGAGTCAACCCTGTTGCAAATCGGACACGAAGCTTGAAAATTTAGATGTTTACTGCAAAGGACTTCATAGGCCCCCATCTTACTCCAGAGCCTTCCACAGGCCCCTCCAGCACGCTCCACATGGCCTTTTCCACAGGCCACAACTCCATCCAGCTCTCTTTACATCGCCACATGCCCCTCTGCGGGGCAACAGACCCCTATACAGGGTCACAGGCCTCTCCACAGGGCCTCAACCCCTTCAGCTCTCTCCACAGGACCACTGGCTCCTTCTGCCGGGCCACAAGCCTTTCCACAGGGCCACAATCCCCTCCAATTCCACAGGACAACAGGCTCTCTTTACAGGGCCATAGCTCCCCTCCACAGGGCCAAATGCACTTTCCACATTGCCACAACCCCCTCCAGCTCTCTACACAGAGTCATGGGGCCCGTCTGCAGGGCACAAGCCCCTTCATCAAGGCCAAGGGGCCTTTCTACAGGGCCACTGGCCTTTAAATAGTGCAACAACCTCCTCTGGCTCTCTCAAGAGGGCCACAGGCTCCTTCTACAGGGCAAGGGCCCCCTCCACAAGGCCAAAGGCCCTTTGCAAAGGGCCATAGGTCCATTCCACAGGGCCATAGTCATTTCCATAGGGCCATAACCCCCCTCAAGCTCTCTCCACAGAACCGCAGGCTCCTTCTACAGGTTTACAGGCATATACACAGGGCCACATCCGCCTTCACCTCTCTCCACAAGGCGACAGGGCCCTTTCACTGTGTCATAGGCCTTTCCATAAGGCCACAACCCCCTCTGTCTCTCTGAAAAAGGACAGAGGCTCCCTTTACAAGGCAACAGCCCCCTCCACAAGGCCAAAGGCCTTTTTCAAAGGGCCACAGGTCCCTTTCGCAGGGCCATAGGCATTTCCCCAAGGCAATAACCCCCTCCAGCTCTCTCCACAGGACCACAGGCTCCTTCTACAAGACAACAACCCCTTTGAGCTCTTTCATCAGGGCCACAGCCTCCTCCGCCCCCCTTTAATCAGTTAAAAGGGCTCAATTGAGTGACCACAACACCTTCAGCTCTCTCCACAGGACCACAGGCTCCTACTGAGCCACAGGACTTTCCACAGTGCCACAAGCCCCTCTAGCTCTCTCCACAGGCAATCATGTTGCATGTTTTTTACTGCAAAGGACTTCATAGGCCCAAATCTTACTCCAGAGCCTTCCACAGGCCCCTCCAGCCGGCTCCACATGGCCTTTTCCTCAGGCCACAACTCCCTCCAGCTCTCTTTACATCGCCACATGCCCCTCTGCGGGGCCACAGACCCCTATACAGGGTCACATGCCTTTCCACAGGGCCTAAACCCCTTCAGCTCTCTCCACAGGACCACTGCCTCCTTCTGCCGGGCTACAAGCCTTTCCACAGGGCCACAATCCCCTCCAACTCTTCTCCACAGGACAACAAGCTCTCTTTACAGGGCCATAGCTCCCCTCCACAGGGCCAAATGCACTTTCTGCATGGCCACAGCCCCCTTTAGCTCTCTCCACAGAGACACAAGGCCCGTCTGCAGGGCACAAGCCCCATCTTCAAGGCCAAAAGGCCTTTCTACATGGCCATAGTCATTTCCATAGGGCACGAGCCCCTCCAGCTCTCTCCACAGGGCAACGGACCGCTATACAGGGTCACAGGCCTTTCCACAGGGCCACAACACCTTCAGCTCTTCCACATGACCACAGGCTCCAGCCCGGCCACAGGCCTTTCCACAGTGCTACAAGTCCCTCCAGCTCTCTCCACAGGCAATCATGTTTCATGTTGTTTACCGCAAAAGGACTTCATAGGCCCAAATCTTACTTCAGACCCTTCCACAGGCCCCTCCAGCCCGCTCCACATGGCCTTTTCCGCAGGCCACAACTCCCTCCAGCTCTCTTTACATCGCCACATGCCCCTCTGCGGGGCCACAGACCCCTATACAGGGTCACAGGCCTTTCCACAGGAACTCAATCCCTTCAGCTCTCTCCACAGGACCACAGACTTTTCCACAGCCCACAACTCCTTCCAGCTCTCACCAGAGGGCCACAGCCCCTTCCACAAGGCTAAAGGGCCTATCCATAGGGCCACAGACATTTCCGCAGGGCCACAACACCCTCCAGCTCTCTCCACAGGAAAAGAAGCTCTCTTTACAGGGCCATAGCTCACCTCCACAGGGCCAAATGCACTTTCCACACGACCACAACTCCCAACAGCTCTCTCCACAGAGTCACAAGGCCCGTCTGCAGGGCACAAGCCCCCTCTTCAAGGCCAAAAGGCCTTTCTACATGGCCATAGTCATTTCCATAGGGCACGAGCCCCTCCAGCTCTCTCCACAGGGCAACGGACCCCTATACAGGGTCACAGGCCTTTCCCCAGGGCCACAATCCCCTCCAACTCTTCTCCACACGACAACAAGCTCTCTTTACCGGGCCATAGCTCCCCTCCACAGGGCCAAATGCACTTTCTGCATGGCCACAGCCCCCTTTAGCTCTCTCCACAGAGACACAAGGCCCGTCTGCAGGGCACAAGCCCCCTCTTCAAGGCCAAAAGGCCTTTCTACATGGCCATAGTCATTTCCATAGGGCACAAGCCCCTCCAGCTCTCTCCACAGGGCAACGGACCCCTATACAGGGTCACAGGCCTTTCCACAGGGCCACAACACTTTCAGCTCTCTCCACAGGACCACAGGCTCCTACTGGGCCACAGGCCTTTCCACGGTGCCACAAGCCCCTCCAGATCTCTCCACAGGCAATCATGTTGCATGTTGTTTACTGCAAAGGACTTCATAGGCCCAAATCTTACTCCAGAGCCTTCCACAGGCCTTTCCAGCCCACTCCACATGGCCTTTTCCTCAGGCCACAACTCCCTCCAGCTCTCTTTACATCGCCACATGCACCCTCTGCGGGGCCACAGACCCCTATACAGGGTCACAGGCCTTTCCACAGGGCCTCAACCCCTTCAGCTCTCTCCACAGGACCACTGGCTCCTTCTGCCGGGCCACAAGCATTTCCACAGGGCCATAATCCCCTCCAACTCTTCTCCACAGGACAACAAGCTCTCTTTACAGAGCCATAACTCCCCTCCACAGGGCCAAATGCACTTTCTGCACGGCCACAGCCCCCTTTAGCTCTCTCCACAGAGACACAGGGCCCGTCTGCAGGACACAAGCCCCCTCTTCAAGGCCAAAGGGCCTTTCTACATGGCCATAGTCATTTCCATAGGGCACAAGCCCCTCCAGCTCTCTCCACAGGGCAACGGACCCCTATACAGGGTCACAGGCCTTTCCACAGGGCCACAACACCTTCAGCTCTCTCCACAGGACCACAGGCTACTACCGGGCCACAGGTCTTTCCACAGTGCCACAAGCACCATCCAGCTCTCTCCACAGGCAATCATGTTGCACTTTTGCAACAAGAGTCAATTTTTGTTGCAGTTCGGCAACATTGGAGTCAACCCTGTTGCAAATCGGACACGAAGCTTGAAAATTTAGATGTTTACTGCAAAGGACTTCATAGGCCTTCATCTTACTCCAGAGCCTTCCACAGGCCCCTCCAGCACGCTCTACATGGCCTTTTCCACAGGCCACAACTCCATCCAGCTCTCTTTACATCGCCACATGCCCCTCTGCGGGGCAACAGACCCCTATACAGGGTCACAGGCCTCTCCACAGGGCCTCAACCCCTTCAGCTCTCTCCACAGGACCACTGGCTCCTTCTGCCGGGCCACAAGCCTTTCCACAGGGCCACAATCCCCTCCAATTCCACAGGACAACAGGCTCTCTTTACAGGGCCATAGCTCCCCTCCACAGGGCCAAATGCACTTTCCACATGGCCACAACCCCCTCCAGCTCTCTACACAGAGTCATGGGGCCCGTCTGCAGGGCACAAGCCCCTTCATCAAGGCCAAGGGGCCTTTCTACAGGGCCACTGGCCTTTAAATAGTGCCACAACCTCCTCTGGCTCTCTCAAGAGGGCCACAGGCTCCTTCTACAGGGCAAGGGCCCCCTCCACAAGGCCAAAGGCCCTTTGCAAAGGGCCATAGGTCCATTCCACAGGGCCATAGTCATTTCCATAGGGCCATAACCCCCCTCAAGCTCTCTCCACAGAACCGCAGGCTCCTTCTACAGGTTTACAGGCATATACACAGGGCCACATCCGCCTTCACCTCTCTCCACAAGGCGACAGGGCCCTTTCACTGTGTCATAGGCCTTTCCATAAGGCCACAACCCCCTCTGTCTCTCTCAAAAAGGACAGAGGCTCCCTTTACAAGGCAACAGCCCCCTCCACAAGGCCAAAGGCCTTTTTCAAAGGGCCACAGGTCCCTTTCGCAGGGCCATAGGCATTTCCCCAAGGCAATAACCCCCTCCAGCTCTCTCCACAGGACCACAGGCTCCTTCTACAAGACTACAACCCCTTTGAGCTCTTTCATCAGGGCCACAGCCTCCTCCGCCCCCCTTTAATCAGTTAAAAGGGCTCAATTGAGTGACCACAACACCTTCAGCTCTCTCCACAGGACCACAGGCTCCTACTGAGCCACAGGACTTTCCACAGTGCCACAAGCCCCTCTAGCTCTCTCCACAGGCAATCATGTTGCATGTTTTTTACTGCAAAGGACTTCATAGGCCCAAATCTTACTCCAGAGCCTTCCACAGGCCCCTCCAGCCGGCTCCACATGGCCTTTTCCTCAGGCCACAACTCCCTCCAGCTCTCTTTACATCGCCACATGCCCCTCTGCGGGGCCACAGACCCCTATACAGGGTCACTGGCCTTTCCACAGGGCCTCAACCCCTTCAGCTCTCTCCACAGGACCACAGGCTTTTCCACAGCCCACAACTCCTTCCAGCTCTCACCACAGGGCCACAGCCCCTTCCACAAGGCTAAAGGGCCTATCCATAGGGCCACAGACCTTTCCACAGGGCCACAACACGCTCCAGCTCTCTCCACAGGACAAGAAGCTCTCTTTACAGGGCCATAGCTCACCTCCACAGGGCCAAATGCACTTTCCACACGGCCACAACTCCCAACAGCCCTCTCCACAGAGTCACAGGGCCCGTCTGCAGGGCACAAGCCCCTCTTCAAGGCCAAAAGGCCTTTCTACATGGCCATAGTCATGCCCATAGGGCACGAGCACCTCCAGCTCTCTCCACAGGGCAACGGACCCCTGTACAGGGTCACAGTCCTTTCCACAGGGCCACAACAGCTTCAGCTCTCTCCACAGGCAATCATGTTGCATGTTGTTTACTGCAGAGGACTTCATAGGCCCAAACCTTACTCCAGAGCCTTCCACAGGCCCCTCCAGCCCGCTCCACATGGCCTTTTCCTCAGGCCACAACTCCCTCCAGCTCTCTTTACATCGCCACATGCCCCTCTGCGGGGCCACAGACCCCTATACAGGGTCACATGCCTTTCCACAGGGCCTCAACCCCTTCAGCTCTCTCCACAGGACCACTGCCTCCTTCTGCCGGGCTACAAGCCTTTCCACAGGGCCACAATCCCCTCCAACTCTTCTCCACAGGACAACAAGCTCTCTTTACAGGGCCATAGCTCCCCTCCACAGGGCCAAATGCACTTTCTGCACGGCCACAGCCCCCTTTAGCTCTCTCCACAGAGACACAAGGCCCGTCTGCAGGGCACAAGCCCCCTCTTCAAGGCCAAAAGACCTTTCTACATGGCCATAGTCATTTCCATAGGGCACGAGCCCCTCCAGCTCTCTCCACAGGGCAACGGACCGCTATACAGGGTCACAGGCCTTTCCACAGGGCCACAACACCTTCAGCTCTTCCACATGACCACAGGCTCCAGCCCGGCCACAGGCCTTTCCACAGTGCTACAAGTCCCTCCAGCTCTCTCCACAGGCAATCATGTTTCATGTTGTTTACCGCAAAAGGACTTCATAGGCCCAAATCTTACTTCAGACCCTTCCACAGGCCCCTCCAGCCCGCTCCACATGGCCTTTTCCGCAGGCCACAACTCCCTCCAGCTCTCTTTACATCGCCACATGCCCCTCTGCGGGGCCACAGACCCCTATACAGGGTCACAGGCCTTTCCACAGGACCTCAACCCCTTCAGCTCTCTCCACAGGACCACAGACTTTTCCACAGCCCACAACTCCTTCCAGCTCTCACCAGAGGGCCACAGCCCCTTCCACAAGGCTAAAGGGCCTATCCATAGGGCCACAACACCCTTCAGCTCTCTCCACAGGACAAGAAGCTCTCTTTACAGGGCCATAGCTCACCTCCACAGGGCCAAATGCACTTTCCACACGGCCACAACTCCCAACAGCTCTCTCCACAGAGTCACAAGGCCCGTCTGCAGGGCACAAGCCCCCTCTTCAAGGCCAAAAGGCCTTTCTACATGGCCATAGTCATTTCCATAGGGCACGAGCCCCTCCAGCTCTCTCCACAGGGCAACGGACCCCTATACAGGGTCACAGGCCTTTCCCCAGGGCCACAATCCCCTCCAACTCTTCTCCACACGACAACAAGCTCTCTTTACCGGGCCATAGCTCCCCTCCACAGGGCCAAATGCACTTTCTGCATGGCCACAGCCCCCTTTAGCTCTCTCCACAGAGACACAAGGCCCGTCTGCAGGGCACAAGCCCCCTCTTCAAGGCCAAAAGGCCTTTCTACATGGCCATAGTCATTTCCATAGGGCACAAGCCCCTCCAGCTCTCTCCACAGGGCAACGGACCCCTATACAGGGTCACAGGCCTTTCCACAGGGCCACAACACTTTCAGCTCTCTCCACAGGACCACAGGCTCCTACTGGGCCACAGGCCTTTCCACAGTACCACAAGCCCCTCCAGCTCTCTCCACAGGCAATCATGTTGCATGTTGTTTACTGCAAAGGACTTCATAGGCCCAAATCTTACTCCAGAGCCTTCCACAGGCCTTTCCAGCCCACTCCACATGGCCTTTTCCTCAGGCCACAACTCCCTCCCGCTCTCTTTACATCGCCACATGCACCCTCTGCGGGGCCACAGACCCCTATACAGGGTCACAGGCCTTTCCACAGGGCCTCAACCCCTTCAGCTCTCTCCACAGGACCACTGGCTCCTTCTGCCGGGCCACAAGCATTTCCACAGGGCCACAATCCCCTCCAACTCTCTACACAGGACAACTAGCTCTCTTTACAGGGCTATAGCTCCCCTCCACAGGGCCAAATGCACTTTCCACACGGCCAAAATCCCCTCCAGCTCTCTCCACAGAGTCACGGGGCTCGTCTGCAGGGCACAAGCCCCTTCATCAAGGCCAAGGGGCCTTTCTACAGGGCTAGTGGCCTTTAAATAGGGCCACAACCCCCTCTGGTACTCTCAACAGGGCCACAGGCTCCTTCTACAGGTGTACAGGCATTTACACAGGGCCACAACCACCTTTACCTCTCTCCACAGGGCAACAGGGCCCTTTCACTATGCAATAAGCCTTTCCATAAGGCCACAACCCCCTCTCTCTCTCTCAAAAAGGACAGAGGCTCCCTTTACAAGGAAACAGCCCCCTCCACAAGGCCAAAGTCCTTTTTCAAAGGGCCACAGGTCCCTTCCACAGGGCCATAGGCATTTCCCCAAGGCAATAGCCCCCTCCAGCTCTCTCCACAGGACCACAGGCTCCTTCTACAAGGCTACAACCCATTTCAGCTCTTTCATCAGGGCCACAGCCCCCTCCACCCCTCTTTAATCAGTTAAAAGGACTCATTTGAGTGACCTATTGACCATTGGTCAGCTCGAGTAAAGGAACCTGATATAGTATACTGCACTGTTTAATATTCTTTTTTTTCTTTACACAGGTTGAATGCTGGCAAAGAAATGTCACCTATGCCATGCTCCTTTATACCAGTTTTCTTGATTGACATGTTATTTTTGGAGCCAAATGAGAAAATTGGGAAATAGAAAGCTCCCCCCTCCTTCCAATCAGTGGATCCGGTCAGGTGCTCAGTGGCGGTAGGCCACCGCCTGGAAGCCAAACATGAAAAAAGGAATGCTGGCACCGGTTTCCATATGATGAATTTTACTTTATTCCATGAAGATCAATACATTAAAAAGAAGGCATCTTTACAGGCAATCCGCCATCATGTCATTTTTGGTTTAAGCCTAATTTCTTTCAATAAATAAAATGGAATAAATGTGTCACTTTTTTGCCTATACTAGTAGTTGTGGGGTATTATGACATCACAATAGAATTAATACTTACCCTTTCCGATGCCTTTTAGGGCTATCCGGTGCAGAACCAAGGCCAAATACCAACCGACAGGACATTCATGTGACATCATGGAAGGTCCTGTGGCTCAGGACGTGGCTTTGGCTCTGCACCGGATAGACCGAAAAGGCGTCTGAAAGGGTAAGTATTAATTCTTTATTATTTTTAATACATCTGTATTTATTTAATTTTGATTTCGTACTGTATAGTAATACATTACAAAATGAAATGGGGGCTGGCAGACATGTCACAAAGGGGAGGAGGAACAGGATTCTTCTTCCACCTCTGTGACATCACTTCTCCTCCGGACCGGGTGGTGTGTGAACACAGCCTCAGGCTGCGTGCCCACGTAGCGATTTACAAGCGTATATGTTGCGTAATTTACGCAGCGGAAACGCTTGTGAAACACTTGATAATCTGCACCCCATGGTACTCAGTGGCATTCCGCAATGTTAATGCCCATGCTGTAGATTTTTACGCAGCGTTTCTGCTGCGCTTAAAAATCCTTTCCACAGGGCCACAACACATTCAGCTCTCTCCACAGGACCACAGGCTCCTACCCGGCCACAGGCCTTTCCACAGTGCTACGAGTCCCTCCAGCTCTCTCCACAGGCAATCATGTTGCATGTTGTTTACCGCAAAAGGACTTCATAGGCCCAAATCTTACTTTAGACCCTTCCACAGGCCCCTCCAGCCCGCTCCACATGGCCTTTTCCGCAGGCCACAACTCCCTCCAGCTCTCTTTACATCGCCACATGCCCCTCTGCGGGGCCACAGACCCCTATACAGGGTCACAGGCCATTCCACAGGGCCACAATCCCCTCCAACTCTTCTCCACAGGACAACAAGCTCTCTTTACCGGGCCATAGCTCCCCTCCACAGGGCCAAATGCACTTTCTGCACGGCCACAGCCCCCTTTAGCTCTCTCCACAGAGACACAAGGCCCGTCTGCAGGGCACAAGCCCCCTCTTCAAGGCCAAAAGGCCTTTCTACATGGCCATTGTCATTTCCATAGGGCACGAGCCCCTCCAGCTCTCTCCACAGGGCAACGGACCGCTATACAGGGTCACAGGCCTTTCCACAGGGCCACAACACCTTCAGCTCTTCCACAGGACCACAGGCTCCAGCCCGGCCACAGGCCTTTCCACAGTGCTACAAGTCCCTCTAGCTCTCTCCACAGGCAATCATGTTTCATGTTGTTTACCGCAAAAGGACTTCATAGGCCCAAATCTTACTTCAGACCCTTCCACAGGCCCCTCCAGCCCGCTCCACATGGCCTTTTCCGCAGGCCACAACTCCCTCCAGCTCTCTTTACATCGCCACATGCCCCTCTGCGGGGCCACAGACCCCTATACAGGGTCACAGGCCTTTCCACAGGAACTCAATCCCTTCAGCTCTCTCCACAGGACCACAGACTTTTCCACAGCCCACAACTCCTTCCAGCTCTCACCAGAGGGCCACAGCCCCTTCCACAAGGCTAAAGGGCCTATCCATAGGGCCACAGACATTTCCACAGGGCCACAACACCCTCCAGCTCTCTCCACAGGAAAAGAAGCTCTCTTTACAGGGCCATAGCTCACCTCCACAGGGCCAAATGCACTTTCCACACGGCCACAACTCCCAACAGCTCTCTCCACAGAGTCACAAGGCCCGTCTGCAGGGCACAAGCCCCCTCTTCAAGGCCAAAAGGCCTTTCTACATGGCCATAGTCATTTCCATAGGGCACGAGCCCCTCCAGCTCTCTCCACAGGGCAACGGACCCCTATACAGGGTCACAGGCCTTTCCCCAGGGCCACAATCCCCTCCAACTCTTCTCCACACGACAACAAGCTCTCTTTACCGGGCCATAGCTCCCCTCCACAGGGCCAAATGCACTTTCTGCATGGCCACAGCCCCCTTTAGCTCTCTCCACAGAGACACAAGGCCCGTCTGCAGGGCACAAGCCCCCTCTTCAAGGCCAAAAGGCCTTTCTACATGGCCATAGTCATTTCCATAGGGCACAAGCCCCTCCAGCTCTCTCCACAGGGCAACGGACCCCTATACAGGGTCACAGGCCTTTCCACAGGGCCACAACACTTTCAGCTCTCTCCACAGGACCACAGGCTCCTACTGGGCCACAGGCCTTTCCACGGTGCCACAAGCCCCTCCAGCTCTCTCCACAGGCAATCATGTTGCATGTTGTTTACTGCAAAGGACTTCATAGGCCCAAATCTTACTCCAGAGCCTTCCACAGGCCTTTCCAGCCCACTCCACATGGCCTTTTCCTCAGGCCACAACTCCCTCCAGCTCTCTTTACATCGCCACATGCACCCTCTGCGGGGCCACAGACCCCTATACAGGGTCACAGGCCTTTCCACAGGGCCTCAACCCCTTCAGCTCTCTCCACAGGACCACTGGCTCCTTCTGCCGGGCCACAAGCATTTCCACAGGGCCACAATCCCCTCCAACTCTTCTCCACAGGACAACAAGCTCTCTTTACAGAGCCATAACTCCCCTCCACAGGGCCAAATGCACTTTCTGCACGGCCACAGCCCCCTTTAGCTCTCTCCACAGAGACACAGGGCCCGTCTGCAGGACACAAGCCCCCTCTTCAAGGCCAAAGGGCCTTTCTACATGGCCATAGTCATTTCCATAGGGCACAAGCCCCTCCAGCTCTCTCCACAGGGCAACGGACCCCTATACAGGGTCACAAGCCTTTCCACAGGGCCACAACACCTTCAGCTCTCTCCACAGGACCACAGGCTACTACCGGGCCACAGGTCTTTCCACAGTGCCACAAGCACCATCCAGCTCTCTCCACAGGCAATCATGTTGCACTTTTGCAACAAGAGTCAATTTTTGTTGCAGTTCGTCAACAATGGAGTCAACCCTGTTGCAAATCGGACACGAAGCTTGAAAATTTAGATGTTTACTGCAAAGGACTTCATAGGCCTTCATCTTACTCCAGAGCCTTCCACAGGCCCCTCCAGCACGCTCTACATGGCCTTTTCCACAGGCCACAACTCCATCCAGCTCTCTTTACATCGCCACATGCCCCTCTGCGGGGCAACAGACCCCTATACAGGGTCACAGGCCTCTCCACAGGGCCTCAACCCCTTCAGCTCTCTCCACAGGACCACTGGCTCCTTCTGCCGGGCCACAAGCCTTTCCACAGGGCCACAATCCCCTCCAATTCCACAGGACAACAGGCTCTATTTACAGGGCCATAGCTCCCCTCCACAGGGCCAAATGCACTTTCCACATGGCCACAACCCCCTCCAGCTCTCTACACAGAGTCATGGGGCCCGTCTGCAGGGCACAAGCCCCTTCATCAAGGCCAAGGGGCCTTTCTACAGGGCCACTGGCCTTTAAATAGTGCCACAACCTCCTCTGGCTCTCTCAAGAGGGCCACAGGCTCCTTCTACAGGGCAAGGGCCCCCTCCACAAGGCCAAAGGCCCTTTGCAAAGGGCCATAGGTCCATTCCACAGGGCCATAGTCATTTCCATAGGGCGATAACCCCCCTCAAGCTCTCTCCACAGAACCGCAGGCTCCTTCTACAGGTTTACAGGCATATACACAGGGCCACATCCGCCTTCACCTCTCTCCACAAGGCGACAGGGCCCTTTCACTGTGTCATAGGCCTTTCCATAAGGCCACAACCCCCTCTGTCTCTCTCAAAAAGGACAGAGGCTCCCTTTACAAGGCAACAGCCCCCTCCACAAGGCCAAAGGCCTTTTTCAAAGGGCCACATGTCCCTTTCGCAGGGCCATAGGCATTTCCCCAAGGCAATAACCCCCTCCAGCTCTCTCCACAGGACCACAGGCTCCTTCTACAACCCCTTTGAGCTCTTTCATCAGGGCCACAGCCTCCTCCGCCCCCCTTTAATCAGTTAAAAGGGCTCAATTGAGTGACCACAACACCTTCAGCTCTCTCCACAGGACCACAGGCTCCTACTGAGCCACAGGACTTTCCACAGTGCCACAAGCCCCTCTAGCTCTCTCCACAGGCAATCATGTTGCATGTTTTTTACTGCAAAGGACTTCATAGGCCAAAATCTTACTCCAGAGCCTTCCACAGGCCCCTCCAGCCGGCTCCACATGGCCTTTTCCTCAGGCCACAACTCCCTCCAGCTCTCTTTACATCGCCACATGCCCCTCTGCGGGGCCACAGACCCCTATACAGGGTCACTGGCCTTTCCACAGGGCCTCAACCCCTTCAGCTCTCTCCACAGGACCACAGGCTTTTCCACAGCCCACAACTCCTTCCAGCTCTCACCACAGGGCCACAGCCCCTTCCACAAGGCTAAAGGGCCTATCCATAGGGCCACAGACCTTTCCACAGGGCCACAACACGCTCCAGCTCTCTCCACAGGACAAGAAGCTCTCTTTACAGGGCCATAGCTCACCTCCACAGGGCCAAATGCACTTTCCACACGGCCACAACTCCCAACAGCCCTCTCCACAGAGTCACAGGGCCCGTCTGCAGGGCACAAGCCCCTCTTCAAGGCCAAAAGGCCTTTCTACATGGCCATAGTCATTCCCATAGGGCACGAGCACCTCCAGCTCTCTCCACAGGGCAACGGACCCCTGTACAGGGTCACAGTCCTTTCCACAGGGCCACAACAGCTTCAGCTCTCTCCACAGGCAATCATGTTGCATGTTGTTTACTGCAGAGGACTTCATAGGCCCAAACCTTACTCCAGAGCCTTCCACAGGCCCCTCCAGCCCGCTCCACATGGCCTTTTCCTCAGGCCACAACTCCCTCCAGCTCTCTTTACATCGCCACATGCCCCTCTGCGGGGCCACAGACCCCTATACAGGGTCACATGCCTTTCTACAGGGCCTCAACCCCTTCAGCTCTCTCCACAGGACCACTGCCTCCTTCTGCCGGGCTACAAGCCTTTCCACAGGGCCACAATCCCCTCCAACTCTTCTCCACAGGACAACAAGCTCTCTTTACAGAGCCATAACTCCCCTCCACAGGGCCAAATGCACTTTCTGCACGGCCACAGCCCCCTTTAGCTCTCTCCACAGAGACACAGGGCCCGTTTGCAGGACACAAGCCCCCTCTTCAAGGCCAAAGGGCCTTTCTACATGGCCATAGTCATTTCCATAGGGCACAAGCCCCTCCAGCTCTCTCCACAGGGCAACGGACCCCTATACAGGGTCACAGGCCTTTCCACAGGGCCACAACACCTTCAGCTCTTCCACAGGACCACAGGCTCCAGCCCGGCCACAGGCCTTTCCACAGTGCTACAAGTCCCTCCAGCTCTCTCCACAGGCAATCATGTTGCATGTTTTTACTGCAAAGGACTTCATAGGCCCAAATCTTACTCCAGAGCCTTCCACAGGCCCCTCCAGCCGGCTCCACATGGCCTTTTCCTCAGGCCACAACTCCCTCCAGCTCTCTTTACATCGCCACATGCCCCTCTGCGGGGCCAAAGACCCCTATACAGGGTCACTGGCCTTTCCACAGGGCCTCAACCCCTTCAGCTCTCTCCACAGGACCACAGGCTTTTCCACAGCCCACAACTCCTTCCAGCTCTCACCACAGGGCCACAGCCCCTTCCACAAGGCTAAAGGGCCTATCCATAGGGCCACAGACCTTTCCACAGGGCCACAACACGCTCCAGCTCTCTCCACAGGACAAGAAGCTCTCTTTACAGGGCCATAGCTCACCTCCACAGGGCCAAATGCACTTTCCACACGGCCACAACTCCCAACAGCCCTCTCCACAGAGTCACAGGGCCCGTCTGCAGGGCACAAGCCCCTCTTTAAGGCCAAAAGGCCTTTCTACATGGCCATAGTCATTCCCATAGGGCACGAGCACCTCCAGCTCTCTCCACAGGGCAACGGACCCCTGTACAGGGTCACAGTCCTTTCCACAGGGCCACAACAGCTTCAGCTCTCTCCACAGGCAATCATGTTGCATGTTGTTTACTGCAGAGGACTTCATAGGCCCAAACCTTACTCCAGAGCCTTCCACAGGCCCCTCCAGCCCGCTCCACATGGCCTTTTCCTCAGGCCACAACTCCCTCCAGCTCTCTTTACATCGCCACATGCCCCTCTGCGGGGCCACAGACCCCTATACAGGGTCACATGCCTTTCCACAGGGCCTCAACCCCTTCAGCTCTCTCCATAGGACCACTGCCTCCTTCTGCCGGGCTACAAGCCTTTCCAGAGGGCCACAATCCCCTCCAACTCTTCTCCACAGGACAACAAGCTCTCTTTACAGGGCCATAGCTCCCCTCCACAGGGCCAAATGCACTTTCTGCACGGCCACAGCCCCCTTTACCTCTCTCCACAGAGACACAAGGCCCGTCTGCAGGGCACAAGCCCCCTCTTCAAGGCCAAAAGGCCTTTCTACATGGCCATAGTCATTTCCATAGGGCACGAGCCCCTCCAGCTCTCTCCACAGGGCAACGGACCGCTATACAGGGTCACAGGCCTTTCCACAGGGCCACAACAACTTCAGCTCTTCCACATGACCACAGGCTCCAGCCCGGCCACAGGCCTTTCCACAGTGCTACAAGTCCCTCCAGCTCTCTCCACAGGCAATCATGTTTCATGTTGTTTACCGCAAAAGGACTTCATAGGCCCAAATCTTACTTCAGACCCTTCCACAGGCCCCTCCAGCCCGCTCCACATGGCCTTTTCCGCAGGCCACAACTCCCTCCTGCTCTCTTTACATCGCCACATGCCCCTCTGCGGGGCCACAGACCCCTATACAGGGTCACAGGCCTTTCCACAGGACCTCAACCCCTTCAGCTCTCTCCACAGGACCACAGACTTTTCCACAGCCCACAACTCCTTCCAGCTCTCACCAGAGGGCCACAGCCCCTTCCACAAGGCTAAAGGGCCTATCCATAGGGCCACAACACCCTCCAGCTCTCTCCACAGGACAAGAAGCTCTCTTTACAGGGCCATAGCTCACCTCCACAGGGCCAAATGCACTTTCCACACGGCCACAACTCCCAACAGCTCTCTCCACAGAGTCACAAGGCCCGTCTGCAGGGCACAAGCCCCCTCTTCAAGGCCAAAAGGCCTTTCTACATGGCCATAGTCATTTCCATAGGGCACGAGCCCCTCCAGCTCTCTCCACAGGGCAACGGACCCCTATACAGGGTCACAGGCCTTTCCCCAGGGCCACAATCCCCTCCAACTCTTCTCCACATGACAACAAGCTCTCTTTACCGGGCCATAGCTCCCCTCCACAGGGCCAAATGCACTTTCTGCATGGCCACAGCCCCCTTTAGCTCTCTCCACAGAGACACAAGGCCCGTCTGCAGGACACAAGCCCCCTCTTCAAGGCCAAAAGGCCTTTCTACATGGCCATAGTCATTTCCATAGGGCACAAGCCCCTCCAGCTCTCTCCACAGGGCAACGGACCCCTATACAGGGTCACAGGCCTTTCCACAGGGCCACAACACTTTCAGCTCTCTCCACAGGACCACAGGCTCCTACTGGGCCACAGGCCTTTCCACAGTGCCTCAAGCCCCTCCAGCTCTCTCCACAGGCAATCATGTTACATGTTGTTTACTGCAAAGGACTTCATAGGCCCAAATCTTACTCCAGAGCCTTCCACAGGCCTTTCCAGCCCACTCCACATGGCCTTTTCCTCAGGCCACAACTCCCTCCCGCTCTCTTTACATCGCCACATGCACCCTCTGCGGGGCCACAGACCCCTATACAGGGTCACAGGCCTTTCCACAGGGCCTCAACCCCTTCAGCTCTCTCCACAGGACCACTGGCTCCTTCTGCCGGGCCACAAGCATTTCCACAGGGCCACAATCCCCTCCAAGTCTCTACACAGGACAACTAGCTCTCTTTACAGGGCTATAGCTCCCCTCCACAGGGCCAAATGCACTTTCCACACGGCCAAAATCCCCTCCAGCTCTCTCCACAGAGTCACGGGGCTCGTCTGCAGGGCACAAGCCCCTTCATCAAGGCCAAGGGGCCTTTCTACAGGGCTACTGGCCTTTAAATAGGGCCACAACCCCCTCTGGTACTCTCAACAGGGCCACAGGCTCCTTCTACAGGTGTACAGGCATTTACACAGGGCCACAACCACCTTTACCTCTCTCCACAGGGCAACAGGGCCCTTTCACTATGCAATAAGCCTTTCCATAAGGCCACAACCCCCTCTCTCTCTCTCAAAAAGGACAGAGGCTCCCTTTACAAGGAAACAGCCCCCTCCACAAGGCCAAAGTCCTTTTTCAAAGGGCCACAGGTCCCTTCCACAGGGCCATAGGCATTTCCCCAAGGCAATAGCCCCCTCCAGCTCTCTCCACAGGACCACAGGCTCCTTCTACAAGGCTACAACCCATTTCAGCTCTTTCATCAGGGCCACAGCCCCCTCCACCCCTCTTTAATCAGTTAAAAGGACTCATTTGAGTGACCTATTGACCATTGGTCAGCTCGAGTAAAGGAACCTGATATAGTATACTGCACTGTTTAATATTCTTTTTTTTCTTTACACAGGTTGAATGCTGGCAAAGAAATGTCACCTATGCCATGCTCCTTTATACCAGTTTTCTTGATTGACATGTTATTTTTGGAGCCAAATGAGAAAATTGGGAAATAGAAAGCTCCCCCCTCCTTCCAATCAGTGGATCCGGTCAGGTGCTCAGTGGCGGTAGGCCACCGCCTGGAAGCCAAACATGAAAAAAGGAATGCTGGCACCGGTTTCCATATGATGAATTTTACTTTATTCCATGAAGATCAATACATTAAAAAGAAGGCATCTTTACAGGCAATCCGCCATCATGTCATTTTTGGTTTAAGCCTAATTTCTTTCAATAAATAAAATGGAATAAATGTGTCACTTTTTTGCCTATACTAGTAGTTGTGGGGTATTATGACATCACAATAGAATTAATACTTACCCTTTCCGATGCCTTTTAGGGCTATCCGGTGCAGAACCAAGGCCAAATACCAACCGACAGGACCTTCATGTGACATCATGGAAGGTCCTGTCGCTCAGGACGTGGCTTTGGCTCTGCACCGGATAGACCGAAAAGGCGTCTGAAAGGGTAAGTATTAATTCTTTATTATTTTTAATACATCTGTATTTATTTAATTTTGATTTCGTACTGTATAGTAATACATTACAAAATGAAATGGGGGCTGGCAGACATGTCACAAAGGGGAGGAGGAACAGGATTCTTCTTCCACCTCTGTGACATCACTTCTCCTCCGGACCGGGTGGTGTGTGAACACAGCCTCAGGCTGCGTGCCCACGTAGCGATTTACAAGCGTATATGTTGCGTAATTTACGCAGCGGAAACGCTTGTGAAACACTTGATAATCTGCACCCCATGGTACTCAGTGGCATTCCGCAATGTTAATGCCCATGCTGTAGATTTTTACGCAGCGTTTCTGCTGCGCTTAAAAATCCTTTCCACAGGGCCACAACACATTCAGCTCTCTCCACAGGACCACAGGCTCCTACCCGGCCACAGGCCTTTCCACAGTGCTACGAGTCCCTCCAGCTCTCTCCACAGGCAATCATGTTGCATATTGTTTACCGCAAAAGGACTTCATAGGCCCAAATCTTACTTTAGACCCTTCCACAGGCCCCTCCAGCCTGCTCCACATGGCCTTTTCCGCAGGCCACAACTCCCTCCAGCTCTCTTTACATCGCCACATGCCCCTCTGCGGGGCCACAGACCCCTATACAGGGTCACAGGCCATTCCACAGGGCCACAATCCCCTCCAACTCTTCTCCACAGGACAACAAGCTCTCTTTACCGGGCCATAGCTCCCCTCCACAGGGCCAAATGCACTTTCTGCACGGCCACAGCCCCCTTTAGCTCTCTCCACAGAGACACAAGGCCCGTCTGCAGGGCACAAGCCCCCTCTTCAAGGCCAAAAGGCCTTTCTACATGGCCATAGTCATTTCCATAGGGCACGAGCCCCTCCAGCTCTCTCCACAGGGCAACGGACCGCTATACAGGGTCACAGGCCTTTCCACAGGGCCACAACACCTTCAGCTCTTCCACAGGACCACAGGCTCCAGCCCGGCCACAGGCCTTTCCACAGTGCTACAAGTCCCTCCAGCTCTCTCCACAGGCAATCATGTTTCATGTTGTTTACCGCAAAAGGACTTCATAGGCCCAAATCTTACTTCAGACCCTTCCACAGGCCCCTCCAGCCCGCTCCACATGGCCTTTTCCGCAGGCCACAACTCCCTCCAGCTCTCTTTACATCGCCACATGCCCCTCTGCGGGGCCACAGACCCCTATACAGGGTCACAGGCCTTTCCACAGGGCCTCAACCCCTTCAGCTCTCTCCACAGGACCACTGGCTCCTTCTGCCGGGCCACAAGCATTTCCACAGGGCCACAATCCCCTCCAACTCTTCTCCACAGGACAACAAGCTCTCTTTACAGAGCCATAACTCCCCTCCACAGGGCCAAATGCACTTTCTGCACAGCCACAGCCCCCTTTAGCTCTCTCCACAGAGACACAGGGCCCGTCTGCAGGACACAAGCCCCCTCTTCAAGGCCAAAGGGCCTTTCTACATGGCCATAGTCATTTCCATAGGGCACAAGCCCCTCCAGCTCTCTCCACAGGGCAACGGACCCCTATACAGGGTCACAGGCCTTTCCACAGGGCCACAACACCTTCAGCTCTCTCCACAGGACCACAGGCTACTACCGGGCCACAGGTCTTTCCACAGTGCCACAAGCACCATCCAGCTCTCTCCACAGGCAATCATGTTTTGCAACAAGAGTCAATTTTTGTTGCAGTTCGGCAACATTGGAGTCAACCCTGTTGCAAATCGGACACGAAGCTTGAAAATTTAGATGTTTACTGCAAAGGACTTCATAGGCCTTCATCTTACTCCAGAGCCTTCCACAGGCCCCTCCAGCACGCTCCACATGGCCTTTTCCACAGGCCACAACTCCATCCAGCTCTCTTTACATCGCCACATGCCCCTCTGCGGGGCAACAGACCCCTATACAGGGTCACAGGCCTCTCCACAGGGCCTCAACCCCTTTCAGCTCTCCACAGGACCACTGGCTCCTTCTGCCGAGCCACAAGCCTTTCCACAGGGCCACAATCCCCTCCAATTCCACAGGACAACAGGCTCTCTTTACAGGGCCATAGCTCCCCTCCACAGGGCCAAATGCACTTTCCACATGGCCACAACCCCCTCCAGCTCTCTACACAGAGTCATGGGGCCCGTCTGCAGGGCACAGGCCCCTTCATCAAGGCCAAGGGGCCTTTCTACAGGGCCACTGGCCTTTAAATAGTGCCACAACCTCCTCTGGCTCTCTCAAGAGGGCCACAGGCTCCTTCTACAGGGCAAGGGCCCCCTCCACAAGGCCAAAGGCCCTTTGCAAAGGGCCATAGGTCCATTCCACAGGGCCATAGTCATTTCCATAGGGCCATAACCCCCCTCAAGCTCTCTCCACAGAACCGCAGGCTCCTTCTACAGGTTTACAGGCATATACACAGGGCCACATCCGCCTTCACCTCTCTCCACAAGGCGACAGGGCCCTTTCACTGTGTCATAGGCCTTTCCATAAGGCCACAACCCCCTCTGTCTCTCTCAAAAAGGACAGAGGCTCCCTTTACAAGGCAACAGCCCCCTCCACAAGGCCAAAGGCCTTTTTCAAAGGGCCACAGGTCCCTTTCGCAGGGCCATAGGCATTTCCCCAAGGCAATAACCCCCTCCAGCTCTCTCCACAGGACCACAGGCTCCTTCTACAAGACTACAACCCCTTTGAGCTCTTTCATCAGGGCCACAGCCTCCTCCGCCCCCCTTTAATCAGTTAAAAGGGCTCAATTGAGTGACCACAACACCTTCAGCTCTCTCCACAGGACCACAGGCTCCTACTGAGCCACAGGACTTTCCACAGTGCCACAAGCCCCTCTAGCTCTCTCCACAGGCAATCATGTTGCATGTTTTTTACTGCAAAGGACTTCATAGGTGTAACGGGTCCGGGAGGCGGAACCTCTGAGCTACTATACAAGGGGGCGGCCCTTGTAAGGGAGCGGGTGGCAGTCTCTGGGTGAACGGACAGGGAGTTACGGCAAGTGATCAGGGCAGTCTCTGGGTAAGGGGTAGGTACGACCTGTGATGGCAGAGCCTCCGGGTAGGCTAGCAGGCAGATGGTAGATGTGTGCTCCCAGGTGAGCAAGCGAGAGTCTCTGGAATAGCAGGTGGTCACGGCACGTGACGGCGGAACCTCCGGGCTGGCAGGCAGGTAGGTAACGGAGAAGCGCTCCCAAGTGAGCGGGCAAGAGTCTCTGAGATAGCTGGTGGTCACAGCACGTGACAACGGAGCCTCCGGGCTGGCAAGCAGGCAGATAACGGAGAAGCGCTCCCAGGTGAGCGGGCAAGCTGGTCCATAGACAGACTGACAGGAGTAGTAAGGCAGACCGTCGGACCTCAGACTGGCAGACAGGAAACAGGTATTCAGGCAGGAATCAGGCAGGTAACTGGCAGGAAACTGGCAGGTAACTGGCAGGTAACTGGCAACGGGACCTGAGGGCTGAAGCACAGGTGAGACACAGGTGCAAACAACATTGCTCGGGCACCTCCATTTTGGAGGAGGTGCCTTATATATGATGAAGTCCTCCGGCCATTGGCCGGGGACTCTTTAGGGCGGCGCGCGCGGCCCCTTTAAGAGGAGGGAAGCGCGCGCGCGCACGCCCTAAGCACAGGGGCCGGGAAGGAGCGCGCGCTGAGAGCAGAGCAGGAGGAGGACGCCGGGACGGAGCGCGCGCTGACAGCAGAGCAGGAGGAGGACGCCGGGACGGAGCGCGCGCTGACAGCAGAGCGGGGAGAGGACGCCGGGACGGAGCGCGCGCTGACAGCAGAGCGGTGAGGGGAGCAGCGTCCCTGCCTAGCAGAGGGCAGGGACGCCAGCGCTACAGTACCCCCCCCTTTAGGCCCCCCCTTTTTTAGGCCAGACAGAAATTTAGCTAGGATGAGAGGGGCATGGATATTCTCCCGGGGCTCCCACGTTCTCTCCTCAGGACCAAACCCCCTCCAATCTACCAAGAAAAAGGTCTTTCCTCTTACCCTTTTGGTGGCAAGAATGTTCTCTACCTCAAACTCGTCCTCAGCAGAAACCGGAGCAAGAGGCGTACCTGTAGACTTAGAAAAAGAGTTAAGTACCACAGGTTTGAGGAGAGATACATGGAAAGAGTTAGGGATCCGTAAGTTGGCCGGGAGTTTCAATTTATAGGCCACCGGGTTGATCTGACTGATAACCTCCAGTGGGCCGATGAACCGAGGCCCCAACTTATAGGAAGGGATCTTGAGCCGGACATATTTGGACGAGAGCCAGACTTTATCCCCAGGACGGAATTGAGGAGGATCCAGACGTCCTTTGTCAGCGTGCCTTTTCATACGCTCGGATGACAGAAGGAGTGCGGACCGGGTACTCTCCCATATGGAGGAAGACTCGCTCTCGTGATTGTTGTACGAGAATTTGGCCCATGGCAGGAGATCCACCCAGTCAGAATGGTGAGCATTAACGAAGTGCCGGAGGTAACTGGTCAGGTTCTGATTGATCCGCTCCACTTGACCATTAGACTGTGGGTGGTAAGCGGAGGAGAAGTCCAGAGTGACGTCTAGCAATTTACAAGTGGCTCTCCAGAAACGAGAAGTGAACTGTACTCCTCGATCCGACACGATGTGACGGGGCAGGCCATGAAGACGGAAGATGTGGCGGATAAAGACTCTAGCCAGCTCGGGTGCAGACGGAAGACCTGGCAGGGGAATGAAGTGAGCCATCTTGGAAAAGCGGTCAGCGACCACCCAAATGACCGTACAACCGGCAGAGACGGGCAGATCAGTTACGAAGTCCATCGCTATATGCTGCCAGGGGGCAGCAGGTGCTGGCAGAGGAAGAAGGCGGCCGGCCGACAGGTGTCTCGGAACCTTGTTGCGGGCGCAGGACACACAGGCAGAAACAAAGTCCATAACATCCTTGTGCAGGTTAGGCCACCAGTAGTGCCGGGTAATAAGCTGGAGGGTCTTTTTCTGACCGGCGTGGCCAGCTAGTTTAGACGAATGACCCCAGTGTAGGATCCTCTCTCGATCAGGTACCGATACGAACGTCTTACCAGGAGGGAGACAATTTAGACTCACGGGGGCCACCTGCATTACTCTGGCGGGATCGATGGGGCAGTCACATGGTCTATGAGGTGGTAATGTCTCTACCTCCTCCATATCAAAGACATCAGCACAAGACCAATAAGGAATCGGAAGTCCAGGTAGAATAGCTGGGATAGGAGAGGGACGGACGGAATGGACGGGAACCAGACAGGTTTTATGACAGTCTTGTCCCCAGCGAAGGACTTCTCCGGTTTGCCAGTCAAGCACGGGTGCATGTCTCTGGAGCCAAGGCAGACCTAGCAAGAGGGCGTGAGAGAGTCCAGGCAGAACGTGAAGGGAGATACTCTCTGAATGCAGCATACCCACTTGCAGAGTAATGGATTCGGTGATGAATTGGATGGGACGAGATAAGAGGCCCCCATCCACGGCAACAACAGACAAGGGTACAGCCAGAGGTTTGGTGGGGATGCGGTATTTCTCCACCAGGGACAGTGAAATAAGATTTCCGGCTGCTCCAGAGTCAAGTTGGGCTAGTTCGGAATAACGATTCTCCCCGCAGATGATTGAGACAGACAGCAGCAGGGATGGAGAGGATTTATTTTTGTCTAGATCAAGTCCTCTGAGCGAACCTAGACACAGGCGTTCTCCCGACCTCTCCGGGCAGGCACGGATCCGATGCTCCTTACTGCCACAGTAGAAGCAGCTCCCCTCGGCACGGCGAAAGTCCTGACGGGATTTGACCATCTTGGTCTGGTCGACCTGCATAGGCTCAGGAGAGTGTACCTGGGGAGAAACGGAAGGAGTGACGGGTTTCAGAAAAGTAGGAACCAGACGTGGAAGCCCCTTTTCACGGGTGACCTCTTTGGCACGTTCCTGGAACCGTAGGTCAATCCGGGTGGCAAGAGTTATTAGGTCATCGAGAGTGGTAGGAATGTCCCGACCAGCAAGTTCATCTTTAATACGGCCGGACAGACCCTCCCAGAAGACGGATACCAGAGCTTCGTTATCCCAGGCCAGCTCCGAGGCAAGGGTACGGAACCGTATGGCATATTGACCCACGGTGAGGCTTCCCTGACGGAGGCGTAGCAGAGATGATGCGGATGAGGTCCTCCGTCCGGGTTCGTCGAAGGCTTTCCGGAAAGCCATGAGAAAGGCAGGCAAGTCGGACACCAGGGGGTCTCCTCTCTCCCATAGAGGATTTAGCCAGGCCAGAGCCTCCCCGGTGAGATGGGACATGATGAATGCAATTTTGGCTCGGTCGGAGTTAAACTGGTGGGACAATAGTTCAAAATGCAGGGTGCACTGATTTATGAAGCCCCGAGCCAGGACGGAGTCGCCTCCGAAGCGAGGAGGTGCAGAGAGCCGGGGTCCGGAAAAGGATACCATGGTACTGGCCGTAGTTGCAGGTGGTGTTGTCAGAGTATCCAGGCGAGTATTGACATTCCGTAGGTGACCCAGGATGGACTCCTGTTGGGACCTTTGACGGGACAGTTCATGACACAGGTCCGTGAGCGAGGGAGCTTGGGTGCCACCGGGTTCCATGGCCCGAGCAAACTGTAACGGGTCCGGGAGGCGGAACCTCTGAGCTACTATACAAGGGGGCGGCCCTTGTAAGGGAGCGGGTGGCAGTCTCTGGGTGAACGGACAGGGAGTTACGGCAAGTGATCAGGGCAGTCTCTGGGTAAGGGGTAGGTACGACCTGTGATGGCAGAGCCTCCGGGTAGGCTAGCAGGCAGATGGTAGATGTGTGCTCCCAGGTGAGCAAGCGAGAGTCTCTGGAATAGCAGGTGGTCAGGGCACGTGACGGCGGAACCTCCGGGCTGGCAGGCAGGTAGGTAACGGAGAAGCGCTCCCAAGTGAGCGGGCAAGAGTCTCTGAGATAGCTGGTGGTCACAGCACGTGACAACGGAGCCTCCGGGCTGGCAAGCAGGCAGATAACGGAGAAGCGCTCCCAGGTGAGCGGGCAAGCTGGTCCATAGACAGACTGACAGGAGTAGTAAGGCAGACCGTCGGACCTCAGACTGGCAGACAGGAAACAGGTATTCAGGCAGGAATCAGGCAGGTAACTGGCAGGAAACTGGCAGGAAACTGGCAGGTAACTGGCAGGTAACTGGCAATGGGACCTGAGGGCTGAAGCACAGGTGAGACACAGGTGCAAACAACATTGCTCGGGCACCTCCATTTTGGAGGAGGTGCCTTATATATGATGAAGTCCTCCGGCCATTGGCCGGGGACTCTTTAGGGCGGCGCGCGCGGCCCCTTTAAGAGGAGGGAAGCGCGCGCGCGCGCGCCCTAAGCACAAGGGCCGGGAAGGAGCGCGCGCTGAGAGCAGAGCAGGAGGAGGACGCCGGGACGGAGCGCGCGCTGACAGCAGAGCAGGAGGAGGACGCCGGGACGGAGCGCGCGCTGACAGCAGAGCGGGGAGAGGACGCCGGGACGGAGCGCGCGCTGACAGCAGAGCGGTGAGGGGAGCAGCGTCCCTGCCTAGCAGAGGGCAGGGACGCCAGCGCTACAATAGGCCAAAATCTTACTCCAGAGCCTTCCACAGGCCCCTCCAGCCGGCTCCACATGGCCTTTTCCTCAGGCCACAACTCCCTCCAGCTCTCTTTACATCGCCACATGCCCCTCTGCGGGGCCACAGACCCCTATACAGGGTCACTGGCCTTTCCACAGGGCCTCAACCCCTTCAGCTGTCTCCACAGGACCACAGGCTTTTCCACAGCCCACAACTCCTTCCAGCTCTCACCACAGGGCCACAGCCCTTTCCACAAGGCTAAAGGGCCTATCCATAGGGCCACATACCTTTCCACAGGGCCACAACACCCTCCAGCTCTCTCCACAGGACAAGAAGCTCTCTTTACAGGGCCATAGCTCACGTCCACAGGGCCAAATGCACTTTCCACACGGCCACAACTCCCAACAGCTCTCTCCACAGAGTCACAGGGCCCGTCTGCAGGGCACAAGCCCCCTCTTCAAGGCCAAAAGGCCTTTCTACATGGCCATAGTCATTTCCATAGGGCACGAGCCCCTCCAGCTCTCTCCACAGGGCAACAGACCCCTATACAGGATCACAGGCCTTTCCACAGGGCCACAACACCTTCAGCTCTCTCCACAGGACCACAGGCTCCTACTGGGCCACAGGCCTTTCCACAGTGCCACAAGCCCCTCCAGCTCTCTCCACAGGCAATCATGTTGCATGTTGTTTACTGCAAAGGACTTCATAGGCTCAAATCTTACTCCAGAGCCTTCCACAGGCCTCTCCAACCCGCTCCACATGGCCTTTTCCTCAGGCCACAACTCCCTCCAGCTCTCTTTACATCGCCACATGCCCCTCTGCGGGGCCACAGACCCCTATACAGGGTCACAGGCCTTTCCACAGGGCCTCAACCCCTTCAGCTGTCTCCACAGGACCACAGGCTTTTCCACAGCCCACAACTCCTTCCAGCTCTCACCACAGGGCCACAGCCCTTTCCACAAGGCTAAAGGGCCTATCCATAGGGCCACATACCTTTCCACAGGGCCACAACACCCTCCAGCTCTCTCCACAGGACAAGAAGCTCTCTTTACAGGGCCATACCTCACCTCCACAGGGCCAAATGCACTTTCCACACGGCCACAACTCCCAACAGCTCTCTCCACAGAGTCAAAGGGCCCGTCTGCAGGGCACAAGCCCCCTCTTCAAGGCCAAAAGGCCTTTCTACATGGCCATAGTCATTTCCATAGGGCACGAGCCCCTCCAGCTCTCTCCACAGGGCAACAGACCCCTATACAGGATCACAGGCCTTTCCACAGGGCCACAACACCTTCAGCTCTCTCCACAGGACCACAGGCTCCTACTGGGCCACAGGCCTTTCTACAGTGCCACAAGCCCCTCCAGCTCTCTCCACAGGCAATCATGTTGCATGTTGTTTACTGCAAAGGACTTCATAGGCTCAAATCTTACTCCAGAGCCTTCCACAGGCCTCTCCAGCCCGCTCCACATGGCCTTTTCCTCAGGCCACAACTCCCTCCAGCTCTCTTTACATCGCCACATGCCCCTCTGCGGGGCCACAGACCCCTATACAGGGTCACAGGCCTTTCCACAGGGCCTCAACCCCTTCAGCTGTCTCCACAGGACCACAGGCTTTTCCACAGCCCACAACTCCTTCCAGCTCTCACCACAGGGCCACAGCCCTTTCCACAAGGCTAAAGGGCCTATCCATAGGGCCACAGACCTTTCCACAGGGCCACAACACCCTCCAGCTCTCTCCACAGGACAAGAAGCTCTCTTTACAGGGCCATAGCTCACCTCCACAGGGCCAAATGCACTTTCCACACGGCTACAACTCCCAACAGCTCTCTCCACAGAGTCACAGGGCCCGTCTGCAGGGCACAAGCGCCCTCTTCAAGGCCAAAAGGCCTTTCTACATGGCTATAGTCATTTCCATACGGCACGAGCCCCTCCAGCTCTCTCCACAGGGCAACGGACCCCTATACAGGGTCACAGGCCTTTCCACACGGCCACAACACCTTCAGCTCTCTCCACAGGACCACAGGCTCCTACTGGGCCACAGGCCTTTCCACAGTGCCACAAGCCCCTCCAGCTCTCTCCACAGGCAATCATTTTGCATGTTGTTTACTGCAAAGGACTTCATAGGCTCAAATCTTACTCCAGAGCCTTCCACAGGCCTCTCCAGCCCGCTCCACATGGCCTTTTCCTCAGGCCACAACTCCCTCCAGCTCTCTTTACATCGCCACATGCCCCTCTGCGGGGCCACAGACCCCTATACAGGGTCACAGGCCTTTCCACAGGGCCTCAACCCCTTCAGCTGTCTCCACAGGACCACAGGCTTTTCCACAGCCCACAACTCCTTCCAGCTCTCACCACAGGGCCACAGCCCTTTCCACAAGGCTAAAGGGCCTATCCATAGGGCCACATACCTTTCCACAGGGCCACAACACCCTCCAGCTCTCTCCACAGGACAAGAAGCTCTCTTTACAGGGCCATAGCTCACGTCCACAGGGCCAAATGCACTTTCCACACGGCCACAACTCCCAACAGCTCTCTCCACAGAGTCACAGGGCCCGTCTGCAGGGCACAAGCCCCCTCTTCAAGGCCAAAAGGCCTTTCTACATGGCCATAGTCATTTCCATAGGGCACGAGCCCCTCCAGCTCTCTCCACAGGGCAACAGACCCCTATACAGGATCACAGGCCTTTCCACAGGGCCACAACACCTTCAGCTCTCTCCACAGGACCACAGGCTCCTACTGGGCCACAGGCCTTTCCACAGTGCCACAAGCCCCTCCAGCTCTCTCCACAGGCAATCATGTTGCATGTTGTTTACTGCAAAGGACTTCATAGGCTCAAATCTTACTCCAGAGCCTTCCACAGGCCTCTCCAACCCGCTCCACATGGCCTTTTCCTCAGGCCACAACTCCCTCCAGCTCTCTTTACATCGCCACATGCCCCTCTGCGGGGCCACAGACCCCTATACAGGGTCACAGGCCTTTCCACAGGGCCTCAACCCCTTCAGCTGTCTCCACAGGACCACAGGCTTTTCCACAGCCCACAACTCCTTCCAGCTCTCACCACAGGGCCACAGCCCTTTCCACAAGGCTAAAGGGCCTATCCATAGGGCCACATACCTTTCCACAGGGCCACAACACCCTCCAGCTCTCTCCACAGGACAAGAAGCTCTCTTTACAGGGCCATACCTCACCTCCACAGGGCCAAATGCACTTTCCACACGGCCACAACTCCCAACAGCTCTCTCCACAGAGTCAAAGGGCCCGTCTGCAGGGCACAAGCCCCCTCTTCAAGGCCAAAAGGCCTTTCTACATGGCCATAGTCATTTCCATAGGGCACGAGCCCCTCCAGCTCTCTCCACAGGGCAACAGACCCCTATACAGGATCACAGGCCTTTCCACAGGGCCACAACACCTTCAGCTCTCTCCACAGGACCACAGGCTCCTACTGGGCCACAGGCCTTTCTACAGTGCCACAAGCCCCTCCAGCTCTCTCCACAGGCAATCATGTTGCATGTTGTTTACTGCAAAGGACTTCATAGGCTCAAATCTTACTCCAGAGCCTTCCACAGGCCTCTCCAGCCCGCTCCACATGGCCTTTTCCTCAGGCCACAACTCCCTCCAGCTCTCTTTACATCGCCACATGCCCCTCTGCGGGGCCACAGACCCCTATACAGGGTCACAGGCCTTTCCACAGGGCCTCAACCCCTTCAGCTGTCTCCACAGGACCACAGGCTTTTCCACAGCCCACAACTCCTTCCAGCTCTCACCACAGGGCCACAGCCCTTTCCACAAGGCTAAAGGGCCTATCCATAGGGCCACAGACCTTTCCACAGGGCCACAACACCCTCCAGCTCTCTCCACAGGACAAGAAGCTCTCTTTACAGGGCCATAGCTCACCTCCACAGGGCCAAATGCACTTTCCACACGGCTACAACTCCCAACAGCTCTCTCCACAGAGTCACAGGGCCCGTCTGCAGGGCACAAGCGCCCTCTTCAAGGCCAAAAGGCCTTTCTACATGGCTATAGTCATTTCCATACGGCACGAGCCCCTCCAGCTCTCTCCACAGGGCAACGGACCCCTATACAGGGTCACAGGCCTTTCCACACGGCCACAACACCTTCAGCTCTCTCCACAGGACCACAGGCTCCTACTGGGCCACAGGCCTTTCCACAGTGCCACAAGCCCCTCCAGCTCTCTCCACAGGCAATCATTTTGCATGTTGTTTACTGCAAAGGACTTCATAGGCTCAAATCTTACTCCAGAGCCTTCCACAGGCCTCTCCAGCCCGCTCCACATGGCCTTTTCCTCAGGCCACAACTCCCTCCAGCTCTCTTTACATCGCCACATGCCCCTCTGCGGGGCCACAGACCCCTATACAGGGTCACAGGCCTTTCCACAGGGCCTCAACCCCTTCAGCTGTCTCCACAGGACCACAGGCTTTTCCACAGCCCACAACTCCTTCCAGCTCTCACCACAGGGCCACAGCCCTTTCCACAAGGCTAAAGGGCCTATCCATAGGGCCACAGACCTTTCCACAGGGCCACAACACCCTCCAGCTCTCTCCACAGGACAAGAAGCTCTCTTTACAGGGCCATAGCTCACCTCCACAGGGCCAAATGCACTTTCCACACGGCTACAACTCCCAACAGCTCTCTCCACAGAGTCACAGGGCCCGTCTGCAGGGCACAAGCGCCCTCTTCAAGGCCAAAAGGCCTTTCTACATGGCTATAGTCATTTCCATACGGCACGAGCCCCTCCAGCTCTCTCCACAGGGCAACGGACCCCTATACAGGGTCACAGGCCTTTCCACAGGGCCACAACACCTTCAGCTCTCTCCACAGGACCACAGGCTCCTACTGGGCCACAGGCCTTTCCACAGTGCCACAAGCCCCTCCAGCTCTCTCCACAGGCAATCATGTTGCATGTTGTTTACTGCAAAGGACTTCATAGGCTCAAATCTTACTCCAGAGCCTTCCACAGGCCTCTCCAGCCCGCTCCACATGGCCTGTTCCTCAGGCCACAACTCCCTCCAGCTCTCTTTACATCGCCACATGCCCCTCTGCGGGGCCACAGACCCCTATACAGGGTCACAGGCCTTTCCACAGGGCCTCAACCCCTTCAGCTGTCTCCACAGGACCACAGGCTTTTCCACAGCCCACAACTCCTTCCAGCTCTCACCACAGGGCCACAGCCCTTTCCACAAGGCTAAAGGGCCTATCCATAGGGCCACATACCTTTCCACAGGGCCACAACACCCTCCAGCTCTCTCCACAGGACAAGAAGCTCTCTTTACAGGGCCATAGCTCACCTCCACAGGGCCAAATGCACTTTCCACACGGCTACAACTCCCAACAGCTCTCTCCACAGAGTCACAGGGCCCGTCTGCAGGGCACAAGCGCCCTCTTCAAGGCCAAAAGGCCTTTCTACATGGCTATAGTCATTTCCATACGGCACGAGCCCCTCCAGCTCTCTCCACAGGGCAACGGACCCCTATACAGGATCACAGGCCTTTCCACAGGGCCACAACACCTTCAGCTCTCTCCACAGGACCACAGGCTCCTACTGGGCCACAGGCCTTTCCACAGTGCCACAAGCCCCTCCAGCTCTCTCCACAGGCAATCATGTTGCATGTTGTTTACTGCAAAGGACTTCATAGGCTCAAATCTTACTCCAGAGCCTTCCACAGGCCTCTCCAGCCCGCTCCACATGGCCTTTTCCTCAGGCCACAACTCCCTCCAGCTCTCTTTACATCGCCACATGCCCCTCTGCGGGGCCACAGACCCCTATACAGGGTCACAGGCCTTTCCACAGGGCCTCAACCCCTTCAGCTGTCTCCACAGGACCACAGGCTTTTCCACAGCCCACAACTCCTTCCAGCTCTCACTACAGGGCCACAGCCCTTTCCACAAGGCTAAAGGGCCTATCCATAGGGCCACATACCTTTCCACAGGGCCACAACACCCTCCAGCTCTCTCCACAGGACAAGAAGCTCTCTTTACAGGGCCATAGCTCACCTCCACAGGGCCAAATGCACTTTCCACAGGGCCACAACTCCCAACAGCTCTCTCCACAGAGTCACAGGGCCCGTCTGCAGGGCACAAGCCCCCTCTTCAAGGCCAAAAGGCCTTTCTACATGGCCATAGTCATTTCCATAGGGCACGAGCCCCTCCAGCTCTCTCCACAGGGCAACAGACCCCTATACAGGATCACAGGCCTTTCCACAGGGCCACAACACCTTCAGCTCTCTCCACAGGACCACAGGCTCCTACTGGGCCACAGGCCTTTCTACAGTGCAACAAGCCCCTCCAGCTCTCTCCACAGGCAATCATGTTGCATGTTGTTTACTGCAAAGGACTTCATAGGCTCAAATCTTACTCCAGAGCCTTCCACAGGCCTCTCCAGCCCGCTCCACATGGCCTTTTCCTCAGGCCACAACTCCCTCCAGCTCTCTTTACATCGCCACATGCCCCTCTGCGGGGCCACAGACCCCTATACAGGGTCACAGGCCTTTCCACAGGGCCTCAACCCCTTCAGCTGTCTCCACAGGACCACAGGCTTTTCCACAGCCCACAACTCCTTCCAGCTCTCACCACAGGGCCACAGCCCTTTCCACAAGGCTAAAGGGCCTATCCATAGGGCCACAGACCTTTCCACAGGGCCACAACACCCTCCAGCTCTCTCCACAGGACAAGAAGCTCTCTTTACAGGGCCATAGCTCACCTCCACAGGGCCAAATGCACTTTCCACACGGCTACAACTCCCAACAGCTCTCTCCACTGAGTCACAGGGCCCGTCTGCAGGGCACAAGCGCCCTCTTCAAGGCCAAAAGGCCTTTCTACATGGCTATAGTCATTTCCATACGGCACGAGCCCCTCCAGCTCTCTCCACAGGGCAACGGACCCCTATACAGGATCACAGGCCTTTCCACAGGGCCACAACACCTTCAGCTCTCTCCACAGGACCACAGGCTCCTACTGGGCCACAGGCCTTTCCACAGTGCCACAAGCCCCTCCAGCTCTCTCCACAGGCAATCATGTTGCATGTTGTTTACTGCAAAGGACTTCATAGGCTCAAATCTTACTCCAGAGCCTTCCACAGGCCTCTCCAGCCCGCTCCACATGGCCTTTTCCTCAGGCCACAACTCCCTCCAGCTCTCTTTACATCGCCACATGCCCCTCTGCGGGGCCACAGACCCCTATACAGGGTCACAGGCCTTTCCACAGGGCCTCAACCCCTTCAGCTGTCTCCACAGGACCACAGGCTTTTCCACAGCCCACAACTCCTTCCAGCTCTCACCACAGGGCCACAGCCCTTTCCACAAGGCTAAAGGGCCTATCCATAGGGCCACATACCTTTCCACAGGGCCACAACACCCTCCAGCTCTCTCCACAGGACAAGAAGCTCTCTTTACAGGGCCATAGCTCACCTCCACAGGGCCAAATGCACTTTCCACACGGCCACAACTCCCAACAGCTCTCTCCACAGAGTCACAGGGCCCGTCTGCAGGGCACAAGCCCCCTCTTCAAGGCCAAAAGGCCTTTCTACATGGCCATAGTCATTTCCATAGGGCACGAGCCCCTCCAGCTCTCTCCACAGGGCAACAGACCCCTATACAGGATCACAGGCCTTTCCACAGGGCCACAACACCTTCAGCTCTCTCCACAGGACCACAGGCTCCTACTGGGCCACAGGCCTTTCTACAGTGCCACAAGCCCCTCCAGCTCTCTCCACAGGCAATCATGTTGCATGTTGTTTACTGCAAAGGACTTCATAGGCTCAAATCTTACTCCAGAGCCTTCCACAGGCCTCTCCAGCCCGCTCTACATGGCCTTTTCCTCAGGCCACAACTCCCTCCAGCTCTCTTTACATCGCCACATACCCCTCTGCGGGGCCACAGACCCCTATACAGGGTCACAGGCCTTTCCACAGGGCCTCAACCCCTTCAGCTGTCTCCACAGGACCACAGGCTTTTCCACAGCCCACAACTCCTTCCAGCTCTCACCACAGGGCCACAGCCCTTTCCACAAGGCTAAAGGGCCTATCCATAGGGCCACAGACCTTTCCACAGGGCCACAACACCCTCCAGCTCTCTCCACAGGACAAGAAGCTCTCTTTACAGGGCCATAGCTCACCTCCACAGGGCCAAATGCACTTTCCACACGGCTACAACTCCCAACAGCTCTCTCCACAGAGTCACAGGGCCCGTCTGCAGGGCACAAGCGCCCTCTTCAAGGCCAAAAGGCCTTTCTACATGGCTATAGTCATTTCCATACGGCACGAGCCCCTCCAGCTCTCTCCACAGGGCAACGGACCCCTATACAGGGTCACAGGCCTTTCCACAGGGCCACAACACCTTCAGCTCTCTCCACAGGACCACAGGCTCCTACTGGGCCACAGGCCTTTCTACAGTGCCACAAGCCCCTCCAGCTCTCTCCACAGGCAATCATGTTGCATGTTGTTTACTGCAAAGGACTTCATAGGCTCAAATCTTACTCCAGAGCCTTCCACAGGCCTCTCCAGCCCGCTCCACATGGCCTTTTCCTCAGGCCACAACTCCCTCCAGCTCTCTTTACATCGCCACATGCCCCTCTGCGGGGCCACAGACCCCTATACAGGGTCACAGGCCTTTCCACAGGGCCTCAACCCCTTCAGCTGTCTCCACAGGACCACAGGCTTTTCCACAGCCCACAACTCCTTCCAGCTCTCACCACAGGGCCACAGCCCTTTCCACAAGGCTAAAGGGCCTATCCATAGGGCCACATACCTTTCCACAGGGCCACAACACCCTCCAGCTCTCTCCACAGGACAAGAAGCTCTCTTTACAGGGCCATACCTCACCTCCACAGGGCCAAATGCACTTTCCACACGGCCACAACTCCCAACAGCTCTCTCCACAGAGTCACAGGGCCCGTCTGCAGGGCACAAGCCCCCTCTTCAAGGCCAAAAGGCCTTTCTACATGGCCATAGTCATTTCCATAGGGCACGAGCCCCTCCAGCTCTCTCCACAGGGCAACAGACCCCTATACAGGATCACAGGCCTTTCCACAGGGCCACAACACCTTCAGCTCTCTCCACAGGACCACAGGCTCCTACTGGGCCACAGGCCTTTCTACAGTGCCACAAGCCCCTCCAGCTCTCTCCACAGGCAATCATGTTGCATGTTGTTTACTGCAAAGGACTTCATAGGCTCAAATCTTACTCCAGAGCCTTCCACAGGCCTCTCCAGCCCGCTCCACATGGCCTTTTCCTCAGGCCACAACTCCCTCCAGCTCTCTTTACATCGCCACATGCCCCTCTGCGGGGCCACAGACCCCTATACAGGGTCACAGGCCTTTCCACAGGGCCTCAACCCCTTCAGCTGTCTCCACAGGACCACAGGCTTTTCCACAGCCCACAACTCCTTCCAGCTCTCACCACAGGGCCACAGCCCTTTCCACAAGGCTAAAGGGCCTATCCATAGGGCCACAGACCTTTCCACAGGGCCACAACACCCTCCAGCTCTCTCCACAGGACAAGAAGCTCTCTTTACAGGGCCATAGCTCACCTCCACAGGGCCAAATGCACTTTCCACACGGCTACAACTCCCAACAGCTCTCTCCACAGAGTCACAGGGCCCGTCTGCAGGGCACAAGCGCCCTCTTCAAGGCCAAAAGGCCTTTCTACATGGCTATAGTCATTTCCATACGGCACGAGCCCCTCCAGCTCTCTCCACAGGGCAACGGACCCCTATACAGGGTCACAGGCCTTTCCACAGGGCCACAACACCTTCAGCTCTCTCCACAGGACCACAGGCTCCTACTGGGCCACAGGCCTTTCCACAGTGCCACAAGCCCCTCCAGCTCTCTCCACAGGCAATCATGTTGCATGTTGTTTACTGCAAAGGACTTCATAGGCTCAAATCTTACTCCAGAGCCTTCCACAGGCCTCTCCAGCCCGCTCCACATGGCCTTTTCCTCAGGCCACAACTCCCTCCAGCTCTCTTTACATCGCCACATGCCCCTCTGCGGGGCCACAGACCCCTATACAGGGTCACAGGCCTTTCCACAGGGCCTCAACCCCTTCAGCTGTCTCCACAGGACCACAGGCTTTTCCACAGCCCACAACTCCTTCCAGCTCTCACCACAGGGCCACAGCCCTTTCCACAAGGCTAAAGGGCCTATCCATAGGGCCACAGACCTTTCCACAGGGCCACAACACCCTCCAGCTCTCTCCACAGGACAAGAAGCTCTCTTTACAGGGCCATAGCTCACCTCCACAGGGCCAAATGCACTTTCCACACGGCTACAACTCCCAACAGCTCTCTCCACAGAGTCACAGGGCCCGTCTGCAGGGCACAAGCGCCCTCTTCAAGGCCAAAAGGCCTTTCTACATGGCTATAGTCATTTCCATACGGCACGAGCCCCTCCAGCTCTCTCCACAGGGCAACGGACCCCTATACAGGGTCACAGGCCTTTCCACAGGGCCACAACACCTTCAGCTCTCTCCACAGGACCACAGGCTCCTACTGGGCCACAGGCCTTTCCACAGTGCCACAAGCCCCTCCAGCTCTCTCCACAGGCAATCATGTTGCATGTTGTTTACTGCAAAGGACTTCATAGGCTCAAATCTTACTCCAGAGCCTTCCACAGGCCTCTCCAGCCCGCTCCACATGGCCTTTTCCTCAGGCCACAACTCCCTCCAGCTCTCTTTACATCGCCACATGCCCCTCTGCGGGGCCACAGACCCCTATACAGGGTCACAGGCCTTTCCACAGGGCCTCAACCCCTTCAGCTGTCTCCACAGGACCACAGGCTTTTCCACAGCCCACAACTCCTTCCAGCTCTCACCACATGGCCACAGCCCTTTCCACAAGGCTAAAGGGCCTATCCATAGGGCCACAGACTTTTCCACAGGGCCACAACACCCTCCAGCTCTCTCCACAGGACAAGAAGCTCTCTTTACAGGGCCATAGCTCACCTCCACAGGGCCAAATGCACTTTCCACACGGCTACAACTCCCAACAGCTCTCTCCACAGAGTCACAGGGCCCGTCTGCAGGGCACAAGCGCCCTCTTCAAGGCCAAAAGGCCTTTCTACATGGCTATAGTCATTTCCATACGGCACGAGCCCCTCCAGCTCTCTCCACAGGGCAACGGACCCCTATACAGGGTCACAGGCCTTTCCACAGGGCCACAACACCTTCAGCTCTCTCCACAGGACCACAGGCTCCTACTGGGCCACAGGCCTTTCCACAGTGCCACAAGCCCCTCCAGCTCTCTCCACAGGCAATCATGTTGCATGTTGTTTACTGCAAAGGACTTCATAGGCTCAAATCTTACTCCAGAGCCTTCCACAGGCCTCTCCAGCCCGCTCCACATGGCCTTTTCCTCAGGCCACAACTCCCTCCAGCTCTCTTTACATCGCCACATGCCCCTCTGCGGGGCCACAGACCCCTATACAGGGTCACAGGCCTTTCCACAGGGCCTCAACCCCTTCAGCTGTCTCCACAGGACCACAGGCTTTTCCACAGCCCACAACTCCTTCCAGCTCTCACCACAGGGCCACAGCCCTTTCCACAAGGCTAAAGGGCCTATCCATAGGGCCACATACCTTTCCACAGGGCCACAACACCCTCCAGCTCTCTCCACAGGACAAGAAGCTCTCTTTACAGGGCCATACCTCACCTCCACAGGGCCAAATGCACTTTCCACACGGCCACAACTCCCAACAGCTCTCTCCACAGAGTCACAGGGCCCGTCTGCAGGGCACAAGCCCCCTCTTCAAGGCCAAAAGGCCTTTCTACATGGCCATAGTCATTTCCATAGGGCACGAGCCCCTCCAGCTCTCTCCACAGGGCAACAGACCCCTATACAGGATCACAGCCCTTTCCACAGGGCCACAACACCTTCAGCTCTCTCCACAGGACCACAGGCTCCTACTGGGCCACAGGCCTTTCTACAGTGCCACAAGCCCCTCCAGCTCTCTCCACAGGCAATCATGTTGCATGTTGTTTACTGCAAAGGACTTCATAGGCTCAAATCTTACTCCAGAGCCTTCCACAGGCCTCTCCAGCCTGCTCCACATGGCCTTTTCCTCAGGCCACAACTCCCTCCAGCTCTCTTTACATCGCCACATGCCCCTCTGCGGGGCCACAGACCCCTATACAGGGTCACAGGCCTTTCCACAGGGCCTCAACCCCTTCAGCTGTCTCCACAGGACCACAGGCTTTTCCACAGCCCACAACTCCTTCCAGCTCTCACCACAGGGCCACAGCCCTTTCCACAAGGCTAAAGGGCCTATCCATAGGGCCACAGACCTTTCCACAGGGCCACAACACCCTCCAGCTCTCTCCACAGGACAAGAAGCTCTCTTTACAGGGCCATAGCTCACCTCCACAGGGCCAAATGCACTTTCCACACGGCTACAACTCCCAACAGCTCTCTCCACAGAGTCACAGGGCCCGTCTGCAGGGCACAAGCGCCCTCTTCAAGGCCAAAAGGCCTTTCTACATGGCTATAGTCATTTCCATACGGCACGAGCCCCTCCAGCTCTCTCCACAGGGCAACGGACCCCTATACAGGGTCACAGGCCTTTCCACAGGGCCACAACACCTTCAGCTCTCTCCACAGGACCACAGGCTCCTACTGGGCCACAGGCCTTTCCACAGTGCCACAAGCCCCTCCAGCTCTCTCCACAGGCAATCATGTTGCATGTTGTTTACTGCAAAGGACTTCATAGGCTCAAATCTTACTCCAGAGCCTTCCACAGGCCTCTCCAGCCCGCTCCACATGGCCTTTTCCTCAGGCCACAACTCCCTCCAGCTCTCTTTACATCGCCACATGCCCCTCTGCGGGGCCACAGACCCCTATACAGGGTCACAGGCCTTTCCACAGGGCCTCAACCCCTTCAGCTGTCTCCACAGGACCACAGGCTTTTCCACAGCCCACAACTCCTTCCAGCTCTCACCACAGGGCCACAGCCCTTTCCACAAGGCTAAAGGGCCTATCCATAGGGCCACAGACCTTTCCACAGGGCCACAACACCCTCCAGCTCTCTCCACAGGACAAGAAGCTGTCTTTACAGGGCCATAGCTCACCTCCACAGGGCCAAATGCACTTTCCACACGGCTACAACTCCCAACAGCTCTCTCCACAGAGTCACAGGGCCCGTCTGCAGGGCACAAGCGCCCTCTTCAAGGCCAAAAGGCCTTTCTACATGGCTATAGTCATTTCCATACGGCACGAGCCCCTCCAGCTCTCTCCACAGGGCAACGGACCCCTATACAGGGTCACAGGCCTTTCCACAGGGCCACAACACCTTCAGCTCTCTCCACAGGACCACAGGCTCCTACTGGGCCACAGGCCTTTCCACAGTGCCACAAGCCCCTCCAGCTCTCTCCACAGGCAATCATGTTGCATGTTGTTTACTGCAAAGGACTTCATAGGCTCAAATCTTACTCCAGAGCCTTCCACAGGCCTCTCCAGCCCGCTCCACATGGCCTGTTCCTCAGGCCACAACTCCCTCCAGCTCTCTTTACATCGCCACATGCCCCTCTGCGGGGCCACAGACCCCTATACAGGGTCACAGGCCTTTCCACAGGGCCTCAACCCCTTCAGCTGTCTCCACAGGACCACAGGCTTTTCCACAGCCCACAACTCCTTCCAGCTCTCACCACAGGGCCACAGCCCTTTCCACAAGGCTAAAGGGCCTATCCATAGGGCCACAGACCTTTCCACAGGGCCACAACACCCTCCAGCTCTCTCCACAGGACAAGAAGCTCTCTTTACAGGGCCATAGCTCACCTCCACAGGGCCAAATGCACTTTCCACACGGCTACAACTCCCAACAGCTCTCTCCACAGAGTCACAGGGCCCGTCTGCAGGGCACAAGCGCCCTCTTCAAGGCCAAAAGGCCTTTCTACATGGCTATAGTCATTTCCATACGGCACGAGCCCCTCCAGCTCTCTCCACAGGGCAACGGACCCCTATACAGGGTCACAGGCCTTTCCACAGGGCCACAACACCTTCAGCTCTCTCCACAGGACCACAGGCTCCTACTGGGCCACAGGCCTTTCCACAGTGCCACAAGCCCCTCCAGCTCTCTCCACAGGCAATCATGTTGCATGTTGTTTACTGCAAAGGACTTCATAGGCTCAAATCTTACTCCAGAGCCTTCCACAGGCCTCTCCAGCCCGCTCCACATGGCCTTTTCCTCAGGCCACAACTCCCTCCAGCTCTCTTTACATCGCCACATGCCCCTCTGCGGGGCCACAGACCCCTATACAGGGTCACAGGCCTTTCCACAGGGCCTCAACCCCTTCAGCTGTCTCCACAGGACCACAGGCTTTTCCACAGCCCACAACTCCTTCCAGCTCTCACCACAGGGCCACAGCCCTTTCCACAAGGCTAAAGGGCCTATCCATAGGGCCACAGACCTTTCCACAGGGCCACAACACCCTCCAGCTCTCTCCACAGGACAAGAAGCTCTCTTTACAGGGCCATAGCTCACCTCCACAGGGCCAAATGCACTTTCCACACGGCCACAACTCCCAACAGCTCTCTCCACAGAGTCACAGGGCCCGTCTGCAGGGCACAAGCCCCCTCTTCAAGGCCAAAAGGCCTTTCTACATGGCCATAGTCATTTCCATAGGGCACGAGCCCCTCCAGCTCTCTCCACAGGGCAACAGACCCCTATACAGGATCACAGGCCTTTCCACAAGGGCCACAACACCTTCAGCTCTCTCCACAGGACCACAGGCTCCTACTGGGCCACAGGCCTTTCTACAGTGCCACAAGCCCCTCCAGCTCTCTCCACAGGCAATCATGTTGCATGTTGTTTACTGCAAAGGACTTCATAGGCTCAAGTCTTACTCCAGAGCCTTCCACAGGCCTCTCCAGCCCGCTCCACATGGCCTTTTCCTCAGGCCACAACTCCCTCCAGCTCTCTTTACATCGCCACATGCCCCTCTGCGGGGCCACAGACCCCTATACAGGGTCACAGGCCTTTCCACAGGGCCTCAACCCCTTCAGCTGTCTCCACAGGACCACAGGCTTTTCCACAGCCCACAACTCCTTCCAGCTCTCACCACAGGGCCACAGCCCTTTCCACAAGGCTAAAGGGCCTATCCATAGGGCCACAGACCTTTCCACAGGGCAACAACACCCTCCAGCTCTCTCCACAGGACAAGAAGCTCTCTTTACAGGGCCATAGCTCACCTCCACAGGGCCAAATGCACTTTCCACACGGCTACAACTCCCAACAGCTCTCTCCACAGAGTCACAGGGCCCGTCTGCAGGGCACAAGCGCCCTCTTCAAGGCCAAAAGGCCTTTCTACATGGCCATAGTCATTTCCATAGGGCACGAGCCCCTCCAGCTCTCTCCACAGGGCAACAGACCCCTATACAGGATCACAGGCCTTTCCACACGGCCACAACTCCCAACAGCTCTCTCCACAGAGTCACAGGGCCCGTCTGCAGGGCACAAGCCCCCTCTTCAAGGCCAAAAGGCCTTTCTACATGGTCATAGTCATTTCCATAGGGCACGAGCCCCTCCAGCTCTCTCCACAGGGCAACAGACCCCTATACAGGATCACAGGCCTTTCCACAGGGCCACAACACCTTCAGCTCTCTCCACAGGACCACAGGCTCCTACTGGGCCACAGGCCTTTCCACAGTGCCACAAGCCCCTCCAGCTCTCTCCACAGGCAATCATGTTGCATGTTGTTTACTGCAAAGGACTTCATAGGCTCAAATCTTACTCCAGAGCCTTCCACAGGCCTCTCCAGCCCGCTCCACATGGCCTTTTCCTCAGGCCACAACTCCCTCCAGCTCTCTTTACATCGCCACATGCCCCTCTGCGGGGCCACAGACCCCTATACAGGGTCACAGGCCTTTCCACAGGGCCTCAACCCCTTCAGCTGTCTCCACAGGACCACAGGCTTTTCCACAGCCCACAACTCCTTCCAGCTCTCACCACAGGGCCACAGCCCTTTCCACAAGGCTAAAGGGCCTATCCATAGGGCCACAGACCTTTCCACAGGGCCACAACACCCTCCAGCTCTCTCCACAGGACAAGAAGCTCTCTTTACAGGGCCATAGCTCACCTCCACAGGGCCAAATGCACTTTCCACACGGCTACAACTCCCAACAGCTCTCTCCACAGAGTCACAGGGCCCGTCTGCAGGGCACAAGCGCCCTCTTCAAGGCCAAAAGGCCTTTCTACATGGCTATAGTCATTTCCATACGGCACGAGCCCCTCCAGCTCTCTCCACAGGGCAACGGACCCCTATACAGGGTCACAGGCCTTTCCACAGGGCCACAACACCTTCAGCTCTCTCCACAGGACCACAGGCTCCTACTGGGCCACAGGCCTTTCCACAGTGCCACAAGCCCCTCCAGCTCTCTCCACAGGCAATCATGTTGCATGTTGTTTACTGCAAAGGACTTCATAGGCTCAAATCTTACTCCAGAGCCTTCCACAGGCCTCTCCAGCCCGCTCCACATGGCCTTTTCCTCAGGCCACAACTCCCTCCAGCTCTCTTTACATCGCCACATGCCCCTCTGCGGGGCCACAGACCCCTATACAGGGTCACAGGCCTTTCCACAGGGCCTCAACCCCTTCAGCTGTCTCCACAGGACCACAGGCTTTTCCACAGCCCACAACTCCTTCCAGCTCTCACCACAGGGCCACAGCCCTTTCCACAAGGCTAAAGGGCCTATCCATAGGGCCACAGACCTTTCCACAGGGCCACAACACCCTCCAGCTCTCTCCACAGGACAAGAAGCTCTCTTTATAGGGCCATAGCTCACCTCCACAGGGCCAAATGCACTTTCCACACGGCTACAACTCCCAACAGCTCTCTCCACAGAGTCACAGGGCCCGTCTGCAGGGCACAAGCGCCCTCTTCAAGGCCAAAAGGCCTTTCTACATGGCTATAGTCATTTCCATACGGCACGAGCACCTCCAGCTCTCTCCACAGGGCAACGGACCCCTATACAGGGTCACAGGCCTTTCCACAGGGCCACAACACCTTCAGCTCTCTCCACAGGACCACAGGCTCCTACTGGGCCACAGGCCTTTCCACAGTGCCACAAGCCCCTCCAGCTCTCTCCACAGGCAATCATGTTGCATGTTGTTTACTGCAAAGGACTTCATAGGCTCAAATCTTACTCCAGAGCCTTTCACAGGCCTCTCCAGCCCGCTCCACATGGCCTTTTCCTCAGGCCACAACTCCCTCCAGCTCTCTTTACATCGCCACATGCCCCTCTGCGGGGCCACAGACCCCTATACAGGGTCACAGGCCTTTCCACAGGGCCTCAACCCCTTCAGCTGTCTCCACAGGACCACAGGCTTTTCCACAGCCCACAACTCCTTCCAGCTCTCACCACAGGGCCACAGCCCTTTCCACAAGGCTAAAGTGCCTATCCATAGGGCCACAGACCTTTCCACAGGGCCACAACACCCTCCAGCTCTCTCCACAGGACAAGAAGCTCTCTTTACAGGGCCATAGCTCACCTCCACAGGGCCAAATGCACTTTCCACACGGCTACAACTCCCAACAGCTCTCTCCACAGAGTCACAGGGCCCGTCTGCAGGGCACAAGCGCCCTCTTCAAGGCCAAAAGGCCTTTCTACATGGCTATAGTCATTTCCATACGGCACGAGCCCCTCCAGCTCTCTCCACAGGGCAACGGACCCCTATACAGGGTCACAGGCCTTTCCACAGGGCCACAACACCCTCAGCTCTCTCCACAGGACCACAGGCTCCTACTGGGCCACAGGCCTTTCCACAGTGCCACAAGCCCCTCCAGCTCTCTCCACAGGCAATCATGTTGCATGTTGTTTACTGCAAAGGACTTCATAGGCTCAAATCTTACTCCAGAGCCTTCCACAGGCCTCTCCAGCCCGCTCCACATGGCCTTTTCCTCAGGCCACAACTCCCTCCAGCTCTCTTTACATCGCCACATGCCCCTCTGCGGGGCCACAGACCCCTATACAGGGTCACAGGCCTTTCCACAGGGCCTCAACCCCTTCAGCTGTCTCCACAGGACCACAGGCTTTTCCACAGCCCACAACTCCTTCCAGCTCTCACCACAGGGCCACAGCCCTTTCCACAAGGCTAAAGGGCCTATCCATAGGGCCACATACCTTTCCACAGGGCCACAACACCCTCCAGCTCTCTCCACAGGACAAGAAGCTCTCTTTACAGGGCCATACCTCACCTCCACAGGGCCAAATACACTTTCCACACGGCCACAACTCCCAACAGCTCTCTCCACAGAGTCACAGGGCCCGTCTGCAGGGCACAAGCCCCCTCTTCAAGGCCAAAAGGCCTTTCTACATGGCCATAGTCATTTCCATAGGGCACGAGCCCCTCCAGCTCTCTCCACAGGGCAACAGACCCCTATACAGGATCACAGGCCTTTCCACAGGGCCACAACACCTTCAGCTCTCTCCACAGGACCACAGGCTCCTACTGGGCCACAGGCCTTTCTACAGTGCCACAAGCCCCTCCAGCTCTCTCCACAGGCAATCATGTTGCATGTTGTTTACTGCAAAGGACTTCATAGGCTCAAATCTTACTCCAGAGCCTTCCACAGGCCTCTCCAGCCCGCTCCAGATGGCCTTTTCCTCAGGCCACAACTCCCTCCAGCTCTCTTTACATCGCCACATGCCCCTCTGCGGGGCCACAGACCCCTATACAGGGTCACAGGCCTTTCCACAGGGCCTCAACCCCTTCAGCTGTCTCCACAGGACCACAGGCTTTTCCACAGCCCACAACTCCTTCCAGCTCTCACCACAGGGCCACAGCCCTTTCCACAAGGCTAAAGGGCCTATCCATAGGGCCACAGACCTTTCCACAGGGCCACAACACCCTCCAGCTCTCTGCACAGGACAAGAAGCTCTCTTTACAGGGCCATAGCTCACCTCCACAGGGCCAAATGCACTTTCCACACGGCTACAACTCCCAACAGCTCTCTCAACAGAGTCACAGGGCCCGTCTGCAGGGCACAAGCGCCCTCTTCAAGGCCAAAAGGCCTTTCTACATGGCTATAGTCATTTCCATACGGCACGAGCCCCTCCAGCTCTCTCCACAGGGCAACGGACCCCTATACAGGGTCACAGGCCTTTCCACAGGGCCACAACACCTTCAGCTCTCTCCACAGGACCACAGGCTCCTACTGGGCCACAGGCCTTTCCACAGTGCCACAAGCCCCTCCAGCTCTCTCCACAGGCAATCATGTTGCATGTTGTTTACTGCAAAGGACTTCATAGGCTCAAATCTTACTCCAGAGCCTTCCACAGGCCTCTCCAGCCCGCTCCACATGGCCTTTTCCTCAGGCCACAACTCCCTCCAGCTCTCTTTACATCGCCACATGCCCCTCTGCGGGGCCACAGACCCCTATACAGGGTGACAGGCCTTTCCACAGGGCCTCAACCCCTTCAGCTGTCTCCACAGGACCACAGGCTTTTCCACAGCCCACAACTCCTTCCAGCTCTCACCACAGGGCCACAGCCCTTTCCACAAGGCTAAAGGGCCTATCCATAGGGCCACAGACCTTTCCACAGGGCCACAACACCCTCCAGCTCTCTCCACAGGACAAGAAGCTCTCTTTACAGGGCCATAGCTCACCTCCACAGGGCCAAATGCACTTTCCACACGGCTACAACTCCCAACAGCTCTCTCCACAGAGTCACAGGGCCCGTCTGCAGGGCACAAGAGCCCTCTTCAAGGCCAAAAGGCCTTTCTACATGGCTATAGTCATTTCCATATGGCACGAGCCCCTCCAGCTCTCTCCACAGGGCAACGGACCCCTATACAGGGTCACAGGCCTTTCCACAGGGCCACAACACCTTCAGCTCTCTCCACAGGACCACAGGCTCCTACTGGGCCACAGGCATTTCCACAGTGCCACAAGCCCCTCCAGCTCTCTCCACAGGCAATCATGTTGCATGTTGTTTACTGCAAAGGACTTCATAGGCTCAAATCTTACTCCAGAGCCTTCCACAGGCCTCTCCAGCCCGCTCCACATGGCCTTTTCCTCAGGCCACAACTCCCTCCAGCTCTCTTTACATCGCCACATGCCCCTCTGCGGGGCCACAGACCCCTATACAGGGTGACAGGCCTTTCCACAGGGCCTCAACCCCTTCAGCTGTCTCCACAGGACCACAGGCTTTTCCACAGCCCACAACTCCTTCCAGCTCTCACCACAGGGCCACAGCCCTTTCCACAAGGCTAAAGGGCCTATCCATAGGGCCACAGACCTTTCCACAGGGCCACAACACCCTCCAGCTCTCTCCACAGGACAAGAAGCTCTCTTTACAGGGCCATAGCTCACCTCCACAGGGCCAAATGCACTTTCCACACGGCTACAACTCCCAACAGCTCTCTCCACAGAGTCACAGGGCCCGTCTGCAGGGCACAAGAGCCCTCTTCAAGGCCAAAAGGCCTTTCTACATGGCTATAGTCATTTCCATACGGCACGAGCCCCTCCAGCTCTCTCCACAGGGCAACGGACCCCTATACAGGGTCACAGGGGTTTCCACAGGGCCACAACACCTTCAGCTCTCTCCACAGGACCACAGGCTCCTACTGGGCCACAGGCCTTTCCACAGTGCCACAAGCCCCTCCAGCTCTCTCCACAGGCAATCATGTTGCATGTTGTTTACTGCAAAGGACTTCATAGGCTCAAATCTTACTCCAGAGCCTTCCACAGGCCTCTCCAGCCCGCTCCACATGGCCTGTTCCTCAGGCCACAACTCCCTCCAGCTCTCTTTACATCGCCACATGCCCCTCTGCGGGGCCACAGACCCCTATACAGGGTCACAGGCCTTTCCACAGGGCCTCAACCCCTTCAGCTGTCTCCACAGGACCACAGGCTTTTCCACAGCCCACAACTCCTTCCAGCTCTCACCACAGGGCCACAGCCCTTTCCACAAGGCTAAAGGGCCTATCCATAGGGCCACATACCTTTCCACAGGGCCACAACACCCTCCAGCTCTCTCCACAGGACAAGAAGCTCTCTTTACAGGGCCATAGCTCACCTCCACAGGGCCAAATGCACTTTCCACACGGCTACAACTCCCAACAGCTCTCTCCACAGAGTCACAGGGCCCGTCTGCAGGGCACAAGAGCCCTCTTCAAGGCCAAAAGGCCTTTCTACATGCCTATAGTCATTTCCATACGGCACGAGCCCCTCCAGCTCTCTCCACAGGGCAACGGACCCCTATACAGGGTCACAGGCCTTTCCACAGGGCCTCAACCCCTTCAGCTGTCTCCACAGGACCACAGGCTCCTACTGGGCCACAGGCCTTTCCACAGTGCCACAAGCCCCTCCAACTCTTCTCCACAGGACAACAAGCTCTCTTTACCGGGCCATAGCTCCCATCAACAGGGCGAAATGCACTTTCTGCACCGCCACTGCCCCCTTTAGCTCTCTCCACAGAGACACAAGGCCCGTCTGCAAGGCACAAGCCCCCTCTTCAAGGCCAGAAGGCCTGTCTACATGGCCATAGTCATTTCCATAGGGCACGAGCCCCTACAGCTCTCTCCACAGGGCAACGGACCCCTATACAGGGTCACAGGCCTTTCCACAGGGCCTCAACCCCATCAGCTCTCTCCACAGGACCACTGGCTCCTTCTGCCGGGCCACAAGCATTTCCACAGGGCCACAATCCCCTCAAACTCTTTTCCACATGACAACAAGCTAACTTTACAAGGACATAGCTCCCTTCCTCATAGCCAGCCATCATGGTGTTTGTGTTATTAAAGAAAAAAAAAATTTGAGGGCTGGCTAGAGGCAGCCGTGGACACACGATAGCCAGCCCTCATGGTGTTTGTGTTATTAAAGAAAAAAAAAATTGGGGGGCTGGCTAGAGGCAGCCGTGAACACACGATAGCCAGCCCTCATGGTGTTTGTGTTATTAAAGAAAAAAAAAATTGGGGGGCTGGCTAGAGGCAGCCGTGGACACACGATAGCCAGCCCTCATGGTGTTTGTGTTATTAAAGAAAAAAAAAAATTGGGGGGCTGGCTAGAGGCAGCCGTGAACACACGATAGCCAGTCCTCATGGTGTTTGTGTTATTAAAGAAAAAAAAAATTGGGGGGCTGGCTAGAGGCAGCCGTGGACACATGATAGCCAGCCCTCATGGTGTTTGTGTTATTAAAGAAAAAAAAAATTGGGGGGCTGGCTAGAGGCAGCCGTGGACACACGATAGCCAGGCCTCATGGTGCTTGTGTTATTAAAGAAAAAAAAAATTGGGGGGCTGGCTAGAGGTAGCCGTGGATACACGATAGCCAGCCCTCATGGTGTTTGTGTTATTAAAGAAAAAAAAAAATTGGGGGGCTGGCTAGAGGCAGCCGTGAACACACGATAGCCAGCCCTCATGGTGTTTGTGTTATTAAAGAAAAAAAAAAAATTGGGGGGCTGGCTAGAGGCAGCCGTGAACACACGATAGCCAGCCCTCATGGTGTTTGTGTTATTAAAGAAAAAAAAAATTGGGGTGCTGGCTAAAGGCAGCCATGGACACATGATAGCCAGCCCTCATGGTGTTTGTGTTATTAAAGAAAAAAAAATTGGGGGGCTGGCTAGAGGCAGCCGTGAACACACGATAGCCAGCCCTCATGGTGTTTGTGTTATTAAAGAAAAACAAAAATTGGGGGGCTGGCTAGAGGCAGCCGTGGACACACGATAGCCAGCCCTCATGGTGTTTGTGTTATTAAAGAAAAAAAAATTTGGGGGTTGGCTAGAGGCAGCCGTGGACACACGATAGCCAGCCCTCATGGTGTTTGTGTTATTAAAGAAAAAAAAAATTGGGGGGCTGGCTAGAGGCAGCCGTGAACACACGATAGCCAGCCCTCATGGTGTTTGTGTTATTAAAGAAAAAAAAAAAATTGGGGGGCTGGCTAGAGGCAGCCGTGGACACACGATAGCCAGCCCTCATGGTGTTTGTGTTATTAAAGAAAAAAAAAATTGGGGGGCTGGCTAGAGGCAGCCGTGAACACACGATAGCCAGCCCTCATGGTGTTTGTGTTATTAAAGAAAAAAAAAATTGGGGGGCTGGCTAGAGGCAGCCCTGGACACATGATAGCGAGCCCTCATGGTGTTTGTGTTATTAAAGAAAAAAAAATTGGGGGGCTGGCTAGAGGCAGCCGTGAACACACGATAGCCAGCCCTCATGGTGTTTGTGTTATTAAAGAAAAAAAAAATTGGGGGGCTGGCTAGAGGCAGCCGTGAACACACGATAGCCAGCCCTCATGGTGTTTGTGTTATTAAAGAAAAAAAAAATTGGGGGGCTGGCTAGAGGCAGCCGTGGACACATGATAGCCAGCCCTCATGGTGTTTGTGTTATTAAAGAAAAAAAAAATTGGGGGGCTGGCTAGAGGCAGACGTGGACACACGATAGCCAGCCCTCATGGTGTTTGTGTTATTAAAGAAAAAAAAAAATTGGGGGGCTGGCTAGAGGTAGCCGTGGATACACGATAGCCAACCCTCATGGTGTTTGTGTTATTAAAGAAAAAAAAAATTGGGGGGCTGGCTAGAGGCAGCCGTGGACACATGATAGCCAGCCCTCATGGTGTTTGTGTTATTAAAGAAAAAAAAAAATTGGGGGGCTGGCTAGAGGTAGCCGTGGATACACGATAGCCAGCCCTCATGGTGTTTGTGTTATTAAAGAAAAAAAAAAATTGGGGGGCTGGCTAGAGGCAGCCGTGAACACACGATAGCCAGCCCTCATGGTGTTTGTGTTATTAAAGAAAAAAAAAAATTGGGGGGCTGGCTAGAGGCAGCCGTGGACACACGATAGCCAGCCCTCATGGTGTTTGTGTTATTAAAGAAAAAAAAAATTAGGGGGCTGGCTAGAGGCAGCCGTGAACACACGATAGCCAGCCCTCATGGTGTTTGTGTTATTAAAGAAAAAAAATATTTGGGTGGCTGGCTAGAGGCAGCCGTGGACACACGATAGCCAGCCCTAATGGTGTTTGTGTTATTAAAGAAAAAAAAAATTGGGGGGCTGGCTAGAGGCAGCCGTGAACACACGATAGCCAGGCCTCATGGTGCTTGTGTTATTAAAGAAAAAAAAAACTGGGGGGCTGGCTAGAGGTAGCCGTGGATACACGATAGCCAGCCCTCATGGTGTTTGTGTTATTAAAGAAAAAAAAAATTGGGGGGCTGGCTAGAGGCAGCCGTGAACACACGATAGCCAGCCCTCATGGTGTTTGTGTTATTAAAGAAAAAAAAAATTGGGGGGCTGGCTAGAGGCAGCCGTGAACACACGATAGCCAGCCCTCATGGTGTTTGTGTTATTAAAGAAAAAAAAAAAATTGGGGGGCTGGCTAGAGGCAGCCGTGGACACACGATAGCCAGCCCTCATGGTGTTTGTGTTATTAAAGAAAAAAAAAATTGGGGGGCTGGCTAGAGGCAGCCGTGAACACACGATAGCCAGCCCTCATGGTGTTTGTGTTATTAAAGAAAAAAAAAATTGGGGGGCTGGCTAGAGGCAGCCCTGGACACATGATAGAGAGCCCTCATGGTGTTTGTGTTATTAAAGAAAAAAAAATTGGGGGGCTGGCTAGAGGCAGCCGTGAACACACGATAGCCAGCCCTCATGGTGTTTGTGTTATTAAAGAAAAAAAAAATTGGGGGGCTGGCTAGAGGCAGCCGTGAACACACGATAGCCAGCCCTCATGGTGTTTGTGTTATTAAAGAAAAAAAAAATTGGGGGGCTGGCTAGAGGCAGCCGTGGACACATGATAGCCAGCCCTCATGGTGTTTGTGTTATTAAAGAAAAAAAAAATTGGGGGGCTGGCTAGAGGCAGACGTGGACACACGATAGCCAGCCCTCATGGTGCTTGTGTTATTAAAGAAAAAAAAAATTGGGGGGCTGGCTAGAGGTAGCCGTGGATACACGATAGCCAGCCCTCATGGTGTTTGTGTTATTAAAGAAAAAAAAAAATTGGGGGGCTGGCTAGAGGCAGCCGTGAACACACGATAGCCAGCCCTCATGGTGTTTGTGTTATTAAAGAAAAAAAAAAATTGGGGGGCTGGCTAGAGGCAGCCGTGGACACACGATAGCCAGCCCTCATGGTGTTTGTGTTATTAAAGAAAAAAAAAATTAGGGGGCTGGCTAGAGGCAGCCGTGAACACACGATAGCCAGCCCTCATGGTGTTTGTGTTATTAAAGAAAAAAAATATTTGGGTGGCTGGCTAGAGGCAGCCGTGGACACACGATAGCCAGCCCTAATGGTGTTTGTGTTATTAAAGAAAAAAAAAATTGGGGGGCTGGCTAGAGGCAGCCGTGAACACACGATAGCCAGGCCTCATGGTGCTTGTGTTATTAAAGAAAAAAAAAACTGGGGGGCTGGCTAGAGGTAGCCGTGGATACACGATAGCCAGCCCTCATGGTGTTTGTGTTATTAAAGAAAAAAAAAATTGGGGGGCTGGCTAGAGGCAGCCGTGAACACACGATAGCCAGCCCTCATGGTGTTTGTGTTATTAAAGAAAAAAAAAAAATTGGGGGGCTGGCTAGAGGCAGCCGTGAACACACGATAGCCAGCCCTCATGGTGTTTGTGTTATTAAAGAAAAAAAAAATTGGGGGGCTGGCTAGAGGCAGCCATGGACACATGATAGCCAGCCCTCATGGTGTTTGTGTTATTAAAGAAAAAAAAAATTGGGGGGCTGGCTAGAGGCAGCCGTGAACACACGATAGCCAGACCTCATGGTGTTTGTGTTATTAAAGAAAAACAAAAATTGGGGGGCTGGCTAGAGGCAGCCGTGGACACACGATAGCCAGCCCTCATGGTGTTTGTGTTATTAAAGAAAAACAAATTTGGGGGTTGGCTAGAGGCAGCCGTGGACACACGATAGCCAGCCCTCATGGTGTTTGTGTTATTAAAGAAAAAAAAAATTGGGGGGCTGGCTAGAGGCAGCCGTGAACACACGATAGCCAGCCCTCATGGTGTTTGTGTTATTAAAGAAAAAAAAAATTGGGGGGCTGGCTAGAGGCAGCCGTGGACACACGATAGCCAGCCCTCATGGTGTTTGTGTTATTAAAGAAAAAAAAAATTGGGGGGCTGGCTAGAGGCAGCCGTGAACACACGATAGTCAGCCCTCATGGTGTTTGTGTTATTAAAGAAAAAAAAAATTGGGGGGCTGGCTAGAGGCAGCCGTGGACACACGATAGCCAGCCCTCATGGTGTTTGTGTTATTAAAGAAAAAAAAAATTGGGGGGCTGGCTAGAGGCAGCCGTGGACACACGATAGCCAGCCCTCATGGTGCTTGTGTTATTAAAGAAAAAAAAAATTGGGGGGCTGGCTAGAGGTAGCCGTGGATACACGATAGCCAGCCCTCATGGTGTTTGTGTTATTAAAGAAAAAAAAAAATTGGGGGGCTGGCTAGAGGCAGCCGTGAACACACGATAGCCAGCCCTCATGGTGTTTGTGTCATTAAAGAAAAAAAAAATTGGGGGGTTGGCTAGAGGCAGCTGTGGACACACGATAGCCAGCCCTCATGGTGTTTGTGTTATTAAAGAAAAAAAAAATTAGGGGGCTGGCTAGAGGCAGCCGTGGACACACGATAGCCAGACCTCATGGTGTTTGTGTTATTAAAGAAAAAAAAAAATTGGGGGGCTGGCTAGAGGCAGCCGTGAACACACGATAGCCAGCCCTCATGGTGTTTGTGTTATTAAAGAAAAAAAAAATTGGGGGGCTGGCTAGAGGCAGCTGTGGACACACGATAGCCAGCCCTCATGGTGTTTGTGTTATTAAAGAAAAAAAAAATTAGGGGGCTGGCTAGAGGCAGCCGTGGACACACGATAGCCAGCCCTCATGGTGTTTGTGTTATTAAAGAAAAAAAAAAATTGGGGGGCTGGCTAGAGGCAGCCGTGAACACACGATAGCCAGCCCTCATGGTGTTTGTGTTATTAAAGAAAAAAAAAATTGGGGGGCTGGCTAGAGGCAGCCGTGAACACACGATAGCCAGCCATCATGGTGTTTGTGTTATTAAAGAAAAAAAATATTTGGGGGGCTGGCTAGAGGCAGCCGTGGACACACGATAGCCAGCCCTCATGGTGTTTGTGTTATTAAAGAAAAAAAAAATTGGGGGGCTGGCTAGAGGCAGCCGTGAACACACGATAGCCAGCCCTCATGGTGTTTGTGTTATTAAAGAAAAAAAATATTTGGGTGGCTGGCTAGAGGCAGCCGTGGACACACGATAGCCAGCCCTAATGGTGTTTGTGTTATTAAAGAAAAAAAAAATTGGGGGGCTGGCTAGAGGCAGCCGTGAACACACGATAGCCAGGCCTCATGGTGCTTGTGTTATTAAAGAAAAAAAAAACTGGGGGGCTGGCTAGAGGTAGCCGTGGATACACGATAGCCAGCCCTCATGGTGTTTGTGTTATTAAAGAAAAAAAAAATTGGGGGGCTGGCTAGAGGCAGCCGTGAACACACGATAGCCAGCCCTCATGGTGTTTGTGTTATTAAAGAAAAAAAAAAAATTGGGGGGCTGGCTAGAGGCAGCCGTGAACACACAATAGCCAGCCCTCATGGTGTTTGTGTTATTAAAGAAAAAAAAAATTGGGGGGCTGGCTAGAGGCAGCCATGGACACATGATAGCCAGCCCTCATGGTGTTTGTGTTATTAAAGAAAAAAAAAATTGGGGGGCTGGCTAGAGGCAGCCGTGAACACACGATAGCCAGACCTCATGGTGTTTGTGTTATTAAAGAAAAACAAAAATTGGGGGGCTGGTAGAGGCAGCCGTGGACACACGATAGTCAGCCCTCATGGTGTTTGTGTTATTAAAGAAAAAAAAAATTGGGGGTTGGCTAGAGGCAGCCGTGGACACACGATAGCCAGCCCTCATGGTGTTTGTGTTACTAAAGAAAAAAAAAATTGGGGGGCTGGCTAGAGGCAGCCGTGAACACACGATAGCCAGCCCTCATGGTGTTTGTGTTATTAAAGAAAAAAAAAATTGGAGGGCTGGCTAGAGGTAGCCGTGGACACACGATAGCCAGCCCTCATGGTGTTTGTGTTATTAAAGAAAAAAAAAAATTGGGGGGCTGGCTAGAGGCAGCCGTGAACACACGATAGTCAGCCCTCATGGTGTTTGTGTTATTAAAGAAAAAAAAAATTGGGGGGCTGGCTAGAGGCAGCTGTGGACACACGATAGCCAGCCCTCATGGTGTTTGTGTTATTAAAGAAAAAAAAAATTGGGGGGCTGGCTAGAGGCAGCCGTGGACACACGATAGCCAGCCCTCATGGTGCTTGTGTTATTAAAGAAAAAAAAAATTGGGGGGCTGGCTAGAGGTAGCCGTGGATACACGATAGCCAGCCCTCATGGTGTTTGTGTTATTAAAGAAAAAAAAAAATTGGGGGGCTGGCTAGAGGCAGCCGTGAACACACGATAGTCAGCCCTCATGGTGTTTGTGTTATTAAAGAAAAAAAAAATTGGGGGGCTGGCTAGAGGCAGCTGTGGACACACGATAGCCAGCCCTCATGGTGTTTGTGTTATTAAAGAAAAAAAAAATTGGGGGGCTGGCTAGAGGCAGCCGTGGACACACGATAGCCAGCCCTCATGGTGCTTGTGTTATTAAAGAAAAAAAAAATTGGGGGGCTGGCTAGAGGTAGCCGTGGATACACGATAGCCAGCCCTCATGGTGTTTGTGTTATTAAAGAAAAAAAAAAATTGGGGGGCTGGCTAGAGGCAGCCGTGAACACACGATAGCCAGCCCTCATGGTGTTTGTGTTATTAAAGAAAAAAAAAATTGGGGGGCTGGCTAGAGGCAGCTGTGGACACACGATAGCCAGCCCTCATGGTGTTTGTGTTATTAAAGAAAAAAAAAATTAGGGGGCTGGCTAGAGGCAGCCGTGGACACACGATAGCCAGCCCTCATGGTGTTTGTGTTATTAAAGAAAAAAAAAAATTGGGGGGCTGGCTAGAGGCAGCCGTGAACACACGATAGCCAGCCCTCATGGTGTTTGTGTTATTAAAGAAAAAAAAAATTGGGGGGCTGGCTAGAGGCAGCTGTGGACACACGATAGCCAGCCCTCATGGTGTTTGTGTTATTAAAGAAAAAAAAAATTAGGGGGCTGGCTAGAGGCAGCCGTGGACACACGATAGCCAGCCCTCATGGTGTTTGTGTTATTAAAGAAAAAAAAAATTGGGGGGCTGGCTAGAGGCAGCCGTGAACACACGATAGCCAGCCCTCATGGTGTTTGTGTTATTAAAGAAAAAAAAAATTGGGGGGCTGGCTAGAGGCAGCCGTGAACACACGATAACCAGCCCTCATGGTGTTTGTGTTATTAAAGAAAAAAAATATTTGGGGGGCTGGCTAGAGGCAGCCGTGGACACACGATAGCCAGCCCTCATGGTGTTTGTGTTATTAAAGAAAAAAAAAATTGGGGGGCTGGCTAGAGGCAGCCGTGAACACACGATAGCCAGCCCTCATGGTGTTTGTGTTATTAAAGAAAAAAAATATTTGGGTGGCTGGCTAGAGGCAGCCGTGGACACACGATAGCCAGCCCTAATGGTGTTTGTGTTATTAAAGAAAAAAAAAATTGGGGGGCTGGCTAGAGGCAGCCGTGAACACACGATAGCCAGGCCTCATGGTGCTTGTGTTATTAAAGAAAAAAAAAACTGGGGGGCTGGCTAGAGGTAGCCGTGGATACACGATAGCCAGCCCTCATGGTGTTTGTGTTATTAAAGAAAAAAAAAATTGGGGGGCTGGCTAGAGGCAGCCGTGAACACACGATAGCCAGCCCTCATGGTGTTTGTGTTATTAAAGAAAAAAAAAATTGGGGGGCTGGCTAGAGGCAGCCATGGACACATGATAGCCAGCCCTCATGGTGTTTGTGTTATTAAAGAAAAAAAAAAATTGGGGGGCTGGCTAGAGGCAGCCGTGAACACACGATAGCCAGCCCTCATGGTGTTTGTGTTATTAAAGAAAAACAAAAATTGGGGGGCTGGCTAGAGGCAGCCGTGGACACACGATAGCCAGCCCTCATGGTGTTTGTGTTATTAAAGAAAAAAAAATTTGGGGGTTGGCTAGAGGCAGCCGTGGACACACGATAGCCAGCCCTCATGGTGTTTGTGTTATTAAAGAAAAAAAAAATTGGGGGGCTGGCTAGAGGCAGCCGTGAACACACGATAGCCAGCCCTCATGGTGTTTGTGTTATTAAAGAAAAAAAAAATTGGGGGGCTGGCTAGAGGCAGCCGTGGACACACGATAGCCAGCCCTCATGGTGTTTGTGTTATTAAAGAAAAAAAAAATTGGGGGGCTGGCTAGAGGCAGCCGTGAACACACGATAGTCAGCACTCATGGTGTTTGTGTTATTAAAGAAAAAAAAAATTGGGGGGCTGGCTAGAGGCAGCCGTGGACACACGATAGCCAGCCCTCATGGTGTTTGTGTTATTAAAGAAAAAAAAAATTGGGGGGCTGGCTAGAGGCAGCCGTGGACACACGATAGCCAGCCCTCATGGTGCTTGTGTTATTAAAGAAAAAAAAAATTGGGGGGCTGGCTAGAGGTAGCCGTGGATACACGATAGCCAGCCCTCATGGTGTTTGTGTTATTAAAGAAAAAAAAAAATTGGGGGGCTGGCTAGAGGCAGCCGTGAACACACGATAGCCAGCCCTCATGGTGTTTGTGTTATTAAAGAAAAAAAAAATTGGGGGGCTGGCTAGAGGCAGCTGTGGACACACGATAGCCAGCCCTCATGGTGTTTGTGTTATTAAAGAAAAAAAAAATTAGGGGGCTGGCTAGAGGCAGCCGTGGACACACGATAGCCAGCCCTCATGGTGTTTGTGTTATTAAAGAAAAAAAAAAATTGGGGGGCTGGCTAGAGGCAGCCGTGAACACACGATAGCCAGCCCTCATGGTGTTTGTGTTATTAAAGAAAAAAAAAATTGGGGGGCTGGCTAGAGGCAGCTGTGGACACACGATAGCCAGCCCTCATGGTGTTTGTGTTATTAAAGAAAAAAAAAATTAGGGGGCTGGCTAGAGGCAGCCGTGGACACACGATAGCCAGCCCTCATGGTGTTTGTGTTATTAAAGAAAAAAAAAAATTGGGGGGCTGGCTAGAGGCAGCCGTGAACACACGATAGCCAGCCCTCATGGTGTTTGTGTTATTAAAGAAAAAAAAAATTGGGGGGCTGGCTAGAGGCAGCCGTGAACACACGATAGCCAGCCCTCATGGTGTTTGTGTTATTAAAGAAAAAAAATATTTGGGGGGCTGGCTAGAGGCAGCCGTGGACACACGATAGCCAGCCCTCATGGTGTTTGTGTTATTAAAGAAAAAAAAAATTGGGGGGCTGGCTAGAGGCAGCCGTGAACACACGATAGCCAGCCCTCATGGTGTTTGTGTTATTAAAGAAAAAAAAAAATTGGGGGGCTGGCTAGAGGCAGCCGTGGACACACGATAGCCAGCCCTCATGGTGCTTGTGTTATTAAAGAAAAAAAAAATTGGGGGGCTGGCTAGAGGTAGCCGTGGATACACGATAGCCAGCCCTCATGGTGTTTGTGTTATTAAAGAAAAAAAAAATTGGGGGGCTGGCTAGAGGCATCCGTGAACACACGATAGCCAGCCCTCATGGTGTATGTGTTATTAAAGAAAAAAAAAATTGGGGGGCTGGCTAGAGGCAGCCGTGAACACACGATAGCCAGCCCTCATGGTGTTTGTGTTATTAAAGAAAAAAAATATTTGGGGGGCTGGCTAGAGGCAGCCGTGGACACACGATAGCCAGCCCTCATGGTGTTTGTGTTATTAAAGAAAAAAAAAATTGGGGGGCTGGCTAGAGGCAGCCGTGGACACACGATAGCCAGCCCTCATGGTGCTTGTGTTATTAAAGAAAAAAAAAATTGGGGGGCTGGCTAGAGGTAGCCGTGGATACACGATAGCCAGCCCTCATGGTGTTTGTGTTATTAAAGAAAAAAAAAAATTGGGGGGCTGGCTAGAGGCAGCCGTGAACACACGATAGCCAGCCCTCATGGTGTTTGTGTTATTAAAGAAAAAAAAAATTGGGGGGCTGGCTAGAGGCAGCTGTGGACACACGATAGCCAGCCCTCATGGTGTTTGTGTTATTAAAGAAAAAAAAAATTAGGGGGCTGGCTAGAGGCAGCCGTGGACACACGATAGCCAGCCCTCATGGTGTTTGTGTTATTAAAGAAAAAAAAAATTGGGGGGCTGGCTAGAGGCAGCCGTGAACACACGATAGCCAGCCCTCATGGTGTTTGTGTTATTAAAGAAAAAAAAAATTGGGGGGCTGGCTAGAGGCAGTTGTGGACACACGATAGCCAGCCCTCATGGTGTTTGTGTTATTAAAGAAAAAAAAAATTAGGGGACTGGCTAGAGGCAGCCGTGGACACACGATAGCCAGCCCTCATGGTGTTTGTGTTATTAAAGAAAAAAAAAAATTGGGGGGCTGGCTAGAGGCAGCCGTGAACACACGATAGCCAGCCCTCATGGTGTTTGTGTTATTAAAGAAAAAAAAAATTGGGGGGCTGGCTAGAGGCAGCCGTGAACACACGATAGCCAGCCCTCATGGTGTTTGTGTTATTAAAGAAAAAAAATATTTGGGGGGCTGGCTAGAGGCAGCCGTGGACACACGATAGCCAGCCCTCATGGTGTTTGTGTTATTAAAGAAAAAAAAAATTGGGGGGCTGGCTAGAGGCAGCCGTGAACACACGATAGCCAGCCCTCATGGTGTTTGTGTTATTAAAGAAAAAAAATATTTGGGTGGCTGGCTAGAGGCAGCCGTGGACACACGATAGCCAGCCCTAATGGTGTTTGTGTTATTAAAGAAAAAAAAAATTGGGGGGCTGGCTAGAGGCAGCCGTGAACACACGATAGCCAGGCCTCATGGTGCTTGTGTTATTAAAGAAAAAAAAAACTGGGGGGCTGGCTAGAGGTAGCCGTGGATACACGATAGCCAGCCCTCATGGTGTTTGTGTTATTAAAGAAAAAAAAAATTGGGGGGCTGGCTAGAGGCAGCCGTGAACACACGATAGCCAGCCCTCATGGTGTTTGTGTTATTAAAGAAAAAAAAAAAATTGGAGGGCTGGCTAGAGGCAGCCGTGAACACACGATAGCCAGCCCTCATGGTGTTTGTGTTATTAAAGAAAAAAAAAAATTGGGGGGCTGGCTAGAGGCAGCCATGGACACATGATAGCCAGCCCTCATGGTGTTTGTGTTATTAAAGAAAAAAAAAATTGGGGGGCTGGCTAGAGGCAGCCGTGAACACACGATAGCCATCCCTCATGGTGTTTGTGTTATTAAAGAAAAACAAAAATTGGGGGGCTGGCTAGAGGCAGCCGTGGACACACGATAGCCAGCCCTCATGGTGTTTGTGTTATTAAAGAAAAAAAAATTTGGGGGTTGGCTAGAGGCAGCCGTGGACACACGATAGCCAGCCCTCATGGTGTTTGTGTTATTAAAGAAAAAAAAAATTGGGGGGCTGGCTAGAGGCAGCCGTGAACACACGATAGCCAGCCCTCATGGTGTTTGTGTTATTAAAGAAAAAAAAAATTGGGGGGCTGGCTAGAGGCAGCCGTGGACACACGATAGCCAGCCCTCATGGTGTTTGTGTTATTAAAGAAAAAAAAAATTGGGGGGCTGGCTAGAGGCAGCCGTGAACACACGATAGTCAGCACTCATGGTGTTTGTGTTATTAAAGAAAAAAAAAATTGGGGGGCTGGCTAGAGGCAGCCGTGGACACACGATAGCCAGCCCTCATGGTGTTTGTGTTATTAAAGAAAAAAAAAATTGGGGGGCTGGCTAGAGGCAGCCGTGGACACACGATAGCCAGCCCTCATGGTGCTTGTGTTATTAAAGAAAAAAAAAATTGGGGGGCTGGCTAGAGGTAGCCGTGGATACACGATAGCCAGCCCTCATGGTGTTTGTGTTATTAAAGAAAAAAAAAAATTGGGGGGCTGGCTAGAGGCAGCCGTGAACACACGATAGCCAGCCCTCATGGTGTTTGTGTTATTAAAGAAAAAAAAAATTGGGGGGCTGGCTAGAGGCAGCTGTGGACACACGATAGCCAGCCCTCATGGTGTTTGTGTTATTAAAGAAAAAAAAAATTAGGGGGCTGGCTAGAGGCAGCCGTGGACACACGATAGCCAGCCCTCATGGTGTTTGTGTTATTAAAGAAAAAAAAAAATTGGGGGGCTGGCTAGAGGCAGCCGTGAACACACGATAGCCAGCCCTCATGGTGTTTGTGTTATTAAAGAAAAAAAAAATTGGGGGGCTGGCTAGAGGCAGCCGTGGACACACGATAGCCAGCCCTCATGGTGTTTGTGTTATTAAAGAAAAAAAAAATTAGGGGGCTGGCTAGAGGCAGCCGTGGACACACGATAGCCAGCCCTCATGGTGTTTGTGTTATTAAAGAAAAAAAAAATTGGGGGGCTGGCTAGAGGCAGCCGTGAACACACGATAGCCAGCTCTCATGGTGTTTGTGTTATTAAAGAAAAAAAAAATTGGGGGGCTGGCTAGAGGCAGCCGTGAACACACGATAGCCAGCCCTCATGGTGTTTGTGTTATTAAAGAAAAAAAATATTTGGGGGGCTGGCTAGAGGCAGCCGTGGACACACGATAGCCAGCCCTCATGGTGTTTGTGTTATTAAAGAAAAAAAAAATTGGGGGGCTGGCTAGAGGTAGCCGTGGATACACGATAGCCAGCCCTCATGGTGTTTGTGTTATTAAAGAAAAAAAAAATTGGGGGGCTGGCTAGAGGCAGCCGTGAACACACGATAGCCAGCCCTCATGGTGTTTGTGTTATTAAAGAAAAAAAAAATTGGGGGGCTGGCTAGAGGCAGCTGTGGACACACGATAGCCAGCCCTCATGGTGTTTGTGTTATTAAAGAAAAAAAAAATTAGGGGGCTGGCTAGAGGCAGCCGTGGACACACGATAGCCAGCCCTCATGGTGTTTGTGTTATTAAAGAAAAAAAAAAATTGGGGGGCTGGCTAGAGGCAGCCGTGAACACACGATAGCCAGCCCTCATGGTGTTTGTGTTATTAAAGAAAAAAAAAATTGGGGGGCTGGCTAGAGGCAGCTGTGGACACACGATAGCCAGCCCTCATGGTGTTTGTGTTATTAAAGAAAAAAAAAATTAGGGGGCTGGCTAGAGGCAGCCGTGGACACACGATAGCCAGCCCTCATGGTGTTTGTGTTATTAAAGAAAAAAAAAAATTGGGGGGCTGGCTAGAGGCAGCCGTGAACACACGATAGCCAGCCCTCATGGTGTTTGTGTTATTAAAGAAAAAAAAAATTGGGGGGCTGGCTAGAGGCAGCCGTGAACACACGATAACCAGCCCTCATGGTGTTTGTGTTATTAAAGAAAAAAAATATTTGGGGGGCTGGCTAGAGGCAGCCGTGGACACATGATAGCCAGCCCTCATGGTGTTTGTGTTATTAAAGAAAAAAAAAATTGGGGGGCTGGCTAGAGGCAGCCGTGAACACACGATAGCCAGCCCTCATGGTGTTTGTGTTATTAAAGAAAAAAAATATTTGGGTGGCTGGCTAGAGGCAGCCGTGGACACACGATAGCCAGCCCTAATGGTGTTTGTGTTATTAAAGAAAAAAAAAATTGGGGGGCTGGCTAGAGGCAGCCGTGAACACACGATAGCCAGGCCTCATGGTGCTTGTGTTATTAAAGAAAAAAAAAACTGGGGGGCTGGCTAGAGGTAGCCGTGGATACACGATAGCCAGCCCTCATGGTGTTTGTGTTATTAAAGAAAAAAAAAAATTGGGGGGCTGGCTAGAGGCAGCCATGAACACACGATAGCCAGCCCTCATGGTGTTTGTGTTATTAAAGAAAAAAAAAAATTGGGGGGCTGGCTAGAGGCAGCCGTGAACACACGATAGCCAGCCCTCATGGTGTTTGTGTTATTAAAGAAAAAAAAAATTGGGGGGCTGGCTAGAGGCAGCCATGGAAACATGATAGCCAGCCCTCATGGTGTTTGTGTTATTAAAGAAAAAAAAAATTGGGGGGCTGGCTAGAGGCAGCCGTGAACACACGATAGCCAGCCCTCATGGTGTTTGTGTTATTAAAGAAAAACAAAAATTGGGGGGCTGGCTAGAGGCAGCCGTGGACACACGATAGCCAGCCCTCATGGTGTTTGTGTTATTAAAGAAAAAAAAATTTGGGGGTTGGCTAGAGGCAGCCGTGGACACACGATAGCCAGCCCTCATGGTGTTTGTGTTATTAAAGAAAAAAAAAATTGGGGGGCTGGCTAGAGGCAGCCGTGAACACACGATAGCCAGCCCTCATGGTGTTTGTGTTATTAAAGAAAAAAAAAATTGGGGGGCTGGCTAGAGGCAGCCGTGGACACACGATAGCCAGCCCTCATGGTGTTTGTGTTATTAAAGAAAAAAAAAATTGGGGGGCTGGCTAGAGGCAGCCGTGAACACACGATAGTCAGCACTCATGGTGTTTGTGTTATTAAAGAAAAAAAAAATTGGGGGGCTGGCTAGAGGCAGCCGTGGACACACGATAGCCAGCCCTCATGGTGTTTGTGTTATTAAAGAAAAAAAAAATTGGGGGGCTGGCTAGAGGCAGCCGTGGACACACGATAGCCAGCCCTCATGGTGTTTGTGTTATTAAAGAAAAAAAAAAATTGGGGGGCTGGCTAGAGGCAGCCGTGAACACACGATAGCCAGCCCTCATGGTGTTTGTGTTATTAAAGAAAAAAAAAATTGGGGGGCTGGCTAGAGGCAGCCGTGAACACACGATAGCCAGCCCTCATGGTGTTTGTGTTATTAAAGAAAAAAAATATTTGGGGGGCTGGCTAGAGGCAGCCGTGGACACACGATAGCCAGCCCTCATGGTGTTTGTGTTATTAAAGAAAAAAAAAATTGGGGGGCTGGCTAGAGGTAGCCGTGGATACACGATAGCCATCCCTCATGGTGTTTGTGTTATTAAAGAAAAAAAAAAATTGGGGGGCTGGCTAGAGGCAGCCGTGAACACACGATAGCCAGCCCTCATGGTGTTTGTGTTATTAAAGAAAAAAAAAATTGGGGGGCTGGCTAGAGGCAGCTGTGGACACACGATAGCCAGCCCTCATGGTGTTTGTGTTATTAAAGAAAAAAAAAATTAGGGGGCTGGCTACAGGCAGCCGTGGACACACGATAGCCAGCCCTCATGGTGTTTGTGTTATTAAAGAAAAAAAAAAATTGGGGGGCTGGCTAGAGGCAGCCGTGAACACACGATAGCCAGCCCTCATAGTGTTTGTGTTATTAAAGAAAATAAAAATTGGGGGGCTGGCTAGAGGCAGCTGTGGACACACGATAGCCAGCCCTCATGGTGTTTGTGTTATTAAAGAAAAAAAAAATTAGGGGGCTGGCTAGAGGCAGCCGTGGACACACGATAGCCAGCCCTCATGGTGTTTGTGTTATTAAAGAAAAAAAAAAATTGGGGGGCTGGCTAGAGGCAGCCGTGAACACACGATAGCCAGCCCTCATGGTGTTTGTGTTATTAAAGAAAAAAAAAATTGGGGGGCTGGCTAGAGGCAGCCGTGAACACACGATAACCAGCCCTCATGGTGTTTGTGTTATTAAAGAAAAAAAATATTTGGGGGGCTGGCTAGAGGCAGCCGTGGACACACGATAGCCAGCCCTCATGGTGTTTGTGTTATTAAAGAAAAAAAAAATTGGGAGGCTGGCTAGAGGCAGCCGTGAACACACGATAGCCAGCCCTCATGGTGTTTGTGTTATTAAAGAAAAAAAATATTTGGGTGGCTGGCTAGAGGTAGCCGTGGATACACGATAGCCAGCCCTAATGGTGTTTGTGTTATTAAAGAAAAAAAAAATTGGGGGGCTGGCTAGAGGCAGCCGTGGACACACGATAGCCAGCCCTAATGGTGTTTGTGTTATTAAAGAAAAAAAAAATTGGGGGGCTGGCTAGAGGCAGCCGTGAACACACGATAGCCAGGCCTCATGGTGTTTGTGTTATTAAAGAAAAAAAAAATTGGGGGGCTGGCTAGAGGCAGCCGTGAACACACGATAGCCAGCCCTCATGGTGTTTGTGTTATTAAAGAAAAAAAAAATTGGGGGGCTGGCTAGAGGCAGCCATGGACACATGATAGCCAGCCCTCATGGTGTTTGTGTTATTAAAGAAAAAAAAAATTGGGGGGCTGGCTAGAGGCAGCCGTGAACACACGATAGCCAGCCCTCATGGTGTTTGTGTTATTAAAGAAAAACAAAAATTGGGGGGCTGGCTAGAGGCAGCCGTGGACACACGATAGCCAGCCCTCATGGTGTTTGTGTTATTAAAGAAAAAAAAATTTGGGGGTTGGCTAGAGGCAGCCGTGGACACACGATAGCCAGCCCTCATGGTGTTTGTGTTATTAAAGAAAAAAAAAATTGGGGGGCTGGCTAGAGGCAGCCGTGAACACACGATAGCCAGCCCTCATGGTGTTTGTGTTATTAAAGAAAAAAAAAATTGGGGGGCTGGCTAGAGGCAGCCGTGGACACACGATAGCCAGCCCTCATGGTGTTTGTGTTATTAAAGAAAAAAAAAAATTGGGGGGCTGGCTAGAGGCAGCCGTGAACACACGATAGTCAGCACTCATGGTGTTTGTGTTATTAAAGAAAAAAAAAATTGGGGGGCTGGCTAGAGGCAGCCGTGGACACACGATAGCCAGCCCTCATGGTGTTTGTGTTATTAAAGTAAAAAAAAATTGGGGGGCTGGCTAGAGGCAGCCGTGGACACACGATAGCCAGCCCTCATGGTGCTTGTGTTATTAAAGAAAAAAAAAATTGGGGGGCTGGCTAGAGGTAGCCGTGGATACACGATAGCCAGCCCTCATGGTGTTTGTGTTATTAAAGAAAAAAAAAAATTGGGGGGCTGGCTAGAGGCAGCCGTGAACACACGATAGCCAGCCCTCATGGTGTTTGTGTTATTAAAGAAAAAAAAAAATTGGGGGGCTGGCTAGAGGCAGCTGTGGACACACGATAGCCAGCCCTCATGGTGTTTGTGTTATTAAAGAAAAAAAAAATTAGGGGGCTGGCTAGAGGCAGCCGTGGACACACGATAGCCAGCCCTCATGGTGTTTGTGTTATTAAAGAAAAAAAAAATTGGGGGCTGGCTAGAGGCAGCCGTGAACACACGATAGCCAGCCCTCATGGTGTTTGTGTTATTAAAGAAAAAAAAAATTGGGGGGCTGGCTAGAGGCAGCTGTGGACACACGATAGCCAGCCCTCATGGTGTTTGTGTTATTAAAGAAAAAAAAAATTAGGGGGCTGGCTAGAGGCAGCCGTGGACACACGATAGCCAGCCCTCATGGTGTTTGTGTTATTAAAGAAAAAAAAAAATTGGGGGGCTGGCTAGAGGCAGCCGTGAACACACGATAGCCAGCCCTCATGGTGTTTGTGTTATTAAAGAAAAAAAAAATTGGGGGGCTGGCTAGAGGCAGCCGTGAACACACGATAGCCAGCCCTCATGGTGTTTGTGTTATTAAAGAAAAAAAATATTTGGGGGGCTGGCTAGAGGCAGCCGTGGACACACGATAGCCAGCCCTCATGGTGTTTGTGTTATTAAAGAAAAAAAAAATTGGGGGGCTGGCTAGAGGCAGCCGTGAACACACGATAGCCAGCCCTCATGGTGTTTGTGTTATTAAAGAAAAAAAAAAATTGGGGGGCTGGCTAGAGGCAGCCGTGGACACACGATAGCCAGCCCTCATGGTGCTTGTGTTATTAAAGAAAAAAAAAATTGGGGGGCTGGCTAGAGGTAGCCGTGGATACACGATAGCCAGCCCTCATGGTGTTTGTGTTATTAAAGAAAAAAAAAATTGGGGGGCTGGCTAGAGGCATCCGTGAACACACGATAGCCAGCCCTCATGGTGTTTGTGTTATTAAAGAAAAAAAAAATTGGGGGGCTGGCTAGAGGCAGCCGTGAACACACGATAGCCAGCCCTCATGGTGTTTGTGTTATTAAAGAAAAAAAATATTTGGGGGGCTGGCTAGAGGCAGCCGTGGACACACGATAGCCAGCCCTCATGGTGTTTGTGTTATTAAAGAAAAAAAAAATTGGGGGGCTGGCTAGAGGCAGCCGTGGACACACGATAGCCAGCCCTCATGGTGCTTGTGTTATTAAAGAAAAAAAAAATTGGGGGGCTGGCTAGAGGTAGCCGTGGATACACGATAGCCAGCCCTCATGGTGTTTGTGTTATTAAAGAAAAAAAAAAATTGGGGGGCTGGCTAGAGGCAGCCGTGAACACACGATAGCCAGCCCTCATGGTGTTTGTGTTATTAAAGAAAAAAAAAATTGGGGGGCTGGCTAGAGGCAGCTGTGGACACACGATAGCCAGCCCTCATGGTGTTTGTGTTATTAAAGAAAAAAAAAATTAGGGGGCTGGCTAGAGGCAGCCGTGGACACACGATAGCCAGCCCTCATGGTGTTTGTGTTATTAAAGAAAAAAAAAATTGGGGGGCTGGCTAGAGGCAGCCGTGAACACACGATAGCCAGCCCTCATGGTGTTTGTGTTATTAAAGAAAAAAAAAATTGGGGGGCTGGCTAGAGGCAGCTGTGGACACACGATAGCCAGCCCTCATGGTGTTTGTGTTATTAAAGAAAAAAAAAATTAGGGGGCTGGCTAGAGGCAGCCGTGGACACACGATAGCCAGCCCTCATGGTGTTTGTGTTATTAAAGAAAAAAAAAAATTGGGGGGCTGGCTAGAGGCAGCCGTGAACACACGATAGCCGGCCCTCATGGTGTTTGTGTTATTAAAGAAAAAAAAAATTGGGGGGCTGGCTAGAGGCAGCCGTGAACACACGATAGCCAGCCCTCATGGTGTTTGTGTTATTAAAGAAAAAAAATATTTGGGGGGCTGGCTAGAGGCAGCCGTGGACACACGATAGCCAGCCCTCATGGTGTTTGTGTTATTAAAGAAAAAAAAAATTGGGGGGCTGGCTAGAGGCAGCCGTGAACACACGATAGCCAGCCCTCATGGTGTTTGTGTTATTAAAGAAAAAAAATATTTGGGTGGCTGGCTAGAGGCAGCCGTGGACACACGATAGCCAGCCCTAATGGTGTTTGTGTTATTAAAGAAAAAAAAAATTGGGGGGCTGGCTAGAGGCAGCCGTGAACACACGATAGCCAGGCCTCATGGTGCTTGTGTTATTAAAGAAAAAAAAAACTGGGGGGCTGGCTAGAGGTAGCCGTGGATACACGATAGCCAGCCCTCATGGTGTTTGTGTTATTAAAGAAAAAAAAAATTGGGGGGCTGGCTAGAGGCAGCCGTGAACACACGATAGCCAGCCCTCATGGTGTTTGTGTTATTAAAGAAAAAAAAAAAATTGGGGGGCTGGCTAGAGGCAGCCGTGAACACACGATAGCCAGCCCTCATGGTGTTTGTGTTATTAAAGAAAAAAAAAATTGGGGGGCTGGCTAGAGGCAGCCGTGAACACACGATAGCCATCCCTCATGGTGTTTGTGTTATTAAAGAAAAACAAAAATTGGGGGGCTGGCTAGAGGCAGCCGTGGACACACGATAGCCAGCCCTCATGGTGTTTGTGTTATTAAAGAAAAAAAAATTTGGGGGTTGGCTAGAGGCAGCCGTGGACACACGATAGCCAGCCCTCATGGTGTTTGTGTTATTAAAGAAAAAAAAAATTGGGGGGCTGGCTAGAGGCAGCCGTGAACACACGATAGCCAGCCCTCATGGTGTTTGTGTTATTAAAGAAAAAAAAAATTGGGGGGCTGGCTAGAGGCAGCCGTGGACACACGATAGCCAGCCCTCATGGTGTTTGTGTTATTAAAGAAAAAAAAAATTGGGGGGCTGGCTAGAGGCAGCCGTGGACACACGATAGTCAGCACTCATGGTGTTTGTGTTATTAAAGAAAAAAAAAATTGGGGGGCTGGCTAGAGGCAGCCGTGGACACACGATAGCCAGCCCTCATGGTGTTTGTGTTATTAAAGAAAAAAAAAATTGGGGGGCTGGCTAGAGGCAGCCGTGAACACACGATAGCCAGCCCTCATGGTGTTTGTGTTATTAAAGAAAAAAAAATTGGGGGGCTGGCTAGAGGCAGCCGTGGACACACGATAGCCAGCCCTCATGGTGCTTGTGTTATTAAAGAAAAAAAAAAATTGGGGGGCTGGCTAGAGGCAGCCGTGAACAAAATGCTTCATTTCTGCATCGTGGTTACATAGCCTTAGTGTTATTAAAGCAAAAAAAATTTGAGAGTTGGCTATATACATTATATGCCCAATATGAGGGCTGGATGCAGGTAATCCAGGACAACCAGCAGCCAGCTCTCATGCTTGCGTGCACATTAGAAAGAGAAACATTGCCATCTGGTGTTTTTACAATCCTAAAATAAAAAATTAAAAAGTTGGACAACATTGCCACCCGGTGGAGTTTCCTCAGAACACACAATGTCAACAAAAAAGTCAATGAGGGCTGGCTATTGGTCAATCAGGTAAGTGATTTAGCCAACCCTAATGTTACATTTTTTTGCATTTTTATTGCGTAGACCCCCTCAGGAGCGATATTTCAGGCCGCAGAGCGCGCAGTTTCGAGCAAAAATTTTGCCTTAACCCTGAAAAAAATTTAGCGCATCCCACCGCGTGCGTAAGCGTCCCAAATGCCAAAAAACAAATTTCCCCCATCAGTCCCTATATATTACTATAGTACAGAAGGTCATACTACCATATTGACTCTTTAGTCCAGTTCCAATGTATCAAGGTCAAGCCTGTTGCCCAAATGCAACAGATGTTGCATTCCGGCAACAAAAGTCGGCCATCTTGTGTCCCGTTTGCAACAAAAGGTCATCCTTTGTTGCCTTTCGGCAACATTTAAGGTCAAGCCTGTTGCAAACGGGACACGAAGCCTCTGATTTTGACCAAAGGTGCACCTCATCAATTTAACTCCTATTGTTCATTTCGCATCGACTCAGCTCTGTATCTGCTGTAGGATACTTCTAATATTTGTTACTTTCTGTTACCCATATTGGAATGGTTTATATTAAATACTTCATTTCTGTGAATTGAGCCTTTTACTCAGTAAATGAATGATTTGTGAATTACTCATTCCTGACGTCATTTCACGCTTCTGTACATACAGTGCCTTTCAGAAATGACAGCGTGTTGCTGTACTCGATGCCCATGGACCATATGATGGAAATACACTGAGCACAAGCCGTAGCAATAAACTTGTGGCTGCTTCCTTTTGCTGAACTTTCGCTAACAATTATTTGATATTGATTTATTGCCTTTAATGAGAGCTACCTATTGACAATTAAAAAAATTAGTGGGTACGGAAAGTATTCAGACCCCTTTAAATTGTTTACTCTGTTTCATTGCAGCCATTTGGTGAATTCTAAAAAGTTCATTTTTTTCTCATTAATGTCCACTCTGCACCCCATCTTGAGTGAAAAAAAACAGAAATGTAGAAATTTTTGCAAATTTATTAAAAAAGAAAACCTGAAATATCACACGGGCATAAGTATTCACACCCTTTGCTCAGTATTGAGTAGAAGCACCCTTTTGAGCTAGTACAGCCGTGAGTCTTCTTGGGAATGATGCAACAAGTTTTTCACAGCTAGATTTGGGGATCCACTGCCATTCTTCCTTGCAGATCCTCTCCAGTTCCGTCAGGTTGGATGGTGAACGTTGGTGGACAGCCATTTTCAGGTCTCTCCAGAGATGCTCAATTGGGTTTAGGTCAGGGCTCTGGCTGGGCCAGTCAAGAATGGTCACAGAGTTGTTCTGAAGCCACTCCTTTGTTATTTTAGCTGTGTGCTTAGGGTCATTGTCTTGTTGGACGGTGAACCTTCGGCCAAGCCTGAGGTCCAGAGCACTCTGGAAGAAGTTTTCATCCAGGATATCTCTGTACTTGACTGCATTCATGTTTCCTTCAATTGCAACCAGTTGTCCTGTCCCTGCAGCTGAAAAACACCCCCATAGCATGATGCTGCCTCCATCATGTTTCACTGTTGGGATTGGATTGGGCAGGTGATGAGCAGTGCCTGGTTTTCTCCACACATACCGCTTAGAATTATCATCAAAAAATTCTATCTTCGTCTCATCAGACCAGAGAATTTTATTTTTCATAGTCTGGGAGTCCTTCATGTGTTTTTGAGCAAACTCTATGCGGGCTTTCATATGTCTTGCACTGAGGAGAGACTTCCATTGGGCCACTCTGCCATAAAGGCCCGACTGGTGGAGAGCTGCAGTGATAGTTGACTTTGTGGAACTTTCTCCTATCTCCCTACTGCATCTCTGGAGCTCAGCCACAGTGATTTTGGGGTTCTTCTTTACCTCTCTCACCAAGGCTATTCTCCCACAATTGCTCAGTTTGGCTGGACAGCCAGGTCTAGGAAGACTTCTAGTGGTCCCAAACTTCTTCCATTTAAGGATTATGGAGGCCACTGTGCTCTTAGGACCCTTGAGTAATGCATAAATTCTTTTGTAACCTTGGCCAGATCTGTGCCTTGCCACAATTCTGTCTCTGAGCTCCTTGGGCAGTTCCTTTGAGCTCATGATTCTCATTTGGTCTGACATGCACTGTGAGCTTTGAGGTCTTATATAGACAGGTGTGTGCCTTTCCAAATCAAGTCCTATCAGTTTAATTAAACACAGCTGGACTCCAATGAAGGAGTAGAACCATCTCAAGGAGGATCACAAGGAAATGGACAGCATGTGACTTAAATATGAGTGTCTGAGCAAAGGGTCTGAATACTTATGACCATGTGATATTTCAGTTTTTGTTTTCTAAATAAATTTGCAAAAAATTTCTACATTTCTGTTTTAATCACACGCTGATGACCTATCTTATGAAAAGAGTCAAGTCCCAGACAACTGTCTTTTACTCTTTACTGCCATCTTCCCCATGTTTAGGGTGGATAGTGTAGGGCGCCCATTGTTCATACCCAGAATCTATGCCTGTTCCATGTGCAGGAGGTGTGAGTTGTATATATTACACAAAGGTCAACATTGGAGATGAACTCCAATCCTGACCGTTTTAACCCCTGTGATCAATAGTGACTTTATTAGTCAATAAAGACTCATTCAGACGTCCGTGGTAATCAGTCCATGCACGGACTTTCCCGACCCTAACGTGACTGCTTTATATATTTCTATGAAGCTGTAGACACTCCTGACCCGAGGGCATGTCATTCTGTACGGGGAGTTGGGGAGGAGCGTCAATGTTACTTTGTAACCGCACAGATTTATGTGTCATTTATGTCCATTTTATAGTATTGGGGTAATTCACCTGGGGGATCTAATAAATTCCAAATCATCAAATATTCTGAATTATTACATGTCCGTCATAAAGTATACAAACCTCCCTTGGATTGGTATATAGAGCCCAAAAACAAGCTGCTAATTCAAAATGTTATCAGGGTAATTTCCTAATTTTCTGCTCAGTTTCTTGCTTCTGATCTTGTAAAATTCCCCATTCCATTGCTGATCTGTGCCAGATTATCTGGTTCATTAACCCTCGACTGGTGAGGTGGGGTTTATGTCACGCAACTGGTGAGGTGGGGTTTCCTATACCCCAGTGTTTAGAAATCTCTTATTTTTACAGAAAATGCGAAGATCACGTTTGTTTTAATCGTTTTCTTATTGGCGATTGATTGCATATGAGTGTAACAAATTTTTGACACCCACAAATGGATGGAAGCTAGTGAGACACGTATCCTCATACCAGCATTTTTCAATGAATGGCAGCCGAACAAAAATTCCCTGGGGTGTGGCGACCCCCACCTCACCAGTTGAGGGTTAAAGGGATTTTCCTTTAACCCGTTGGTGCAGCTGTTTTTTTTTTGTAACTGTGCACTAGTCACCTTCCTTGGGTCCAGCACAGGGTCTCTGCCACTGCTCCCAGTGTCTGTTACTGTCCTTTGGCCTCACGTCGACAGCGCTGCAACCAATAACTGAGATCAGCAGCTTTGCCCGAGTTAACGGCACTACTTGCTCAGAGTCACTGAACTCACTGACTGGCTGCAGCGCTGTCAATGTGACAAATAGCTGACACTCTGCATTAGACCCAGAGAGGGTGAGTAAAGTATTGCTTTAAAAAAGAAAAGAAAATTGTATTAAAAAAACTGTAGTGTAATTCTTTAGCATCTTCTATAAGTGCAGCATAAATGACTCTAAAGCTATGTCCGTAAAGGACAGCGGCCCAATCTAATCTATACACACCAGCACACACACAACACAAGGGACTTTACAAAAATATTCTAATTGCACATTACGGAATAAACTACTTTACATACGTACTTTGTACTGATATAGTCACAATTAGGGTAATATTGCTTGACAACATATTTTAAAATATCTTAAAACAAAAATCAATTTCTGCATATAAATTACAGCCAAAATATGCAACACAAAATAAAAAAATAGATCATGATTTTATTATACTCGTCACAAAAATAAGCAATGATGGCATCAATAAATAAACCATAAATAATATATATAAAAAAAACACACAAAACCCTTTGCAATCAAGGAGAACTCCCAAAAGACCTGCGGCACCACCGTTGGGGTTTGCTCACACACAGCGCTTGTGCAGAATTTTTTTTTTAATTCTTTGTACCATAAATAGCCACAAAATCTCATTCCCATGTTGCATATTTGTTTATTGACCCACGGTGCGTTCTCAATTCAGGAAGAAGCATGCACCTTTTCATGAACCGTGAGCGTCTGTCTGACTCCAGCACACCTCCTCATCAAGACCAATGTGAACAGCGCCGCTCTTGATGACTCTGGCCCCATCTCTTTTAGGATCATGTTGAGACTGGACAAAAGTAAGAGCTGCTCTATTTTTTGCCCTCATTCATTTCGAGGATTAGTGTCCCTTTAAGAGGCTTTCCCTTTCATTGTTTTTGGGAGTTCTATTTTTAAAAGGGTTGTCCTGGATTAGAAAATGAAAACTCTATTCCCCACCTTCCCCCGCAGACACGGCCCCATGTCTGTTACTGCGGCTCAGCCCCTACATCGCTGGGCTACCACCCCAGGCACAGATCATGGGAAGAAGACGCTGCTTCTGACTATCACGGACCTCACTTATAAGCTGCATCTTTAGAAGATTTTGGAATCTGCAGTTGGGAGGGACGGTCATTTTATGATGATCTTCCTATTACATCTAGTAGCTTTGTTCTTGTATTGTAGCACTACAAGCGCTTGTAAACTCGTCTAGAAAACCAATATGATATTGGTCACAATGAGCAGACAAGTCAAGAAGTGAGAACGATTATTCTGGTAAGATTATCCATGCAATTTACAAAAAAAACTAATAGCAGCTTCAATGAGCATTCAAGATGGCAGCCGTCCGCTATGCAGCAGGCAGACACGTAAAGGATGGCGGGGGGATACTACACAACATTGACTCTTACCATATTAGTACTAGCCCAGTAATGTGACGCTGAGACCCCACATGTAACTACCGTGCAGCACGAATATAAAAGGATCAGTACGTTTTCTGAAAACCAGTGTCGGAAGCACTTAGAGAGAACCCTATGGCTCTTAGCCCCCAGATAACATGCAAGGATTCAAGTACGCGGGACCCCGCTAATCCGCTGATGGGCCGGATATCTGCAACGTACAGAGCTGGAATTCCTACAGAAATACAAAAGTGACCAGTAAATTCTGGACTATAAATTCTTATTATCTGCTTTATTTGTATCTTATTTTTCCACCCCAATGTATTCTCAAAAAAGTGATGGGAAATGCAATGTGTAGGGCCATCCTATAGGGACCACAGCTGATTTTTCAATTTCTTTGGGGTTACTGCTCTACCTCACTTATATAAGTCAATAAGAAAGTCTCTCCCCACTATATTCTGGAGACCTACATAAAAGTGCCAAAGCTTTTTGGTTTTTTTTTCTTTATTTCCTCCAATATTGTATTCATACAGGAATGCTTCCATTAAAGTTTGCAACATACTGTACTTTTTGGCATCTGTTTGAAGGATGGACCTATTTTGAAGTTCTAAAAAGCCTAATAGATCTGTACCGATACCGATTAATAATTAAAGGGGTTGTCCCGGACTTTAACATTGATGGCCTTTCTTTAAAGAGGTGGTCCACTACATTGTATAATGACCCCATCGATTTACACATGTTAACTAAATAAATGTTTTTGTAAATACCTCCTGCTTCCATATGTACCTGTGGGTGGCGCTATTGCTGACTTCTCAGTCTGCATCACGTGACCCCGGCTGCAGGTATTTAAAAGGTGTAATTTGATGGGGGCATTATACAATGTAGTGACCACCTCTTTAAGATAAGGCATCAATGTTTGATCAATTGGGGTGCTCATTAGCGGAGCTGCACTGCGGAGCTCTGTGGAGGGAATAGTGGCTGCGGCTGCGTACTACACATCTGCCCCCTAATGATTTGAATGGGTGGCCGATATGTAGTACTCCGTCAACAGAGCTCGGCACCTGAGCATTTCTGGTCACCGTTGACACAGGAACAGCTACAGCACGCACTATCAATCAGACATTGATGATCAAGTATAGGCCTTCAATAAAGTCTTGGACAGCCCCTTTAAAGTCTCCAAATGAGATTCTGAAGTTTTGTTTCATTGGCAGTCTATGTGGAAACAGTATAAAGTTACAGAAGATCGGACCGATGGTATACCATAGCACAAAACATTAGTCTTTAAGGGATTATTCAGCCATAGACATTGGGTCATGGTTTTAATCATGTGACGAAAATCACATTGTTTTACTGTAAATTGCTGTGGTCACAGGCCAAACAGTTTATGCTTGCGTCCTTTTTTTCAAACTTTTCTCGGCCAGGTGGCAAGAACCTTACATGTGATAGTCATGCCTAACATAACTAGGAGGTAGGGAATTAATACCCAATGTCAGATCCTGGATGACCACCATTAGTCTACCAGCAACTTACACAGAAGCAAAGCACATTCAGATCTTTCACACAGTGGACCTAAACCCGAAAACGATGTAAGTGTCCATATTTCCAGTACAGGGCACCTTTGTCAATGACAAACCTTAAATATACAAATATATTGGGACAGGATTCATGCTCCACGGACATGTGGTTTGAAATCATGAAAGGAAACAAAATGCATTATAAGGTTGGCTCTTAAAAAAAGATAACTGTTTCTGAATATTCCCGGAGGCTGCAGACACGCACTTAAGGCGTAGAGCCAATAAACGATGAACGAGCGCTCATAGGAATCATTTCAACATACGATTATTGGCCCATCTAACCAGGACCACAATCGGCAGACAAACTAGGAAAGCATCGTTTCATTGGGTGCGATACATTTTATGCATTCATTAAAATTCTTAACGGCAGCACATTACTCAGTGTAAACAGGAGACGTGCTGCTGATAACAGGATACCAGATTATTAGAGATCATTGTGTCCCCGTCATTGTTTCGTCAACCTGTGTATGCACTTTTCCAATTGTCAGTCGTTCAATTGCCTGGATCAGACCGACTATATAGGACATTAGTATCTGGTCTCCGCTGCACAAACTACCACTGATACATGTGAACAAAGTCGATATGTTTTTTTTTCCCCCAGTATATCCCTCCCAGCTTACATCACTCCCTATAAATAAATAGAAGCACTAATATAATAGCAAGTGGTTAATAAGACCTCTAAGCAGTCAGGAACACTGCTTCATCTGAATCGGGATCCTTCCCACTGTCCTCGCTGGGTAACGAGTCTCCACCACTCGGAGACCGGCAGCTCAAGTCCTCCACCCCAGATTCCTGGTCACTGTTAGCCGACAGGTCGGGGTCCGAGCTCTTCAAATGGTCCTGGGTTAGGATCAGGGCCGAGTCCTCCTCACCTTGGGATGAACTACGAGAGGGAAACAGCTTCAGGTTGGTGCTGTAATCTTGGGGCGTATTAGCCGGAGAGTGTTTGGTGATGCATATCTGGAAGTTGTGGATTTTTGGCTGGTCATTGAGATTCTTGTAGGTTTCATTTGACTCTCGAGTTTCCAGTTTTGTTAATCTCTAAAGGAAAAATTGTTAGACAAGAGCAAAAGTTACATTGGGTTAGGGCATGTTAATGTAACCTCTACATGCAAGTCGATCAGCAGTGGTTTAATGGTCTGTTTAGTAAGGCCGGCCGCACTTATGTTATCGTCAGCACATTTCTTGTTTACACAGGACAATGTGCTGCTAATGATAATTTTTAAACGTGCTCAAAAATTATCACACCAATGAATGCTTTGCCCCTCCATTGGATGTTTGATGGCCTGTTTAGGCAGCCAACAGTTGGGAATGAGGGAACGCTCCCTAACCCAATTATTGGCCTGCCTAAATGAACCTTTACTTGAAAACTTTATACCAATGAACAAACTTCTCTGGTGCCATAAGAAAGCCATAACGCCACAGTGCTCAGGCATTACTGACATTGAAAAGACACAAGGTAGAGACCCTGGTTACAGTGATGTGTCACTTAATGGTCTGATTGCTGTAGTTTTTATAAAATCACTATTTTATCAGCAAGCAGATTATCATTGGGGACTAGTAAACCTGCTGCCAGGTAGTCCTACATATTCATAAGCTCTGTACAACCCCGCCCCCATCACTGATTGGCAGCTTTCTGCAAATCTAGTATACACAAAGTGGCCAATCAGTGGTGTGGGCAGGGTTATACAGAGCTCAGCAGTCAGAGAACTGCCAATCAGTGATGTGGGCGGGGTCTGCTGCAGATAACACAGTAATTTTATCAAAATGACAGCAGGTAGCCCAGTAAGTGACAGATTGTTGGAATCAGGGCCTCTGCCCCTATATTGCGCTGCACTCAGATGGGTAGCAAAAACCTGGTAACAGATTCCCTTTAATGGTGCTCTCTTCCAGTTATTGTGTTGGAGAACACCAAAGACGTAGGGCATCGGCTAAAAATGATTGCCTCTTTTTTATCTTGTGCAGGGTTTTTATATATAATCATTTAAAATTGTTTCTCAGTCACCATTAAAAGCTGAATTGGTTTACACTGAAACCTAAGCGGAGGTATAAACATCAAAAACATATAGGCCAGGAAGCTGGATTTTCAGTATTTCTACCACACCTTCTCCATGAACTCCATTTCCTCCTCCAGCTGCTGCGTCTCTTCTTTTACTGCCTGTAGAAAATCAGTGACTGACTGGCGAGGGTGCATTCCTTTCTCAAATCGGTTATAGAGGCCCCTCCAAAACCTTCCATGGTGAAAAATAAGTTTGAAGAGTTAGTATATGCACAAGTACAGAAGATTATCATCGAGCAATTCTCATGATATATGTTCTTAAGACGTGCTAGCTCATGGTACACACATGAAGGGCTAGCTCACAATGCTGTATATTCTCCCATGCCAGAGAATTGGGCCGATTATACTAATGACACTCTGTGATCCAATTTTCTCGCATGGAAGAATTGCAGCACAGGTGTGGAGAAGATGGAGGACTTAATTTTTCCATCTTCTCCATTGTCTCTGTGCACGTACATCAGACTGCACTCGGATAACATAGTATATTATTGGTCCGAGTGCTATCCGATAAAACATCACATAGCACTAGCACTCGGCCGTGTTACGTGGCAATGTGAGCGAGTCCTAATGAGTCCCTCAGTGGCTGATCTATGGCTGGTGACTTCAGATTAGTGAAAATATGTGGTGGCAAGTTGGGCCTCATTACTCGGACAGCACACTGACACATCCTATCCTTACACTATTCACATGTCCGTTCTGTTATTTTGCTGACTGATGGTCTGTATATAAACAGAGACATCCCCTACATTGACCTTATTTGCGGACATCCAAGTTGCATCCTACTGCTATTCTTCATTTTCACTGACTGGGTACTTGAAGAAGCTTGGGAAACCTCTGTCACGTTGTTTTTGCATATGGCAAAACCATTGATAAAAACGGACATGTGGACTAAATATGCCCGAAAATTGGATCTAACACACTTGCAAAATTGGTCTGTTTTGTACAGGCAAACAAAAAAAAAACAGCTTTTGCCTGGATTCACACGTGTGTTTTGCGGTCTGAGTATGCTTCAATGCAAAGACTGGCTTCAGGTCTCCTGACCCAAACTCGACTTTATATTATGCGTTTATATAGAAAGTTCCCGATCAGGGACATCCGCATGCCCTATTAAAGGGGTTGTACCAAGTATATAAGTAATCCCCTATCAACGGGATTTAGGAATTGATCGCTAGGGGTCAGTTCCACAGAGAATGAATGGAGTAGAGATGTACATGCTCCCCCTCTGCTCTGTTCAAAGCTTGCTCTACAGAACCTCCTGGGGATTGTTGGGGGTCCCAGCGGTCTGACCCCCAAAGATCAATACTTTATCGCAGTCTAAATATGTGCAAAATGAATCACCGTGTCACAAGCTGTCATAGATGTCAGTAAATCTGTCTAAAGTGAATTGATTTGTGCCAGGCAGAAGATAGAACTGACGAGTGAGCTCTGACGCAACCCCTAAATGTAGACCATGGTTACAAGTGGGAAGAGTGTTGGGCCTTGGATTTCACCACTGAAGGACACATTGGGCTCATGATACGTCACCCCGCTTCTTTCACCTGTAAAGTTAGGGTTGATGTTTCTATATATGAATGATAAGTATATGGTGTGTTAGAGTTCTGCTGCTTTATTCAGTGCAGAGGAGGAATCAGAATAACCTCTTACCTGAAGTGGCATGGAGTGGTGTGTGGTCTCAGAGTTCCTTGGGTCTGACTGTGATCTGCTCTGTACAGAGGGTTCATGTAATCCAACCGCTGCTTCCACAGGTAAGACCAGAGGGAGTAGGTCCTCTCCTGAATTCTGGAAGATGATGATTGCATCACTGATATATTGAGATTATGAGAGCTGCAAGTATACCTGTCACCACTGCAACCTGCACTAACACTAAGGGCTCATTCAGACGTACATTTTTTGTGTACGAGTCCTATTTGTGTTATTTCCAGATACGACTTGTACCTAGAAGAGTGAATGGGGCCATTCACATATCTGTGATTGTTTGAGAGACGGAAAATCGTGGCAAAATGTACGATAGTACGATAGTTATCTGAGTGTCAGGTCAAAATTAACAATGCACATCCATGGGTCAGTGAAAAAAAAAAATCGGCCAACAATTAATTGCCATCTGAGCGCTGTCCAGTTTTCCAGGTCTGTTTGATGGAAAAAGATGAAGAAACTGAAGCTCAGGCCAAACTCTAATGATAAAAACTGACACTGACCAAACTGGTGAAACTGTGCCTGATTCTCTTATATGAATGAGCCACAAGTTCTATAGCTTTCAGTGTTTCTTTGCATAGTAGCTGTGTAGCTTCATAGTCAAAATTGGAAAATCCGTTTCCAAAAAGTAGATGGAAAGATGCACTGAACTGCTTGGCCCCACCACGGTGCACCGAGCGCCTGTACTTGATTTGAACAGTCCTTCTGTACTGACAGTCCCTTTACAGCAGTGTTCCCCAACTCCAGTCCTCAGGACCCACCAACAGATCATGTTTTCAGGATTTCCTTAGTATTGCACAGCTGATGGAATTATTGCCTGTGCAGGTGATGCAATTATCAGCTGTGCAATACTAAGGAAATCCTGAAAACATGGCCTGTTGGTGGGTCCTGAGGACTGGAGTTGAGAACCACTGCTGTAAAGGGTTAGGAGATAACTTTCTGAATGCAGGAGGTCTGACCGATGGGACTTTTAGCGATGCTGAGAATGGGGCTCTTCAGTGATCAGCAGAAGGCCTCATTCACATGTACAGGTTTAAACAGGTATGTGAAAAAATGGTATCAGTGTGTCCATTTTTACCATCATTGTGTTATCAGTGTTCTTCTCGTATGGATAAATATGTTATAAAGTTTCTCCTATGCTTTGTAATGTTAAAGAAGTTGTCCAGTACTTTATATTACCCCCCCCCCCCCAATGTATCCCCCCGGGGCCCCTAAGACTTTGCTGATAATGCCTGTGAGCTTCGCTATCGGTGGCCGCTCACAGGCATCACGTGACCCCACGCTGATGTCACGACAAGTGAGGCGTGACTCAGCGCTGGGGTCCCTACGGTGGCTGCTGGGTTGTGGGCAGGGTTACACCTCCTCCCCATGCGTCACTCCCAGCATCTACCGCGCTTTCCCAATGAATGGGGAGAGGCAGAGCGTGCGGTGGATGCCGGGTGTGATGTGGGGGGGGGTAACCCCGCCCACAGTCTGGCATCCACCTGGAACGTGGAAGACAGAGACCCCCGGCTGCTGCCAGCGACATCGGCGGGGGTCACGTGATGCCTGTGAGCGGCCAGTGATAGCGCCACTCACATTCATTATCTGCAACGGTAGGTAATTACAAAAATCCTTAGGGGTCTCGGGGAGACACATTGGGGGGGGGGGTAATATAAAGTACTGGACAACCCCTTTAATCTCGGACAGCACCATGATGCCATCCGTGGGCTGTCTATGTTCTTCATGGACCCATAGACTTGTATAGGTCTTTTTCATCTGTGATATTGGAAGAAAAAACAGACATGTCTCCGTGAGTTTTGCACAGACACATAGTCCATGAAAATCCACAGGCATGTGAATAGCATTAGCATTAACACGTACATGTGGATACGGATGTCTGAATGAGGCCTCAATGAGAGCTTGATATTTTAAGAATATCTCTTTAAAGCCATGATCCTCTAGTTACAAGGATGTATCTCATGTCCTTGGCTACTGACCTGCAGGTTAGGACATTTTGTGACTGGGAAAGAAGATCTACAAGATTTCAACATTACTCAGGACAGAGAATATCTTCAAGAAGTATCTTCTAGTGGACCATTGGTTACATCAGGAACTGTGCAATTCTTAAATCCATGTACCCATCTTATTTTAATATTGGCATTTTGATTTCACCATTCTTATGTTTCTCTGTACAGTGGCACTGCCAGCGATGCCAGCGACCCAGATGGGCAGGAAAAAACTGAAATGGTTTAGGTTCACATACCCATTCAGTCTCCGGATATGTGGGAGTCCCTAAGGTCTGACACCCCCACCAATCCTGAAGTGATGGCATATCTTACCAATATGTCATCACTTTATACATTTTTCTCCTGCACAGTTATTGAAAATTTTTTGCCAAGGTTCAACCTTCACAGTTTATAAGTGATTGCTGTTATCCAGACTGTGGGGCACCGTGTGATCAGATCAGCATCAGGGACACGTCAACCATCCATATTCTATTTCTGTTACAAGCCTATAGTGACCATACACAGAGCACATATTCTCTCACATCAGTTCCTTCCTCTCCTTCTTGCAGTTGCACAGAAAGTTTCCATACTGACAGGAGTATATATGGTGTTGTATGTGGACCAAGAATCTCTCATTAAATTCAAACGCACAGGGAAACTGCTCCATGAGCTGCCAGACACATTCCAGGAACTGGTCTATCACTGGGGACACCTCCTTGGGATCCCCATCTAAATTTCCATACCTTAAAAAAAAAAAAAAAAAAAAAATATGCTGAAGCAATGCAATTGGGGTATATGCATGCAACATCTTTTTCAGGTGGACTGCACTCCCAAAACCGCCTGAGACTGGGAATGGCACAGAAAAACTACAGTAAGTATATTATATTAGAATGTATGGTGTTTTTTTTTTGTCTCTTTTGCTGAGAGGAGGAGAGCTGATGGAAGATTTGGAAAGTGACACAGCTAAACTCAGCTGTGCTGACCCTAGCCCCACACTGACTGCTGGGCCCATATCTGAAATGTGTTGATTGATGGGATTTGAATACAGTTGATATTCTAATCATGCAGGAGGTTAGACCAGGAGATCCGGGCTTTCATTATAACCCACACACTGAGAAATCTGCTGTAAGATATGGTGTGGAGGTGTTCTTTTTCTAGCATCTTGCTGCCTGTTTATAATTGGACAACATCGTACAAGGAGAAGTACATGCCCCACAGTGAAAGCTCTCTGATAACACCCACTTGGATGTAACGAAAATTAACTCATTAGGTGACAAATACTTTGATTGTTAATATCCCTGCAACAGAGATGCAAAATAAAAAAAGAACTAACAATTATTTTTTTTTCTGCTCTGAAGCTACAACGTGTTTTCAGTTCAACATGAAAAATTTGGTGAAAGGCCCTCTGTAAATAAGTGACTCTGTTTGACTTTTCCAACATATGTGCAGTGACCAGGGTTACCTGTGATTAAATTTGTGTCCAAATGAAATCCAGTCTTTTTCAATTAACACCTAATAGTAATTGGGAAAAATAAAAGTTACACTATGCAAAAAATATCAACTCCGTAAATCTCCACCAGTACATAGAGTATATGAAATGAAACCTCTTACCATAAATACTCTGATGGTTCGGTAATAGGGGTCAAGTAACAGACTGGATACAGAGCAGACCTGAGCGGTGCGGTCCCATCCATCAGAACAATGAACGAGCACGCTGGCGCCCTCTTCTGACACGGCCTAAATGTGCAAATTAAATGTAAAATATTACACATTTATATAATTACAAATCTCGTTTATTCTCAGCACTAAAAGGATCATTTTTGTACAGTCCGTGCCTAGAATAGTACAAATCAGACAAGCAGCACTAGAATATGAACAGATACAACACATCTTACCTTTACAATGAAGATACCAGCATCTAGGATTGTTTTCACGTGTTTTAACCAGCCAGAGGATTCAAGACCCCAAAGAAATTCACCCATAGAAGGAGATCGGAGCTCACAAACTGCAATCATGAACAGAACAATAAGCTCACTATAGCAACAGATTCTGTATGTGAAGTATTTCTGCTCCAAGACTTGAGATAGAGAATATATATATATATATATATATATATATATATATATATATATACAGTCATGGCCAAAAGTATTGAGAATGACACCAAAATTATATTTTCACATGATCTGCTGGCCTCTGGTTTTTATTAGTGTTTGTCTGATGTTTATATCACATACAGAAATATAATTGCAATCATATTATGAGTACCAATAGGTTATATTGACAGTTAGAATGAGTTAATGCAGCAAGTCAATATTTGCAGTGTTGCCCCTTCTTCTTCAAGACCTCTGTAATTCTCCCTGGCATGCTCTCAATCAACTTTTGGACCAAATCCTGACTGATAGCAGTCCATTCTTGCATAATCAATGCTTGCATTTTGCCAGAATTTGTTGGTTTTTGTTTGTCCACCCGTCTCTTGATGATTGACCACAAGTTCTCAATGGGATTAAGATCTGGGGAGTTTCCAGGCCATGGACCCAAAATCTCTATGTTTTGTTCCATGAGCCATTTAGTTATCACCTTTGCTTTAGGGCAAGGTGCTCCATCATGCTGGAAAAGGCATTGTTGGGCGCCAAACCGCTCTTGGACGGTTGGGAGAAGTTGCTCTTGGAGGACATTCTGGTACCATTCTTTATTCATGGCTGTGTTTTAGGCAAGACTGTGAGTGAGCCGATTCCCTTGGCTGAGAAGCAACCCCACACATGAATGGTTTCAGGATGCTTTACAGTTGGCATGAGACAAGACTGGTGGTAGCGCTCACCTCTTCTCCGAATAAGCTGTTTTCCAGATGTCCCAAACAATCGAAAAAGGGATTCATCAGAGAAAATGATTTTGCCCCAGTCCTCAGCAGTCCACTCCCTGTACCTTTTGCAGAAAATCAGTCGGTCCCTGATGTTTTTTCTGGAGAGAAGTGGCTTCTTTGCTGCCCTCCTTGAATCCAGCCCTTGCTCAAAGAGTCTCCGCCTCACAGTGCGTGCAGAAGCACTCACACCAGCCTGCTGCCATTCCTGAGCAAGCTCGGCACTGCTGGTAGTCCGATCCCACAGCTGAAACAGTTTTAAGATACGGTCCTGGCGCTTGCTGGTCTTTCTTGGGCGCCCTGGAGCCTTTTTGACAACAATGGAAGCTCTCTCCTTGAAGTTCTTGATGATGCGATAGATTGTTGACTGAGGTGCAATTTTTGTAGCTGCGATACTCTTCCCTGTTAGGCCATTTTTGTGCAGTGCAATGATGGCTGCACGTGTTTCTTTAGAGATAACCATGGTTAACTGAAGAGAAACAATGATACCAAGAACCAGCCTCCTTTTAAAGTGTGCAGTCATGTCATTCTTACTTAATAATGACTGATTGATCGCCAGCCCTGTCCTCATCAACACCCACACCTGTGTTAATGGATCAATCACTAAAACGATGTTAGCTGCTCCTTTTAAGGCAGGACTGCAATGATGTTGAAATGTGTTTTGGGGGTTAAAGTTCATTTTCTGGGCAAATATTGACTTTGCAAGTACAGTAATTGCTGTTAAGCTGATCACTCTTTGACATTCAGGAGTATATGCAAATTGCCATTACAAAAAATGAAGCAGTAAACTTTGGAAAAATTACTATTTGTCTCATTCTCAATACTTTTGGCCATGACTGTATATATATATATATATATATATATATATATATATATATATATATATATATATATATATAGGGTTGTGTAGGATACTCCAAGTGCGGATATGACTTAAAAATTGTACAATGAAATTGTAAAATTCTGTATTATTTATTATATTGGGGTTGGTCACTTTATATAAAAAAATTCCAAAAGGGTGATAAAATGTAATGTTTGGCACATACAACTATAGATTACTTCCCCGGAGTTAGCCTTCTTCCTAAGGTGCGCCTTGAGGCCATGTTTCTCCCCAGGTAAGTTATACACCTCTACCCATCTACGTGATGTACAAGAAAACATGATTCATCAGACCAGAACCCTTTCTTCTATTACTCTATGGTTCAGTTCTGATGCCCATATACCCTTGTAGGTGCTTTTGGCTGTAACCGGGTCAGCATGACAATGACCAGTGTGCATCTCCATATGTAATAAGCTGCAATACTTTATCCTGACATCTTTTCTTCATAGCCAAAACTTAATTTTTCAGCAATATGTGCCACAGTATTTCTTCTGCAGCACCGGACCAGCTGGGGCTACTGTACCTTTCGTTCCACACAAGTATCAATGAGCCTTGGGCGCCCATGACTCCGCCACCTGCTCACCGGATGTTCTACCCTGGTAGGCACTAACTATTGTATGCCAGGCACACCCCACAACACCTGCTGTTTTTGAGATCTTCTGACAACCCTCATGGGGGCACCTCTGACAAGGAGAATATTGAGATCTCTAGACATCATGATTTGTCCATTGAAAATGGAGCTGTTTAGGGAATAGAGCGCACAGAACATAGGGAAAAAAAACAGTGGAGGGGGAAAGAAATAATTTGAGGTGCTCACCTGGAGGGATTGTGAGAGTCACAGCTCCTAAACCAGGAGTAATATAACGCTAGCTGCCATCTATAAGAAATATCTTTTATGTATTCTTTTACCCTATGCACAAAATAAACGTTCATGGAAAACTATGAATTGGCAGCAGCGTGTGCAATGTCCTCAAGGGCCAACATACATACGCTGAAAGTAGATTTGCAAATAACATTTTTCGCTGTTGCCCGTTCCTGTGGCACCATTAATGTACTAGGCCTTAATGAGTTTGGTGACATAACGTCTTGTGATCGCTATTTTAACTCTCTAAGAACCAGGGAGTTTTTTATTTAAGCGCTTTTTGTGTTTATGGAGCTGACGTTTTTATTGATACCAATTTGGAGCACATATAACGTTTTGCTAGCTTTGTATTGGATTTTTTTTGTTAAGTGACGTGACAAAGAACCCACAATTTGGGCATTTTGATTTTTTTTTTCTGCAATGTTTACCGTAAAGGTTAATTACCATAATTCCATACTTTGATACATCTGACTTTTACGGATGTGGCGATACCAAATGTTTTTTTTTCCGTTTCTTTGTTTTTAATAGGGAAAACGTGGGATAGTTAAAAATTATCTATTTTTTATATTTTGACTTTTTATTTTTTTTTCATTTTTTTTGTACCCATTAGTGGACTTAAACATGTGATCCTTGGATTGCTTATATATACTGTAATACCACAGTATTGCGGTATTTACTAGAAATCATGGTTGCCTATGGCACTCAGTCTGCTGTAAAAAGTACCAAGATGGGCCTTAAAGGTAAAGGCATTTTGCCCATAGCGGTAGACCACGTGGCCACTATGGCGCTCATTAGCTGGGAAAGCCTGATGCTACAGGGCTTTCTTCTTCCGCATATCATTCTTTGAAAGATGGCCTTTGTTCCTCATCATTCAGCCTGTACGTCTGTGCTCGAAGTCTCAGCACTGCAGGTGCAATGACGTCACTAGATCGGGCCCTCTGTGCGGAGTTTTTTTTTATTTTGGCAACAAGAAAAGCGTATACTGTGGGATCCATCATACATGATGTGGGGCGGCCATCATACTGTGTGAGAGAACTGTTGGGGGCCATCATACTGTGTGAGCGAACTGTGGAAGACATCATACTGTGTGTGTATATGTGTGGGGGGCTGTAAGAGCATCATACTGTGTGTGTGTGTGGGGGGGGGAGTAGTGTAGGTGCATTATACTGGTGGGGTTTGCCATGGGGTCATCATGTTGTCCATGTAAGGACTACTGTGGGAGAAAATTATGACAGGAGATTCACTCCGAGGTATCGCACCGTGTGTGGAGGGCAGCATACTCTATGGGGTTTATTAAAATGGTATCAGTGTGTGCAAACAAGAGGAATCAGTAGCAGGGGCATTATTTCTGTGTCCAAGCCACAAAACATGTCCTCTCCCTGTATTTAAAAGTTGGAAAGTAGGCCCTTGTGTGACTGCATCAATATGTTTTAACCCTGCCTAGTCCATCAATATAGACTCTTGGTATGGGGCCCCATGATTTCTATGAACGCCTCTGCTTAAGCTGGCCCCCGGCTGCTGTGGTAACCCATCGATTAACAGCGCACATTCAAAATAGTTAACAGACACCATCAGCTTCTTGTGGAGTTCCTGAGCCACCTCCACACACGCAGGCTCCTTCTCAGGATGTTCATTCACATCCTAATGCGGTGAGAGGTTACATATAAAAATAAAATCCTAAAATCTTGGAATTTTTGCTTTGCCCACTAATACTCCATTTACACAGACAGATTAGTGGCAGTAAACCACCACTAACTGGTAAATATTTACTGATTGTCGGAGGTTTAGAAGCCTGTTTACACAGGAAAACCATGCTAAATGATGTGCGTTGAACGTTCAGAAGGCGTAAGCTTTGCAGCTCCTCAGAAGAATTTTTTATTTTTACCAGGAGACCTGGACCCCCGTGGTCTAGAGGTCTCAGGGGGTCTCAGCGCTGCTGGGACCCCTGGCCCTCCCCTGGCGGATCTGCGTACCCCCTAAGGAGGTCCCCGCATAAGCCTGCCGGCCCCGGGGGATACAGGGTGCTCCCTGGCGGAGACGCACACTGCATCTAGGGGTCCCTGCGAGCTCCGCCGTGGGGGGGAGCGAAGGGCCATGGCGTCACACATCCCTGGGGGTCCCTGTGGCGCTCAGCTGGGTAAGTGCCCTGTGTGTGTGTGTGTGTTACTGTCTTATGGTGACTGCACCTTTTGTCTTTTCAGGCAGAGGTGTAATACTGGAGAATGCACATCACCGCTGCTGTTAGCAGGGGAGCGGGTCAGAGGAGCGCGGGCTCCGTTAGTGTAACGGGGGGGCGTGGCTTATGTTCTTGGCTGCCTGCCATCGTCTGTGCAGACAGGAAGCGCCTGGAAAGCGCGCGCTGGGCAGTCCCCGCCCCCCTCCTGCCTTCCTTCTCTTCGGCTCTGCAAACGGCCATTGCCTCACGGAGCTCAGCGCTGTCCTCTCCCTCCCCCCTGCTCTCCGCTCTCACACACAGGCTCCAGGAAGCTGGTGAGTCATCTGTTGTCTCATCTCTACAGCACAGAACGCTGCTGTCTTCTCTGCTGCATGCACACCTTAGTCCTTTTAAGGCAAGGTGCATTGCGTGTTCAGCAGCATTAACCCCTTCTGGCCATCATCAGAAAACCTTTTTTCTGCAATGCTGGGGTAGCTTTTCTCCCTCTAAGGAGAATCTTTAACCCTTCAGTGCTTGGTAAATTGTTTTGTGGGAACAGGCTGTGATAGCAGGATCTCACTTCCCCGGTTACTGTGCTCTTGTAAGGGGTTATTACTGCTCTTTCCGCGACGCTCGCTACTGAGTAGGGGGCATGTCGGATCAGGGTCCAGGCGGCGCGGACCTCTCTCCCGGCCCGCTTCAGGATCGGTCACGCGTATCTGATATGCCGGGGTTGACGGCGTCAGGTTCGTCTCTGGTCAGGGGCCTCAGTGATGTTAAAGCGCTCACTCGCTCCATTGACAGTCTGTCTGACCTCCTGGGTCACTGGGTATCAGCTAAGTCCCTACCGGCGCGGGGCAAGAAGCGCCACAGGCCTGTGGTGGCGCTGTCTCCTCCGCGCAGCGCATCAAAGGCTTCGGATTCACCGACAAGCTCTGCTGGTGAGATCTCCGATTCTGATGAAGAGGATCGGCAGGGTCGCTCGGCTTCGCTTTCAGGCCACGTGGATGCTCTTATTGGAGCCATGCGGGAAGTGTTATAGCTGTCTGAAGAGGTGACGAGGCCGGGCAAGTCGGCCCGGCTGTATCAGGAGTCGCGTCGGGCTCGTTCGACACTGCCAGCGCATGATGAACTTAACGAGGCGGTGGAGAGAGAATGCCTGTGTCCGGATAAGCGCTTCCAAGGGATGCGGTTTTTTGATGCCCTGTATCCCTGCTCCACAGAGACGATCGCTAATTGGGTCCCCTCTCCTGAAGTGGACGTGCCATTGTCTCAGCTGAGCAAATCTTCTTTGCTTCCGGTTAAAGGGAAGGCGAGTCTACAGGATCCGCTGGACAGAAGGACGGAGTTAGCGGCGAAGTCCATCTACGAGGCCGTGGGTCATGGATTCCGAGCGGCCTTGGGGGCCATGTGGGGACAGCCTGTACATCTAGTGCACTAGTTAGGCGTTGGGCCAGATGGTGATGCTGAGCAGTGTCTGCCCTGGCTGGACCAGAATGGGAGACCACAGAATCCACAGATGATTCTGACCCAATTTCATGCCCAGCACATGCCTGACACCTAACATTATACTGGTGAGGCTTCCCTGAGATGGTTGGATCAGCTGCGGTCAGCATGGCAAGATGGGACTCCGCTGTCTGACGTGGAAAGGCTCTTCCAGCTGTTGGAAGAGGTGGCCCGATATAGCAGAGACGCAGTGCTGGATACTACTTTGTTTCTGTCCAGGGCTCAAGCCTCGGCCGTCACAGTCAGTAGAGCACTGTGGCTCAAACAGTGGACTGGAGACGCAGTATCCAAACAAGGTTTGCTTACTCTGGCGTACAAGGGCGGTCTGCTTTTTGGTTCGGACCTCACGGAGCTGATTGCTAAGGCCAAGGATGTGGCTTTGCCACAGCGGAAAGCAGCGGCCTCTACGTCTGACAGGTCAAGTGCCGGTAGTGGTCGTCGGTCCTTTCGACCCAGGGGACGATTCGATCAGCCCTCTTGGAGATTGGGTCGTCCCTCGTCTTCCGGTAAGAAGTCCACCCAGAAATCCCGTACTCCCTGGAAACAGCATTTCCGTCGGGACAAAAGGGAGGCTGACAAAAAGCCCGCTAAGGCGGACTGACGCCAGGATCCCTCTCGAGGGCTCTCGGGTGGGAGGTCGGCTGCTACAATTTGGGTCGGTTTGGGCGTCCCACGAATCGGACGCCTGGGTGACACGGGTTGTGTCAGCGGGCTATTTCATAGAGTTTCACTCTCTACCCCCAGACAGGTTTCGTCAGTCTCGCATCCCGTCCGTGCCCAAGCTGGCTGCTGCTCTGCTGCGGGAGGTCAACTCTCTTCTGCAGCAGGGTGTAGTGGTTCCGTTTCCGCCGGAGGACCGGGGAAGGGGGTTTTTACTCTAACCTTTTTGTGGTCCCCAAAAAAGGAGGACAAGTTTCATCCCATTCTGGACCTCAAGGATTTGAATCTTCATGTCCGAATCCGGAAATTCCGTATGGAGTCTCTTCGCTCCGTCGTGGCGGCCTTGTCGCAGTACGATTTTTTGGTGTCGATCGACATCCGCGACGCCTATTTGCATGTCCCTGTTGGCAGGGCTCACCAGTGCTTCCTGCGTTTCGCCGTAGGGCAGGCCCATTACCAATTTGTGGCCCTACCTTTCGGGTTGGTCTCGGCGCCCAGAGTTTTTACAAAGGTTTTGGCGCCGCTCATGGCGCTCCTTCGAAAGCAAGGAGTTCCGATTCTCCCCTACCTGGACGACCTGTTAATTGTGGCGCCCACAGCGGAGGAGGCAGTGACAGCTCGCGATCTCTCCCTTCAGCACCTGGAAGACTTCGGGTGGCTGGTCAATTGGAAGAAGTCGTCATTGGAGCCGTCGCAGTCAATCCTGTTCTTGGGGATGCATTTCGACACCGTACGGGCAGTGGTGTCCCTCCCTCCGGACAAACAAGCGAACCTTCGTCACCACGTCCAGGCTATGAGGTCGGTGAGGGCGATGTCCCTTCGGAAGTGCATGCGCCTTCTGGGTCTGATGGTGGCAGCAATGGAAGCGGTGCCGTTTGCACAATTTCATTCCCGGGATCTCCAAGATCTTATTCTGACCCGTTGGGACCGATCGCCGACTTCGCTGGATCGCTGTGTCGTCATCTCCCGCAGGGTGCGAGAGTCTCTTGGATGGTGGTTACGTCTGGAGGCTCTATCCCTGGGGAAATCCCTTCTTCTCCCACGGTGGTCGGTGATTACCACCGATGCCAGCCTGACTGGCTGGGGGGGGGGTTTGGAACGACCTCTGGGTTCAGGAGGTCTGGTCGTCAGAGGAGTCGTCTCTGCCAATCAACATTCTGGAGTTGAGAGCAATATTTCTCTGCCTCCGACATTGGACGGTCCCTTTGAGCGGTCTGCCGGTCCGGATTCAGACGGACAATGCGACAGCTGTCGCGTATATCAACCATCAGGGCGGGACGAGGAGTTCCAGACTCATGATGGAGGTCTCTCGGATCCTGCTTTGGGCCGAGTTCAGGGTTCCAGTCATCTCCGCGTTTCACATCCCGGGTGTGCTGAATATCTCGGCGGACTTCCTCAGTCGCGAGCGGGTAGATCCCGGAGAATAGAGTCTTCATCCGGAGGTTTTTACTCTGCTGTGCTCCCGTTGGGGGACTCCTCAAGTGGACTTGATGGCATCCAGGCTGAACGCCAAGATTCCGACAATCATGTCCAGGTACAGGGACCCGGAGGCTGTGGCGGTAGATGCTCTAGTGGCCCCGTGGGACCAGTTCGAGCTGATCTATGTGTTTCCGCCGGTATCCTTACTTCCTCTGGTGATCAGGCGGATCAATCTCGAACGAGTATCGGCGATTTTGGTGGCGCCGGATTGGCCGCGGAGGGTGTGGTATTCAACGCTGGTGTCTCTTCTGGCAGCGCCTCCGTTTCCACTGCCTCTTCGCCCGGACCTGTTAACTCAAGGGCCCATTCGTCATCCGGACCTGAAGTCACTTCGTTTGACGGCGTGGCTCTTGAGACCGAAATCTTGACCCGTCGTGGGTTTTCGTCCTAGGTCATTGCCACCTTGCGGGCGGCCAGAGGTCCAGCTACGACTAGTATTTATCACAGAACTTGGGAGGCCTTCTATTCATGGTGTTCTGGATCGTCAAGGAACCCGAGGGTTTTTTCCATTCCCAACTTCTTGGCCTTTCTGCAATGTGGTCTGGTCAAGGGTCTAGCAGTTAGTACCTTGCGGGGTCAGGTCTCTGCACTATCCGGGCTTTTTCGGAAGGCTATTGCCTCACGCAGGGATGTGCGTTCATTTTTTCGCGGGGTTGCACATCAGTTTCCGCCTCGGAGGGCGGTTGTGGCTCCTTGGCGGCTCAATTTAGTTTTGGAGGCTCTTCAGCATGGGCCGTTTGAGCCTATGGATTCAGCTACGCTTTACTTGCTTTCTTGGAAGGTGGCCTTCCTGGTGGCGGTCACCTCTTTAAGAAGGGTTTCGGAGTTGGCGGCACTGTCTTGCTCGCCCCCTTTTTTGGAATTCCACCCGGATCGTGTGGCGCTTCGTACCCGTGGAGATTTTTTACCTAAAGTGGTGTCGCGTTTTCCACCTCAATCAGGACATCCTGTTGCCTTCCCTCTGTCCGAAACCAAAGAGTCTGAAGGAGCGGGCCTTGCACTCGTTTGATTTGGTGCGGGCATTGAAGTTCTATCTTTCAATCACGCAAGGGTTTCGAAAATCGGATTCTCTGTTTGTGATTCCTGCTGGTCGTCGCCGTGGTCAGCGGGCTTCCAAGGACACTATAGCTCGGTGGATATGTTCGGCTATCCTGGAGGCGTACCGGCTCAAGGGCGAGCCTTGTCCGGTTAAGGTTCAAGCTCATTCCACGAGAGCTGTTGGTTCGTCGTGGGCTTTTCGTCAGGGGGCTTCGGCAGCGCAGCTCTGCCGGGCGGCTACCTGGTGCTCCGTTCACACTTTTACTAAATTTTATAAAGTGAACGTGAGTGCTTCCGCCAATGCGGCCTTGGTACGCAGGGTCCTGCAGGCGGCAGTGGTTTAGGTTATCTCTTTATTTTTTGTTCGGCGCTTGTTGCGCACTTGCCTAAGTTGTTGGGGTGTTGGCGATCCTGCCACTGTTTCCCACCCTTGAGTTTTGGACTGCTTTGGGACTTCCCACTAGTAATGGATCTGTGTCTTCCTTCCTTCCCTTCTGCTGCTGAAAGACGGATTTTGGTAAGGCCTTACCTGTAAAATCCTTTTCAGCGAAGGAAGGAAGGGAGACACAGCACCCTCCCATGGCAGAAGTGTATTATGGTTTTTCTAGATGCGGCGCGACTCCCTCCTGATGGCGGTCATCTGGTCTGGGGTTGGCGCACTAGGGCTCTGTTCCAGCATTGCCAGCTCATCGCAGTTGTCAGGTCCAGTAAGTAGTGCCTGGGACTGTGTGTTTTCATGCTGTTATATACATAACCTGTTCTCTCACATTTATGAATTTTCAGAAGGGGTTGTGTTGTTCCCCTGGTGTTGTCTGCTCTTCCTTAGCTTGTGTACGGACTGGAGAACATGGGAGTAGGAGGAGCCTAAGCTGGAGGGGCCGGTTGTCACTTTTTCTAAATCTGAGGTGAACTATCCTGTGGGGCTCCGCCTACCCCCACTAGTAATGGATCTGTGTCTCCCTTCCTTCCTTCGCTGAAAAGGATTTTACAGGTAAGGTCTTACCAAAATCCGTCTTTTTCTCGTTTTACCCTATAGCCTATTTACACTCCACTTCTCAGCAGCTCTCGTTTATAATCTTTCAGTGTAAATGCATATTAAGTCTCAGCATTGGCTTACCCTGCCTGTTCTGTAGAGATTCTCAGCAGCCATCTTATTATCATCACAGACAGGATTAAAATAAAAGGTAACATCTTGTCATATAGATAATACAGGATCCACCATTCACAAAAGGCGATGGTCTCAGCTGACCTTCTCCCCCCTCTCTGCACAATGACCTCTGCACAGGTCAGAGAGCATGCCTATAACCCAGTGAACATCCACAGTCTAAAGTGGTCCATATATCCACTGTAAGGCTTATCAGCTGAGGTAATATTGCCGCCTGATCATTTAGAGAGAATACAATTAGAAAAATCTTGACAATCAGAAATTAAAAACCTATTGATAAAAAAGAATATAAATGTCTGGTTTTAATAATTACAGAAATTTCTAGCTGATATATTCCTTAACATGATCAACACTCGTATAAGACGTAGATAGTACTCGGACCTCACAAGTGACCGTGGTCAGATAGTATTTAATCTAAATCACAATTAGTCAGGAAGCAGGAAACCACTAGAATAAAATTCCGCAAGTACAACAAACGTGATTGTATATTATCATGTCACTGAATTTTGGGTCTTCTATCCTTTGGATTACGAGCTCGGAGAGAATGAAGACACAGGACAGGATGTTTGTGTCTAAACATACTCTAAAAACTTTATTACAAAACACAGGGCTAATATACACCCTAAAGGCAGGAAACGGATTTGCCATATATGGTTCGATTATACAGTTTAGCTGAACAAGCGAAAAAAACTAGTTTCTGTATGCTTTAAAATATTTAATTAGACTTATCTAGTTAGCAAGGTCATTTCATCTTTCTGCAAGAACACATTATTGCTACAAGAAGAAACATCTGGCCAGGGAGAATCACGTTATCTTTTTAGCAAGGACACGCTATTGATACTAGAAGGAACATTTCAGCTTGCTGTTTTTTTACCTAAAATAACTGTCAGACTTATATAGCATAGATGGGGCCTTTAAACTTGAGGGACTCCATCTTCTGCTATAACATTCCATCCTTTTGTTCCTTCATTTATCAATACGAATTTCTATGTTTTCTTTTAGTACAATGCTGAATACACATTAAAAAAAGCTTAAAAACCAAATAAACCACAAGACACATTAGCAAAACCTGTAAAATAGCTTGTACTATACCAGCCAACCACCCACCAATACCTTTAAACCAATTTGCGGGATTTAGAAAGGAAAATCTCTGTGTGGAATTATTGGCCAAAGTATCTGAACAGTTCACTCAAAAGTTTATCTCTTCCCATGAGACTGGGACAGCGAGAAAGGGTATGCTAGTGGACGTCACAGGGGCATGTGTACATATCCAACAATTAGCAATGGTCTGGTTTTGCTCCTTTAGTCCATCGATTAGAGCAAGATGGTGTCTAATGAATCTATTGTCGTCTCCATCCATGGTGCCTAACCTAGTCCATGCACCTGTGGTCGCAAGAATGCAGGTAAGTATAAACAATGTCATCAGTCTTTGTCCGCTGGTTCTCCTAGTATCTTTTTGCAATGGGACGCGTGGATCCAGGTCTCTTTTCCCTCTAACTTAACGGCTGTGTTTGTGGTCAGCAGAACTTGAAAGGGTCCATCAAACCGTGGATCTAGGCTTTTCCTCACGTGTCTTTTTATAACCACCCAGTCTCCAGGTTGCAGCGTATGGCTGCTAGAGTCTTGATCTGGATCTGGAAGAGAACTGAAGACATTATCATGTACTTGCTTAATCTTTTTGTGTAAAGTCCTCACATAGGAACTTAGCACATGGTTGTTCATTTCTAATGCTTGCGGATAGAAACACCCTAGGCTGGGTACGTTGCCAAACAATATCTCATATGGAGAGAGTCCAGTCTTTCTATTAGGCGTGTATCTTACTGAAAACAGAGCAAGTGGTAAACAGTCCGGCCATGGTTTTCCTGTCTCAGCCATGGCTTTCTGAATTTTTAATTTCAATGTCCCATTCAGTCTTTCCACTTTACCACTACTTTGTGGGTGATATGGGGTATGGAATGCTTGTTGAATTCCTAGAGCTGACATGACTTCATTCATTATTTCACCTGTGAAGTGTGTACCTCTGTCACTCTCAATTACCTCTGGTACCCCATACCTGCAGACCACCTCCGCAAGCAGTTTCTTTGCCGTTGCCGCAGCCGTGGCTTTGGCAATCGGGAAAGCCTCTGGCCATCCTGAGAACAAATCAATACAAACCAACACATATTCCCATGATCCTGACTTTGGCAGCTGAATATAATCAATTTGCAGTCTCTCGAATGGATGGAGGGGACGGGGTGTGTGTTTGGGTGGTGTTTTAACTACTCTACCCTGATTATGTGTAGCACATATCATGCACCCTTGTACCAGGTTTTCAATACAGGTGGAGAATCCTGGTGCCACCCAATGTTTCTGCATCACACTCATCACATCCGTTTTAGATTGGTGTGTCGGCCCATGTAGTATCTGGGCAGCTGCTGGGTACAGTGCCCTTGGAAGTCATCGTCGTGTCCCTTTCCCCCATACCCCATTTGCTTCATTCAGGCATGCACCTTCCTTTAACCACTTATCAACCTCCTCCTTTTGAGCCTGAGCCTGCATTTGGGATAAGATGTCCTCCGACACAAAGGGGTTTTTAGGGGCACTTAACTGACGTACTGTTGACCCTTGTTGCGGCTTACAGGCTGCTGTTTTTGCCGCTGCATCTGCCATCGCATTTCCTCTGCTTACCTGGTCGGTGCGCCTGGTATGTGCTCTTACCTTTATGACAGCTACTTGTTTAGGTAGTTGTAGCGCATCAATTAACTGCTGGACCGCATCAGCATTCTTAATGGGGTGTCCTGCTGCCGTCAGGAAACCTCTTGACTTCCATATTGGACCAAAATCATGCGATATACCGAATGCGTACCTAGAATCTGTGTAAATGTTAACAATACTACCTTCCGCTAGTTTACAGGCCTCGGTTAGGGCCCTAAGTTCAGCTTCTTGAGCCGACTGGTGTGGGAGCATTGGTTCTGCCTTGATTACTGCATTGAGGGAGACAACTGCATATCCAGTATGGAAGGTACCTGAATCGTACTGATGACGGGATCCATCTACAAAAAATTCAAAATCTGCATTTTGTAATTCATGTTCAAATCCAGTAGGTAAACCTGCCGTTTCTTGTGCCATCATTTGTACACAGTCATGAGGAACTTCCTCTCTTGGATCTTCCTTAAAAAGCACAGTACCTGACTCCTCCTTTAAATCCGAGAGAGGTAACAAAGTTGCTGGATTCAGGGTAGTACACCTCTGTAAAGAAACATTGGGAGGCATTAACAGTGCACATTGTAACCTGAGATGACGTGCTGCTGAGAGGTGAGCGGGTTGCACTTGATTCAATATAGTGTAGACATCATGAGGTGTTAGAACGGTGAGCGGGTGGTCAAGAACAATGTCTGCGGATTTATGGAGTAATAGTCCAACAGCATGCAGAGCACGTACACAGGATGGTGCACCTCTGGCTACCGCATCCAATCTGCCACGAAAGTAGGCAACAGGTCTCTGATTATCACCGTGTGTTTGAGTTAAAACTCCTGCTGCATGTCCAGCTTGTTCATGAAGGTACAGAGTAAATGGGAGCTCATAATTAGGGGTACCCAAAGCTGGAGCGGCCAAAATACGGTTCTTGAGAGAATAAAAACAGTCTATTGCCTCTGATGTTAGTACAAAAGGTGTTGGGGTAAGACAGTCATAGAGGGGCTGCATTAAAACAGAGATGGCATGAATCCACTGTGCAATAGGAAACAAGTCCAAGAAAAGTTCTGAGGGCTGCAACATTAATGGGGACGGTGAATGCCTGTACTGCTTGTTTGCGTGCATTTGTTAAATGACGAGCTCCTGGTGTAATGCAATGTCCCAAAAAGGTGACTGAAGATTTACAAAACTGAAGCTTATCTTTCGATGCCTTGCAGCCAGCGTGATAGAGAAACAACATAAGCGATATAGTTGCACTATGACATTGTTTCCTGGAGGGGGCACAAATGAGCAGGTCATCGACATATTGCAGAACAACGATATGTGGTTCAGACCATCCCTCCAGTATTTCCTGCAGGCTTGCAGTGTACATTGTGGGTGAATTCTGGGCACCCTGTGGCAACACTGTCCATGTATATTGACTACCCTGGAATGTGAAAGCAAACAGGTACTGGCAGTCAGGATGTAATGGTACACTGAAAAATGCATTTGCCAAATCAACCACTGAAAAGCAAAGAGAATTAGAAGGTATCTGTGACAGAAGAGTATGCGGGTTGGGCACAACTGGTGTTAGAAGTTCTGTGGCTTTGTTAACCAACCGGAGGTCATGGACCATTCTATATGCGGCTGGTTGTCCTGGCACGCTCTTTTTCTTTACTGGGAACAGGGGAGTGTTGCAAGGGGACTGGGTTTTGACTAGGACTCCTCTCTGTAGTAATTTTTGGACCTGCTGGGCTATGGCATTCTCCTGAGCCGAGCTAAGGGGATACTGCTTCTGTTGAGGCAAGATGGCTCCTGGTTTTAATTTCACCATTACTGGTTGAACTCTTAACCTACCAACATCTGTTTTGCCTGAGGCCCAAAAATCATGTGGTACAGCCTGCTCCAATATCGGGGGAAACTCATTTGTCTCTTCTATGCTGGCAATATCTAGTGACATAATTTTGCAAAGGGTACTTGGTTTTAAACCTGGGGTCATGGTGACAGTGCCATCGGGATGATACTCAATATGTGCTTGTAATTGGGACAACACATCATTTCCCAAAAGGTTACATTGGCCTCGGGGCGATACCATGAGCTGGCTATGTACAGTAGCTCCTTGAATTTGCAGGGGAATTCTTTTAGTGACAGGAAGCAGGACAGACGGGGAATTGAAGGGGGTGGCAATGACATGATGTGAAAAATCAGTGTCAGTATATGGCCAATCACCTTGCGTAATTACTGAATTGTCGGCCCCCGTATCTACTTGGAAATAGATTTCATGTCCCCCTGGTAGGTTCACCTGCACTATACAACTGGGAGTTGGGGGTAAGGAGATGAGGGGGTTCATGTGCAAGCTCCCCTCATCCTATGGGGGCGTTGTTTGGTCGGCTGGAGGACCCGTACTCTGAGCATTTGGATACGGGTTGGTCCTACAGTTCTTTCTAAAATGTCCTGGCTTTTTACATCCGTAACATAGTCTCTGTCCTTCTCCTTCAGTCTGTCCTCTGCCTCTGTTGTTTCTGGGGGTCGTCTCTACTATATGTATTCTGGCAGCTCTTTTTGCCTGCGCTATGTCATGCTGTGCCCCCTGAGCTATTCTAGCTAAATCTTCTGCCTTCACTGATCTCCAGTCCGGTCTACTTGCTTTTACCTTCTCTGCAATCTCTTTCTTTAGTCCATTCATGAAAGCACTTGCTAATACCCTCTCACTAGTCTTATTCCCGGGGTTGAACCCCATTTCTGACCAGGTTTTCTTTAGTGCATAGAAATAATCCTTAGGATCTTCCTCCTTTCCCTGCACTCTATCTTCTAGTGTAACTTGCTTTTCTGCTTGCCTGTCTTGACATGCTTTTACCAACGCTGCTGCGAATAGGACTCCAGCTGCTGCATCATTAGATTCTGCATCTACGGGTCCGGTCCTATTGGCATACTGTTTTTTTGTCTCATCTATCAACCTATCATAGCGGGCTTCATCTGCCAATTTTCCCTTAATTACCCCCTGCAGATCTATTCTAGTGGCATGATACGTATCCTGTATGGTGGTGATCATTCTAGCAAAACCCATAGGGGACTGGGACGGATCTGGCAGCTGGGAGATCAGTGCCAACTGCTCTGAAGGACTCCATGGTCTATACATTAACAGTGTACGAGCTTCCTGACCTGGAACCACTGCATCCCCCCCTGCTGCTGCTGCTGCTGGTGCTCCTGGCACAACTACCGTCCTCATTGGGAATAGACTAGCTGGGTGGGGTCTCGGTCCTCCACATGCCACACAGATGTCTACTGTCAAGGGGTTCTGTTGTCCACATCTGGGGCAAACCCAACATTTAGGTTCCTGGGAATTCTGGTACTGGGGTGGGGGTGACGTCGGGAGCGGACAGGGAGGAAAATCTGTCATTCCAGTTTTTGTCAGTCTGTAACGTCCGTCTCCTAATTCTTCAATCTTTCCTTCAAAATAAGCGCATACATTCATCCATACATCTACTGTCTTCAACAGACCCTTATCTTTCAACCATCCATGATAGGAGTTAAAGAAGGATTTCCATTTCTCTCCATTCATCTCTCCATTCTCATTCATTCCCGCTTTACACAATATTTTGTCAATTCCAATCAGTGCCTGTTTCCCTTCTCTGCGTACCACTAAGTCTTTGGCTATAATGCCTTCCTTGGCATTTTGGTTCCCCATTTTTTTCGGTTCTCCTCACCTAGAAGAGACTCCTCAGTCACTTAGACAATGGGCCACAAAGGTTTCTGAACCATTCCACTACTAGCCTCTCTAGGACTTATACGCCAACCAGAAAAACAGACCAAAAACATCAATCCCGGGACACATCCACAACACAATCATCGGATCCATACTTTCATTAAATTCTCCAAAGGATAGAAGGCAGGACTGTCAATTTATCTGAGAGATTCTACTGGTTCAAAGGGACCTGAGCCAGACAACAATCTGTTGAATTACCTGGGGAGCCGACCGCTCGGGGGTGAGGGAGTCTCTTCTATGCAGTGATATAATTAGGTAGAATATAACAGTTATTCTTACCTCAGCGCTGTATATATCACCAACAGAGAGCTTCACTCGTCCCACGTCTCGGACCGGTCGAGCACCCTTGGGTAAATTAACTCAAGGTCCCTGTTCGAGGCGCCAGCTGTCGTCACTGAATTTTGGGTCTTCTATCCTTTGGATTACGAGCTCGGAGAGAATGAAGACACAGGACAGGATGTTTGTGTCTAAACATACTCTAAAAACTTTATTACAAAACACAGGGCTAATATACACCCTAAAGGCAGGAAACGGATTTGCCATATATGGTTCGATTATACAGTTTAGCTGAACAAGTGAAAAAAACTAGTTTCTGTATGCTTTAAAATATTTAATTAGACTTATCTAGTTAGCAAGGTCATTTCATCTTTCTGCAAGAACACATTATTACTACAAGAAGAAACATCTGGCCAGGGAGAATCACGTTATCTTTTTAGCAAGGACACGCTATTGATACAAGAAGGAACATTTCAGCTTGCTGTTTTTTTACCTAAAATAACTGTCAGACTTATATAGCATAGATGGGGCCTTTAAACTTGAGGGACTCCATCTTCTGCTATAACAATCATTAGGCTATATTTAGTAGCTTTACCGAGAATTCTATAATAAAGGCTCAGTGGTCAATGTTCTCGTGTATAAAACATTCACATAACATAAAAATAAGTAACAATGCATAACACTGACGTGGTAAATATAAAGCTTCCTCCTAAAAGGAAAACCCCACGCGGGGAGAGGACCACATCTGAAGACTCGACAATGACACATTATGATGGAATGATCATCTCGGAGCTTCTCCTGCTGAGCCTTCACCTCTTTCCAGGACATCGAGGAAAAAAAGAAAATACCTGACTATTCAAGGAACCATTCCTGAATAATTCTTAGTATTCTGGGATATTTGGCTGCATCCGTTCTTTATGGAAATAAGGATCTACAAAAGCCAAACTGTTGTAAAATGCAGCAAATGTTCTATTGTGTGGTATACTGGGATCTACGGGGGCTTCAAACTCTGGGGTGACCATTATAAAGCAGCACAGAGCCCATTGTATAAACTCTACTGGTATATTTAGCTGTATTAGAACCAAAATATCTAACTGAAGGCCCACCATACATATTAGACTAATGTTGACCTATCCCACCGATATTGACAGATTCAGCTGAAACTCAAATGTGTATGGGGGCCCAGACAACTGATTGTTGGGGAAGTTAAAGGGGTATTCCTATCTCCAAGATCCTATCCCAATATGTAGTAGGTGTAATAATAATATTAGCAAATACCTCCAATTAGAAATGTAGTATAGTCCTTCTGATTAGCAATGTTGCTTACCCCATGTGCAAGGCATTGCAGTAGCTTAGGCATCCATGGTTACGACCACACATAGTTACGCTTAGTGGTCGTAACAATGAATACCTAAGCTACTGCAATGCCCTGCACATGGGGTAAGTGACATAGCTAGTCAGAAGAACTATCCCACATTTATAATTGTAGGTATTTGCTAATATTATTACACCTACTACATATTGGGATAGGATTTTGGAGATGAGAATACCTCTAAAGTGTCCGACATGTCCGATTTTGAACTATTGATCCTTCTGTTTCCCTGGAGATAGCTTATCACCAAAGATGTAGGACTGCGGTTCTCTTATAGAGAACACAGAGACACTCGGCTGAAGTACTCTTGTGTATGGGACAACGCTTTACTGTTGGAATTGCTGTGGCATATGAGAGGAGACTGACTATGAGCATCACTATCACGGTGAAAATATTTAGGATTTTTAAAGTCCTAATTTTAGGAGGTCCAAGTCCTAAAAAAATATTATTAACCAGGAACAATGTATTATTTAGAAAAAGACTCATCCATCGCCTGATTGGATTGTTTATAGTCATCTCATCTGCCCATGTAAACAGGACGTGCTGCCGACAATAAGCAACCATCTTGGTACACTTTGTATCGGCCCTTTTGAAAAGGCTTTATATGAGCACCGGTGGACTTGTTAGTGGGGCTGTGGCCTGACGCTGATGATTGGCCACACTATCAGTATTCGGTCAGTATTTTTTCTCAGGAGTGGGAGCCAAAACCAGGTGAGGAACAATCAGAGAAACGGTCTAATAGAAACAAGTCACCAATTCTGCATTTATCACCCACTCCTGGTTTTGGCTCCCACTCCTGAGAAAAAATACTGACCGATTACTGATAGTGGGGCCGTGGCCTCAGGCCACAAGTCCACAGTGCATGACCGTGCTCATTCATGTGTATTTGTACATGTGAGATCTGAAATGAACGTGAACGACTGTGACCTGTTTGGTGAGATAAAGGTTACTGACGCACTTGATCTAAACTTAGTCCCGCAGTCCGGCTTCACCCATTTTTTTCCTACAGATCATATTACCTGAACTTATCATGTGTCTTCCCAGGCTGTAAACAGAGAGGAGGCAGTACATTGTAAAGACGAGGCCTACAGCGTCCAAAGCCCAAACCCGAGAAGCCAACAACTAATCTGTCATGTGTACAAATACATTCCACCCCTCTGTTATCCTGATCAGACAAGGAGCTCACATGGCTCATTACAGGACGGGACGGAAATTCTCTTAAAGTGATCTACACCTCCGACATTAAATGTGACGATACGTTTCTAATGTCTAGACGGAGTGAGCCGTCTTTCTTTTTGACGAAGAAGAAGCCTGCTCCCGCCGGGGAGGTAGATTTCCGGATAAATCCCCGGGCCAGATTCTCCTCAATATATTCAGACATGGACCGGGTCTCAGCAGCGGACAAAGGGTAAAAACGCCCACGGGGAGGAGTAGCGCCAGGTATCAGGTCGATTGGGCAATCGTATGGTCTATGAGGGGGTAATGTCTCTGCTTCTCTTTTATTAAAGACATCCGCATAAGACCAATAGGGAACCTGTAGGCCGGGTAGATTGGCTGGGGTAGGAGAAGGACAGGCAGGAAGAACGGGAACTAAACAAGTCTTATGGCAGTCCTCTCCCCAGCGAAGGACTTCTCCGGTCTGCCAATCAAGCACGGGTGCATGTTTCTGGAGCCAAGGTAGGCCTAGCAAGAGGGCGTGAGAGAGTCCAGGCAGAACATGGAAGAAGATGCTCTCAGAGTGCAGCATTCCCACCTGCAGAGTTATGGATTCGGTGATGAGTTGAATGGGATGCGGTAAGAGACCCCCATCCACGGAGGCGACAGATAAGGGTACAGCCAGGGGTTTGGTGGGAATGTGGTATTTCTCTACCAGGGATAGAGAAATGAGATTTCCGGCAGCTCCAGAGTCAAGTTGAGCTAGTTCACAGAAACTGTTCTCCCCGCAGATGATAGAGACCGACAGCATCAGAGATGGAGAGGGTTTACTCTTGTCTAGGACGACCTCTCTGAGCGATCCTAGACACAGGCGTTTCCCGACCTCTCCGGGCAGGAACGGATCCGGTGCTCCTTACTGCCACAGTAGAAGCAGCTCCCCTCGGCACGGCGTAATTCTTGACGGGTTTTGACCATCTTGGTCTGGTCGACCTGCATAGGCTCGGGTGAGTGCCCCTGAGGAGGAACGGAGGAAGTGACGGGTTTCTGAAAGGTAGGGGCAAGGCGTGGAAACCTCCTCTCACGGGTGACCTCTTTGGTGCGCTCCTGGAACCGGATGTCAATCCGGGTGGCGAGTGTTATTAAGTCGTCGAGAGTGGTAGGAATGTCCCGAGCGGCGAGTTCATCTTTAATACGGCCGGACAGACTCTCCCAGAAGACGGACACCAGGGCGTCGTTATCCCAGGCAAGCTCCGAAGCAAGGGTACGGAACCGTATGGCATATTGGCCCACGGTGAGACTTCCTTGACGGAGGCGTAGCAGAGATGAGGCGGATGAGGTCTTCCGTCCTGGTTCGTCGAAGACTTTCCGGAAAGCCGTGAGAAAGGCTGGCAGGTTGGACACCAGGGAATCTCCTCTCTCCCATAGAGGATTTAGCCAAGCCAGCGCCTCCCCCGTGAGATGGGACATGATGAAGGCTACTTTGGCTCAGTCGGTGGAAAACTGATGTGCCAAAAGTTCGAAGTGCAGAGTGCACTGGTTAGTGAAGCCCCGTGCCTGACCGGGATCTCCGCCAAAACGAGGCGGGGCGGAGAGACGGGGACCGGGAAGGGATGCTATGGTATTGCTGTGCAGCGGCGGCGCCGGGGTAGTAAGTGTGCGAGTGGAAGCAGCTCCCGATGAGACAGTCAGTGTGTCCAGGCGAGAGTTAACACTACGCAGGTGACTCAGGATGGACTCCTGTTGGGACCTCTGACGGGAAAGTTCATGACATAGGTCCGAGAGCGAGGGAGCTTGGGTGCCACCGGGTTCCATGGCCTGAGCAAACTGTAACGGGTGTGGGAGGTGGAACCTCTGAGCTACTATACAAAGGGTAGTCCTTGTAAGGAAGCGGGTGGCTCCCAGGGAAGGCGGGTAGGTAGACACTGCAAGTGACAAGGACAGTCTCAGGGTAGAAGGGCAGGGCGGTCACAGCAAGTGACGGGGACAGTCTCTTGACAGGCGGGTGGTCACGGCAAGTGACGGGGACAGTCTCTTGACAGGCGGGTGGTCACGGCAAGTAACGGCTAAGCCTCCAGGTAGGCTAGCAGGCAGGTAGCAGGTGAGTGCTCCCAGGTGAGCGAGTAAGAGTCTCTGGACAGGCAGGTGGTCACAGCAAGTGACTGCTAAGCCTCCAGGTAGGCTAGCAGGCAGGTAGCAGGAGAGCGCTCCCAGGTGAGCGGGTGAGAGTCTCTGGACAGGCAGGTGGTCACAGCAAGTGACGGCTAAGCCTCCAGGTAGGCTAGCAGGGGGGTAGCAGGTAAGCACTCCCAGGTGAGCGCTCCCAGGTGAGCGCGGTGAAGAGTCTCTGGACAGGCAGGCAGGTATCTGGCAGGTAGTTCCTGGTCCGCAGGCGGACTGATCCATAGACAGACTGGCAGGTGCTGGTAGGCAGACTGTCGGACCACAGGATTGCAAGCAGGTAGACAGAAATCAGGCAGATATCAGGCAGGTATCAGGCAACGGGATCTGAGGGCTGAAGCAGAGTTGAAAGGCTTTGCAACAACAGAGCTCGGGCACCTCCATTTTGGAGGAGGTGCCTTATATATGGTGAGGTCCTCCGGCCATTGGCCGGGGACTCCTTAGGACGGCGCGCGCTGCCCCTTTAAGAGAGAGGGAGCGCGCGCGCGCCCTAAGCACCTTGACCGGGAAGCAGCGTGCGCTGCCAGCAGAGCGGGAGGAAGACGCCGGGCACGGAGCGGAGAGGTGAGGGGAACGGCGTCCCAGCCTAGCAGGAGGCAGGGACGCCGACGCTACAGTCGTCACGTGATTGTAGCAGCCGTCACGTGATTGTGGCAGCCGTCATGTGATTGTGGCAGCCGTCACATGATTGTGGCAGCCGTCACGTGCTGGTATAACACGCTGCAATTAGAAATGGGAATCGGCACAGGAGTCACAATATAAAGTCAGTGCTGGTAGTAACACAAGAATCCAACAAGCCGAGCGTCCACACGTCGTCCAACAGCCCAACATGGATGATGAGAAGCTGCAGGACGTCACATAATCCGCGATATTCAGGCAGAGAACACAAACCGCAATGTGCTGCCACCGACATCTTCATCAGCTCAAGAGGAGGCGACTGTGTAAGAACATCACCGTTTTGTTTTCCCCCCTGAATATCGTGGATTATTAGATGACTGATGTTCTGCTACTTTTTCTTTTTGAAGTTGTCTACACACATAATGGCTGCAGAGGACTGAGAGAAAGTCCACAGGGAACAAAAGAGAAGTCGGGAACAGAAGGGGAGACGAGGGCTGAGCCACTTACACAGACAGAAAGCTGAGGAGGACATGTTATTACTCCAGGATCTGCTCCATTCATTCCTTATGTGGCATCCAAGTGCTGAGCTCGGCTTTTTCCAGAGCCCCATAGAGAATGAATGGAGCTGCAGTTGTTCCCTGACTTTCCGTTCCTTCCCCATCAGACGATGGTTCGCAGTGGTCAGACCCCACGATCAGTAAGTGATCACTGAGCCTGTGGATAAGTGATAACTAAAGTTGACAAATCCCCAGGCCCGGATGGGATACACCCGCGAGTACTGCAGGAATTAAGTAATGTCATAGATAGACCATTATTTTTATTTTATTTTATTCAAAAAGGGGACAGAAACCGAACTTGGAAATTATAGGCCGGTAAGCTTAACCTCTACTGTGGGAAAAATCCTGGAGGGTTTCCTAAGAGATTCTATAATAGAGTATCTGAAAAAGAATAGCCTCATGACCCAATATCAACATGGGTTTACAAGGGACCGTTCCTGTCAGACTAATCTGATCAGTTTTTATGAGGAGGCAAGTTCTGGACTGGACCAAGGAAATGCAGTGGATGTTGTGTATATGGACTTTTCAAAAGCTTTTGATACGGTTCCACACAAAAGGTTGATACATAAAATGAGAACAATGGGGATAGGGGAAAATATATGTATGTGGGTTAAGAATTGGTTCAGTGATAGGAAACAAAGGGTGGTTATTAATGGAAAACACTCAGACTAGGTCTCATTTAACAGTGGGGTACCACAGGGGTCAGTATTGGGCCCCCTTCTTTTTAACATATTTATTAATGACCTTGTAGGGGGCATACAGAGTACTATTTCAATATTTGCAGATGACACTAAACTCTGCAGGGTAATCAATACAGAGGAGAACAATTTTATATTACAGGAGGATCTATGTAAACTAGAAGCTTGGGCTGATAAATGGCAAATGAGCTTTAATGGGGATAAATGTAAGGTAATGCACTTGGGCAGAGGAAATAAAATGTATAATTATATGCTTAATTGTAAAACACTGGATAAATCTGTCACTGAAAAAGACCTGGGTGTATTGGTGGACGACAAGCTCATGTTTAGTGGCCAGTGTCAGGCAGCTGCTGCAAAGGCAAATAAAATAATGGGATGCGTTAAAAGAGGCATAGATGCTCATGAGGAGAAGATAATTTTACCTCTATACAAGTCATTAGTGCGACCACACTTAGAATACTGTGTACAGTTCTGGTCTCCGGTGTATAAGAAAGACATAGCTGAACTAGAGCGGGTGCAGAGAAGAGCGACCAAGGTTATTAGAGGACTGGGGGGTCTGCAATACCAAGACAGGTTATTACACTTGGGGTTATTTACTGTGGAAAAACGAAGGCTTAGGGGTGATCTTATTACTATGTACAAGTATATGAGGGGACAGTACAAAGACCTTTCTACTGATCTTTTTACTCTGAGGCCAGAGACGGGGACAAGGGGGCATCTTCTACGTCTGGAGGAAAGAAGGTTTAATCATAATCACAGACGGGGATTCTTTACTGTAAGAGCAGTGAGACTATGGAGCTCTCTGCCTCATGATGTTGTAATGAGTGATTCACTAATAAAATTTAAGAAGGGCATGGATTCCTTTCTTGAAAAGTATAATATTACAGGTTGCAAAAACTAGATTCCATGATAGGGCGTTGATCCAGGGAACTAGTCTGATTGTCGTATGGAGTCGGGAAGGAATTTTTTTCCCCAATGTGGAGCTTAGTGTTTGCCACAGGGTTTTTTTTTGCCTACCTCTGGATCAACATGTTAGGCTATGGGTTGAACTAGATGGATTTAGTCTTCCTTCAACCTTAAAAACTATGTTACTATGTATGTAACTTGTTATCTTCAGACATCCCCTCTAAGCAATGGCGCACGCCAGCAGTGAAGGCGGGAGGAGACGCTGGGTACAGGGAAGACTTTACCTCTGGGGGCCACATATAGGGCATGTGAGGGGTGGACACTTCCCGTATTCACCATTACTGAGCCCCCGCTCTGTACCGCTCTTATCTGAGTGCAGGAGACACAGCAGTCACTAATCAGCCACTCTCCGGCACTTGCAGCTGTCCGAGCTCTGCTGTGCCTGTTAGGGGTGAAGTTCGGGTCCTAGGAGGCAGCGACTATGCAGCCTGCAAAGCAGATGACAGCCCAGGTACCACGTCTCCGGATAAATCTCCACCTTGTGAGCTGCTTCTTGTGCAGCAGCCCCATGCAAGTCGCTCCGCTCTCCTCAGCCAGCTCCTGCTGAAGACTGAGCTCCTCTGCCCAATCTAGGAGCCCAATAGCCCTGATCACACCAGTGGTAGCCCAGTGCTGCTGGGGGGGGCAGGGCTAGATCCGATTTACAGATAGCAAACTAATCAGCCCTAGATATTTCTAATAGCTGCAGAGCAGGCGACATAACTCTGACCGGTGTCCTCATAGACCTCTCCTCAGCCGGGGCTAATAAGAGCAGTAAGATGGCCGTCATGGGGTCCATTGTTAGATCTCGGCTGCCATAGAAACTCATCGGCACCATGATCGCGCCTCCCTCTCCGGTCTTAAGTGCCTAAATGCTGTGAAAGCCACTGACTGTGTCATATAAGGGGTTAAGCTGCCAGGATCAGGGTTGGCTCCACTGCTGGCGCCTGAGGCAGGAGCGGGACTGTGTTATACCGCCACACGACTGCCGCAGATCTTGTAAGAGTCCTGACTGCACCTGCCTGATGATAATGTGTCCTATAACGCGGGTCCTGGTACCAGACTGCCCTTTACATATTAATCACTAGCAGGGAACCAGTTACTTACAGGTTCTAGTTTCTGATGTGTTTCCAGGACCTGTAGTTATCAACATTTTACCCTTAAGGCCCAGTTATAATATTACTGCAACACTCTCACTACATATGAGGGTCTTGTACCTGTATACCTGCCCTGTGTGCGGCGCAAAAGTATATAACAAAATGTGTGTACACAAATACCTATCTCCTGAATGGTATTACTCCTAGATCTCCTGTACATAGAAATATGAGGTTCTTAGCGCACACTTTGAGCAAATTGTGCGAGCCCATCTGCCACCGTCAAGGCGACCTCTTCAGATGGGTCCCTACACTAACACTACACTAACTTACTAACTGGGACCACCATTTTTAATGTTTATTATTACTGTACTAATGCAATCAATTGTACCTGTTATAATTCATTTTTTAATTAGTTTTATAATTTTTTATTACTCTTGTGTTTATGATAATGGTATTACTAAAATCCCTATACTTAGTGTTGATCCAGAAGAAGGCAAAAACCCCAGGACACCTTCAGCCAATTTGTGTCACAGGGGAAAAATTCCTTCTTGACCCCGAGAAAAGGCGATCAGTCCTAGGACCCTGGATCAAATCTAATAATGTTATTACTAGTTATTAATAATTCTTATTAATATTACACAACTAATTGTACTGCTACTGCAGTTATTAGTATTTTAATTTAGGTTTTTGTACTTTTTATAGATTATATATTATTTATGTCCTGCTATCTTATTACTTTGCTATTCTAACTTTTCTATAACTACTTAAAATAATCAAAACAACACTATAATTATTTTTATATTCTTACTATTATTAACATCCTGCTATCTTATTACAGTATTATTCTACTTTCCTATCACTACTAATACTACCCTATACCTAGAGTGTTGATCCAGAAGAAGGCAAAAACCCCAGGACACCTTCAGCCAATTTGTGTCACTGAGGAAAAATTCCTTCTTGACCCCGAGAAAAGGCGATCAGTCCTAGGACCCTGGATCAAACCTAATAATGTTATTATTAGTTGTATAATTAATATATTACTTATTGTACTACTGGAGTTATTTTAATTTATGTTTTTATTTTTATAAATATAGCTATTTAATATTCTTCTTATTATTAATAACCTGCTATATTTTTACATTATTATTATTCTTTCCTATCACTACTAATACTACCCTATAACTACAGTATTGATCCAGAAGAAGGCAAAAACCCCTGGACACCTTCAGCCAATTTGTGTCACAGGGGAAAAATTCCTTCTTGACCCCGAGAAAAGGCGATCAGTCCTTGGACCCTGGATCACACTGCTATTCTACCTACTACTATTACTACTGTTATTTTATTACTATTTTATTTATTTCTTACTATTATCACTAGTATTATTACTCTTATTACACTAATACTGATACACTACCACTATATTACACTATCCTGCTGTTATTTGGTGGTCTGATACTTACCAGCCGGTATTGCCGTATGTGATGTTATCGGCAGAGAGGTTCCAGCAGGATGGTCCACATGATGTTCCTCTTTCCTCTCAAATACCGGTTGATGTACTGGCGGAAGTTGGTCTGGTTCTCCTTCTTCCTTCTTGTTGTTGGGATCGGTTGTCTTCTTTTCTGGCCTTTGGCCGTCACTTCCCCCCTAGGGATCTTGATGTGGAGTTTCATCTTCTTTGCTTTCTCTTCTTTCTCTTCTTTCTCTTCTTCCTCTTCTTCCTCTTCATCCAGGTAGGCGCACAGTTCTTTTAGTGTCTTCTGTCTTAAATCCATGATGTCCAGCTTTATCTTCTTTGCTGCTTTCTCCTCTTCTTCCTTCTCTTCTTCCTCGTCTTCCTCTTCATCCAGGTACTTGCGCCGTTCTTTTAGTTCCTTGCGCCTTTCTTCCCTCTTCCTTTTCTCCCTGGCTTTATACTCTTCGATGCATCTTCTTTGGGCAATGGGGTTGGTCGGCATAAGGCGCTGGAAGAGAAGAGATGAAGTTAGGAGGCTACAAGGAAGATCCGAATACACAGCTACCTTATAGAAGAGGCCGTAGCGTTGCCCTGAGTCGTCTCACTGACCTCCTTCTTGTAGAGGGGAGAAGGGAGAAACTTCACACAATATGCCAATCTCCTCAGCTGTTCCTCAGGACTGATGTAATCTGCAGAAAACACAACCAGATATTAGGAGCAATCCTCACCGTACAAAGAGGACGTATGTATGTTAAGACTGTCAGAAGGAGCTCACTGATGGATTCTCAGTTAACTAGTTCTGCAGCCAGCAATAGACAGTACAGCACAGAGGGCACAGGAGGCAAACTGTGCACAATTTTCAATAAAACTCAGAAAAATATTTACCACCAAGTATATGCATTAAAGGAAAGAAAATGTCCCCACAGATGAGTCTGTTTAATGAAAGCCCCAGAAAGCCATGTAACAAGAGTATAGAGAACGGTGAGTGAGTGATGGATACTACCTGCTCCAACGCTGGCAGAATACTCCATCCCCATGGTGTCCGCTGATATCTTCTCTTGTAGAAATGTATCCAAAATCTATAAAACCTCAGGAGGCGTCAGCAGAGGGTTTGGGGATTGGCTGATATTTCTTTGGTCTTAGAAACATTGGCTATAAATAATTCGGGGGCTCTGCTGGGGAAAGGGCAAATTGGGAAATGTGTAGGATATTTACTGTTCTGTATCTGAGCTTCATTAAAGGGGAATTATCAGATGGAACAAGTCATCCCCTTATCCCTGGGCTCGGTGATGACTGATAGATCAGTGGGGTCCGACCGCGGGAAACTCCAGCAATCACCAAAAAAGGGCAGTGACCCCCATTAGAAGTGATGGCTGGATCCTTCCAGATGGGAGATGTGATGAGTGTGGCGCCCCCCACTGGTGTCTCAGCGTATCATGTGTTGGGGAATAATGACTTCTCCTCTGGTAAATGGGCTGATTCCTGTCAGTTGTGGTCGCTGAGTGCGTGTGATGGGATGTGGCTCCGTCCATTAGATTATATCACGTCTTATACCTAGAATCTCTCGCTGATCGCAGGTGTCTGTCTTCACACTCAGATGAGATGGAACAAACTGACCACATAGGAGGTTTTTTTTTTTTTCAAATTCAAACCGAGCAATCCTATTGGCTGAGTATGACTGTCGTTACCATGGTGACAGAATGTTAAAGGGACAGAACATTAATAATGTATAATAGTGTATTTTATTACATATTTCACATAATAGTGGCTGATATATGGACCTGTACAGATAATACACTTCTATAACTCCTCATATTTTTCATACAGCAATTTGGTGGTGCTGCAGAGATATTTTGGGCGTAATATAACTTGTGCTGGCAATTGATCATCTATAAAGTAGTCTGGTAATGTATGTAATGGTCCTAAGATTGTGGTTTTATGTTCAATACAAATCTAAATATTAATCAGACGTCACTCCCTGCTATTTGAAGGGTTTTTGTCCCTTTCCCTATGTCAGAGTAGTATCACATATAGCTCGGATACGCTGCAGCCTTCAGAACAATGAGGTCCGTTGTGGCTTTCCCCTGCACATTCGGCCATTATATAAGTGACGGCAGCTGCGTTGTGTCCCTGCACGGCTGATAGCGTCGCTGTGCAGGGATTCAGTATGGTGGAGCTGGGGCTCTTTTCTTTTATGGGTCGATACAAGTCTTGTTCAGACATATAAATATGCCTTGATTACATTGTAGAAAAGAAGGGTGACATTACAGGAGTTCCATACATTCTCAGTGTAAGATCAGTGGGGTCGGACCCCCGGCACCAGGGAGTATACAGAAGGAGCTTGTGAATGTCTTACTTTAGTGGTCTTGTAAGCTCCTCATCCCACACTTTTCCTGTATAGGACATATAGCTTTTCTGTATACATAACTCTTATGTAAAAACAACATCCTCCATGCACATTTCTGTAGGTTGCCTGATGGTTCAGGTGTAGTTACATCATTTTTTTCTACTGCCCGACCTAACAGCGTTAGCTTGCTCTTTTAGCAATCCAATTGTATTGTTTCACATTTGGGGCGATTGTGTCAGCGGCAGGTTTCATTGTGGGGTTATATAATGGGCACTATTTTTATAGGCTTATTTGGATATTAATGCCTTTGTGAATAGATACTTTGCTGCTGCCTTGCTCTTTATTATATTGTGGTGGGCAGTCTGTAGTCATATATTCAGATTTTCTGTGACTAGTTGGGCATATATATGTGAGGATTAACCATATCAGTACCTTGCAATGGTTTTGTTATTCATTGGGGCAATTGTTGCTTTTTAGTTGTTTTTTTTAACATGTCTTGTATGTTTAGTCTTTAATAAAATTCTATATTTTTGCTATTCCTTGGTGATCCCTGTCATTGCATCCTTTCTTTCTCCTTGTTTCTTTGCATCTCTATTATGTAGCTGCAGGGTTAGGGACGGCCGGTTCCTTGCAGGAATAGTTATCAGGACGGGTGCGGTTTCTGCTGTAATAACTCATTCATGTGACCCATCAGTCATCACCCGATCAGCCGGGCAATGCTCAGCACAGGCCGCCGTCATCCCACTTCTCTACATCTATTATATAGATGACGCGCCCCTGGGCCTGTGTCGCGCTGCGTTACGCACGCGGGAGCTTACCCGGAGCCGGATCGCTTGAGGGTTGTATTCTCGTGGCGGGGACCCGGTCCGTGCCCAGGGAGTCAAACTGAGCGGCGATGTATCAGCGGTAGATGTGTACGACTACGCCACCCGTTGAATGCAGCTATGGAGCTGCCGCTGCAGGACAGTCCGCTGAGGCCGGTGGATGGATGGTGCAGCGTAGATGGTATAACCCCCAACGGGAGGGGTATGGCCTCAGGGCAGCAGATGTGGATGATGGGGGTAGCAGGAACCACTCAGAGACGGTGCGGTGTAATTCAGGGTCTTTACTGGTAACAACGATAGACCCTCCCGGAGTACTTGCTAGCGAACGGGGCCTGGCCAGTCCTTGAGCAGATGGGATCTCCCCTGGCCAGGCGGAGTTGTAGGCCTCCCAAACTGACTGTACTCTTCTGGCTACCTTGCTAGAAGCGGATATAAGTAGCCCACGTCCCTGAGTGTACCGTGTGGTGCTCACCCGTATGGCCGGTGACTCGGGGCCTTCTAATGGCTTCCGCTCCACGATGGCGGTGCTGGTCCCACGCGTGTGACCGTGCCTTCGGGTTTCTGGGCCTGAGGACCTGAAATCCCCTGCCGGTCGGCTTCTGCTGCTGGGTCAGAGTTTGTCCCCACAGCCTCGGACGCCGGGTCCGGTAAGAAATCTTCTCAGTCAGGGCGAGCTCTGCAGCTGCCAGCCCCTGGCTTGTAGTAGTATTGCTCCCACTGAGCTTCTGCTGTTTCTTCCTATGCTGCTTCTCTGTCTCTACTCTCCTTGACTGACTAACCCTGCTTCAGCCCCGGGTTTACATAGGGGAAGTTCTTCCCCTCCCAAGACTGGGCAGGAGGTGTGGCATGCACAGGATCCCTGACCAAAGGACCTCCCACCTGCTCTCAGACATAACATTACATTACTGTGGAAACCAGACCCCTGGGGTGCCACATTCCCCCCTAGTAAAATTTAGTACTCCGGGACTAAACATATTTTAGAAAAACATAACAAGATATAAACAATAATAATACAATAAGAAAACACATAAAGATGGTTACGGCGTGTCCGCAACCGGGTGCAGTTTTGAAGAAAAGCAAGGTGTCCATTTCACCAAAACAGGGAGACGTAACCAGGTAGGGGTCTGTCCTACCCCGAGTCCTTAACAGTCTCTAGTCCATCCTGGGTTACGCTCCAACTATGTACAAGGATTCCCGGTAATCCACCAAGGATTCCTAAAAGTAACTGGAAGCACAAAATTATACACAAGCAACAATACACAGGTAAACATAAATAAAACAATTTATACACTTCAAATCCTCCAGCGTGCGGGTAACTGGCCTCTAGTGGCCCTAGTGGACCTACGGAGCTGACTGTCTGGCCCTGAACTACAGGGTGTAGGAGCTGTCAAGGGTAAACTGGGCAGCTGTCTACCGGCTCTTTGTCTCACTAGGGGTACGGCAGGCTCACTATAAGCAGAGGGTTGATCCTCCTGTTCTGCTTGTGTGGAGTCTTCTGCCTCCTGGACCGGCTGTTCTTCCAGCTCTACCTGTTGCTCCGTAGGTGCTTGGGATGCTGGTTGGAGGAAGGTGAGTACGGGTACCACAACTGCACCATTGACTTGAGTCCAAGACCGAGGGAAGTCCCCGAGCACAGTACTAACCATATCTTCCCTTTCCTCTACGGGTCGATGGTCTTCTTGTTCCTCTTCAGGGTTCCTCAGTTGTTCGGGACACTTCTTCAGGTGGTCCCGGGATACAATGGCTGTGGTTTCCCCTCCGTCTTTACTGATGGTACAAACCTTCGGGTTCTCGTGGCTTGAGGGCAGTACGGTGTACGGGTCCTTCTTCCACTGGTCGTCCAACTTGTGGAGCCGTCTCTTCCTCTTCAAGACCTGCTCTCCGGGTACCAGGGGAACAGCGGGAGCATACTGGTTGTAAGTTTTCTCTTGTCTTTCCCTAGCCTGACAGAGACTTCGCTCCACGCTCTCCTGTACTCTCCGGTACTGCTGCTGCCTCTCTGTGTCCCAGTCTGTTTCTGGTGAAGTGTCCTCGGGTGTCAGGACTCCCATTTCCAGGTCAACAGGTAACTTACCAGGTCTTGCCCTCATTAGGTAAGCCGGGGTACAGTTGGTGGAACCTACCGGGATGTGGTTGTATAGGTCCACCAGATCGGGCAACTTCTCAGGCCACAGACTGCGTTCTTCCAGGGGCAACGTTTTTAGAAGATCCATTACCACCTGGTTCATTTTCTCACAAAGTCCATTAGTTTGCGGATGGTAGGGTGTCGTCCTTATCTTCCGGCAGCCATACAGATTGCAGAATTCCTGGAAGACCTCCGCTTCAAAGGCAGGTCCCTGGTCCGTCAGCACTCGGTCCGGGTACCCGTGTGGACGGCAAAAGTGCTGCTGGAAGGCTCTAGCTGCTGTTTGAGCCGTTAAGTCCTTGACGGGGACGACAACCAGAAACCGGGAGTAATGATCCACGATGGTTAACGCGTAGACGTAGCCACTTCTGCTTGGGGTCAGTTTTACATGATCCAAGGCTACCAGTTCCAACGGTTGCCAGGTGACGATGGACTGCAGGGGAGTCTTCTGGCTGGCGCGGTCCTTCCTTCTCAGGTTGCACGGGCCACAGTCTCTGCACCACTTCTCAATGGTTCCCCTCATGCCTACCCAGTGGAATCGCTCGCGCAGCAGGAACTCCAGCTTCTTCCACCCGAAGTGTCCAGCTCCGTCGTGGTATGCCTTCATCACCATGGCTGCGTCTCTTTGTGGCACTACTACTTGCCAGAGTAGTTCATGCGTCCGGGAGTTAACCATTCTGCGGCACAACTTCCCCTTGTAAAGGAACAGTCGACTCTTCTCTGCCCATAGTTGTTTGGCTTCCTCCTGAGCGTCTGGTTCAAGGCAAGCCTCCGGGCGAGTCAGCATCTCCTTCACCAGTCGGACGGCAGGGTCGCTGTCTTGCGTTTCCGCCCAGTTGTAGTGAGGTAAGGGGTTCAACGTAACAGCCTGCTTACTCCTTACCCGGTGGGAATACTGGATAGTCCCATGACGGTGGAACGCAGGGAGTTCAACTTCTTCCAGTCCCTCCGGATCTTCTCCTTCGTCCGGCAGGTTGGGCATCCTGGACAGGGCATCCGCGTTGGTATTGGAGCGTCCGGCCCGGTATTTGATTGTGAACTCGTAGTTGGACAGACGGGCCATCCACCTCTGCTCCAGGGCACCGAGTCTTGCCGTGTCCAGGTGTGTCAACGGGTTGTTATCCGTGTACACGGTGAACCGGGAAGAAGCGAGGTAATGCTTAAAGCGCTCGGTGACTGCCCATACTACGGCCAGGAACTCTAGCTTAAATGAGCTGTAATTCTCGGGGTTCCTTTCGGTGGGTCGCAGTTTTCGGCTGGCGTAGGCGATTACTCGTTCCTTCCCCTGCTGGATCTGGGACAGTACGGCTCCTAGCCCGATGTTACTGGTGTCGGTGTAGAGGATAAAGGGCTGGCTATAATCCGGGTACGCCAGGATTTCGTCCCCCGTGAGGGCCATCTTCAGCTGGCGGAAGGACTCTTCTTCCAGCTCCTCCCATTTGAAGGGCGGCTTCTGGTTCTTGGCCTTCCGGGACTGGCCTATCAGGAGGTCCTGCATAGGTGCTGCCTTTTTGGTGAAACCGGGAATAAACCTTCGGTAGTAGCCTACCAACCCGAGGAACTGCCGCACTTCTTTTACGCTGGAGGGGCTTGGCCATTCCTTAATTGCGGTGATCTTATCAGGGTCGGGAGCCACTCCGTCAGCGCTCACCACGTGTCCCAGGTACTGCACCTTTGGTTTCAGGAGGTGACACTTGGAGGGTTTCACCTTTAGGCCGTAAGTCGCCAGAGCCTCGAACACTTCCGCCAGGTGTTTCAGGTGGTCCTCATACGTCTTGGAATATACGATGACATCGTCCAGGTACAACAGGACCGTCTCGAAGTTTCTGTGGCCCAGACAACACTCCATTAGTCGTTGGAAGGTTCCTGGTGCATTGCAGAGTCCGAACGGCATGCAGGTGAACTCGCTAAGTCCCATCGGGGTGGTGAATGCGGTCTTCTCCCGGTCCGCCTCTGCTACAGGAACCTGCCAGTACCCGCTAGTGAGATCCAAGGTAGAGAAGAAGTTAGCAGATCTTAAAGCAGCCAATGACTCCTCTATCCTTGGCAAGGGGTACGCATCCTTGTGTGTGATACGGTTGATTTTCCGGTAATCTACACACATCCTCATGGTGTTGTCTTTTTTCTGACTAAGACTAGTGGAGCTGCCCAGGGGCTACAGCTATCCCTGATCACCCCAGCCTCCTTCATGTCTCTAAGCATCCCCTTGGCGTGTTGGTAGTGGGCAGGGGGTACGGGTCGATACCTCTCTTTTATAGGAGGATAGTCTCCCGTGGGGATGTGGTGTTCTACCCCCTTGACTCGCCCGAAGTCTAACGGGTGTTTACTGAACACTCTCTCGTACTCTTGAACCACCCGATAGACTCCTTGTTTCTGGTGTGCGGGAGTGGAGTCAGTACCCAGATGTAGTTGCTGACACCAGTCCTCCATGTTTTTCTTAGAGCCGTTACCTTCCTCCGGGTGAGATGGAGGCAAGGGTTCCACAGATTGTATAGAATTTTGGTTAATGGTATATAATTTGGCTAGCGTGGCATACCGGGGCAGGTACACTTCCCTCTCCCCGATATTTATTATGCGAACGGGCACCCTCCCATGGCGTACATCAACCACCCCCCGTGCTGTCAAAATGGTGGGCCTACTGTCCGAGTAAACTGGTTCTACCATTGCCTGGTAATCTCTACCTCTCAGACCAATAGCTGCCCGGCACCAAATCATCATTTCACTTTTTGGGGGCATGGCAATAGGAAAAGGGTCACACATTCTTACGCTACCAATCTCACCGCCGGAGAGTTCCACCTGTTGCCGTCGCATCAGTGCCCGGATCTCTTTCTGGAGCACCCGCTGCTCGCCGGAGCTGGCGTTCTTGGCAACCTGCTGTAAAAGGAAAATCACCTCTGCAAGACAATTTTCAATTACATTAGTTCCTAGAGTTATTTTTGGGTGACTCTCATGTTTGTCAATATCTACAATGATCAGTCCCTGTGCTGCCAGTTCGACTCTACCGATTTTGATGGTCACCTCTTTAAATCCGATCTGTGGCACGGGCTGGCCATTGCTGGCGATGATACTCAAGTCGTCGTCAGGGTAGCGGGTAATATCCGAGTCATTCCAGTACTGCTTAAAGAGCACGTACGGGATGGTGGTGACCTGTGACCCGGTGTCCAGTAGGGCACTCATGGGAATGCCATCCAGTACCACAGGCAAGACTGGACGTCCTCCCACATATCTGTCGCGCCAGTTCGATGGGCCTGGTGATCTTTTTCCTGGGGGTTGGCCCTCTACCCCAGGTTGTGCCCGTTTAAAGAACAGTACCTTGCCATATGTCCGGGTTGATTGCAGCGGCGGCAGATGGGTCGTCCGTCCTCGCTGTATCGGTCACTGGGTCTTCCTCTGGCCGGTGGGGTCCTCCTTGGTCGACGCCACGGGATGTCCTCCGGTCCGGATGCCAGCTGGATCTTCCCTGGGGTGGAAGCCTGTAAAGACTGCACAGTTCGGGTTAGCGCAGCAACGCTCTTAGCTAGCTCTTGGACCTGATGGTGTAGGTCTGGAGCCGGGTCATTGTCCAAAGCCTGCGCATCAGCTCCCACAGGCCCTGCCGACAAGGGCGCCGCCTCCTGGTGGTAAGTGATAGCAGGGCGCTTGTGGGTCACAACGCCACCCGGTGCCGGTTCTCGGAGCACCCGGATGGCTCTGTCCTTGAACTGTGCAAAGCCCAGATGGGGATCCTGTAAGGCCATTGCCCGCAACTGGGTTCGGTGGGTATTACAATACAGTCCCTCTATAAACTGTTCGGTCAACAGCCTGTCCTCGTTTCCCACTCCATCAGGGTCGGTCTGCTTAATGGCCCTCAGGGCCTCTTGTAGGTTTAGTGCATAGTCCCTTATACTCTCATGCACTCGCTGCTTGCACCCGTAGAATCTAAGCTTAATCTCGGCTGAGGTGCGGGTATCAAAGGTGTCCTTCAGCCGGGTTAGTATCCCTGCGACAGTCTTCCTCCCAGGTGGCCAGGATTTTACTTCCCTTTTGGCTGCCCCGGTTAGTTGGGCCACCAGGATGCTCACTTTTTGCTCTTCTGTGAGGGGGTACACCTGGAAGAGGCTATCCAGCTTTTCTCTAAAGTCATGCAGGGTATGTGACTCCCCTGAGTACTGGGGTAGCCAAGCTGCTCCCGGGATATAGGGCATGGTGAAGGGCATAACTGCAGCAGCGGTAGCGCTGGCGGGGGTTGAGGCAGTGAAGCTCTCCTCCGTATCCGACATCTTCCTCCCCCCTAGTGGACCGTGGCCTACCTTGCGATGATCCTCTTCCGTAGGCCGCGGCTCCGCAGTGGATCGTCAGGGTTGAGGACCTTCCGTCGCGCTCCTGTGACGTCGGCGTCTGCTGGGCTCCTTCCAGGACCTTACGCAACGTCCGGACGTGAGGCGGGGCTTCAGTTCTCGCGCGCTTTCGGAGTCCACGCCCCTCTTCTTCCCGCGCGGCGTCCTCAAGATGGCGTCCAATGGCGGGAAAACTCCACGGATGGCGGGAAGAAGGCAGAAGATGGCGCCGGATGGCGGGAAACTTCACCGATGGCGGGAAGAAGGCTGAAGATGGCGCCGGATGGCGGGAATCTTCACCACAGGTAAGTTTGAAAAGTCTCTTTTTCAGGCACGCAGTACCCGGTGGTTGCGGGCACGAAATCCTGCCGACTACGCCAAAGTTGACGCGCCCCTGGGCCTGTGTCGCGCTGCGTTGCGCACGCGGGAGCTTACCCGGAGCCGGATCGCTTGAGGGTTGTAGTCTCGTGGCGGGGACCCGGTCCGTGCCCAGGGAGTCAAACTGAGCGGCGATGTATCAGCGGTAGATGTGTACGACTACGCCACCCGTTGAATGCAGCTATGGAGCTGCCGCTGCAGGACAGTCCGCTGAGGCCGGTGGATGGATGGTGCAGCGTAGATGGTATAACCCCCAACGGGAGGGGTATGGCCTCAGGGCAGCAGATGTGGATGATGGGGGTAGCAGGAACCACTCAGAGACGGTGCGGTGTAATTCAGGGTCTTTACTGGTAACAACGATAGACCCTCCCGGAGTACTTGCTAGCGAACGGGGGCCTGGTCAGTCCTTGAGCAGATGGGATCTCCCCTGGCCAGGCGGAGTTGTAGGCCTCCCAAACTGACTGTACTCTTCTGGCTACCTTGCTAGAAGCGGATATAAGTAGCCCACGTCCCTGAGTGTACCGTGTGGTGCTCACCCGTATGGCCGGTGACTCGGGGCCTTCTAATGGCTTCCGCTCCACGATGGCGGTGCTGGTCCCACGCGTGTGACCGTGCCTTCGGGTTTCTGGGCCTGAGGACCTGAAATCCCCTGCCGGTCGGCTTCTGCTGCTGGGTCAGAGTTAGTCCCCACAGCCTCGGACGCCGGGTCCGGTAAGAAATCTTCTCAGTCAGGGCGAGCTCTGCAGCTGCCAGCCCCTGGCTTGTAGTAGTATTGCTCCCACTGAGCTTCTGCTGTTTCTTCCTATGCTGCTTCTCTGTCTCTACTCTCCTTGACTGACTAACCGTGCTTCAGCCCCGGGTTTACATAGGGGAAGTTCT
>NW_027362895.1:4735000-4760000 GCF_046119375.1 Phyllobates terribilis
TGTCATTGTGTGATGTCTGTTTGTGTGTGTGTGTGTGTAGGCAGATGTCATTGTGTGATGTCTGTTTGTGTGTGTGTGTGTGTGTAGGCAGATGTCATTGTGTGATGTCTGTTTGTGTGTGTGTGTGTGTGTGTATGTGTGTGTGTGTGTAGGCAGATGTCATTGTGTGATGTCTGTTTGTGTGTGTGTGGGCAGATGTCATTGTGTGATGTCTGTTTGTATGTGTGTGTGGGCAGATATCATTGTGTCATGTCTGTTTATATGTATTTTTGTGTTTCAAATGTGTTTATGCGTGTATGTATATGTCTGTATATGTTTGTGTGTGTGACTGCGTGCGGCCTACTGCTGAGTATAGTTGGCGCCGTGCGGCCTCCTGCTGTATCTGGGGGGGCGCCGTGCGGCCCCCCCGCTGTGTACAGATGGCTACATGCGGCCCCCCGCTGTGTATAGATGGCTACGTGCGGCCCCCCGCTATGTATAGATGGCGCCGTTCGGCCCCCCGCCGTGTATTGATGGCGCAGTGCGGCCCCCTGCTGTGTAGAGATGGCGCCGTGCCATTTCATGCATGATAATGCACATTCTCATGATGCACATAACACATCTGCATCTCTGGCTGCTATGGGCATAAAAGGGGACAAACTTATGGTGTGGCCCCCATGCTCCCCTGACCTCAACCCCATTCAGAACCTCTGGAGCATCATCAAAAGGAGTGTCTATGATGGCGGGAGGCAGTTCACATCTAAGCAACAGCTCTGGGAGGGTATTCTGTCCTCATGCACAACAATTAAAGCAGAAACCATCCAAAACCTGACAAATTCAATGGACGAGAGAGTTCAGAAGCTCCTTTCGAACAAGGGGTCCTATGTGCAAATGTAACATCACCTAGAATAAAGTTTTGAGTTGAAAACTGTTTGATTTCAGTTTGTAATAACCTGCTAATGCTTAGAATTTCAAAAATGACCATTTTTTTGTTCTTTATTAAAATGAAAAGGTTGAAAACTCTGCTGTGCATAATAATTTGGAACATGCATTTTGAGTGCAGTTTGAGTTTTTTATTTTTTAAAAAATATACTGTTATCATAGGCAGTTTGTACAAAAACCGTTCAATTGTACTCTAATAGTTATTGACTGGAAAATTACAATGACTGCAATTCATATAGGTAATTTGGGAAAATCTGAGAAAATATTATTTGCATAATAATTTGGAACACAGTGTATATGTACAATTTTAAAATGATCAATAAAAATATGTAAATATATTATATATATACACACACTGCTCAAAAAATAAAGGGAACACTTAAACATCACAACTCCAAGTCAATAACACTTCTGTGAAATCTACCTGTCCAGTTATGAAGCAACACGGATTGTGAATCAATTTCTCCTGCTGTTGTGCAAATGGAGCAGACAACTGGTAGAAATGATAGGCAATTAGCCAGATACCCCCTATAAAGGAGTGGTTCTGCAGGTGGTGACCACAGACCATTTCTCTGTTCTCATTCTTTTTGGCTGATGTTTTGGTCACTTTTTCATTTTGCATTGCTCTCACCCCTAGAGGTACATTAGCATTAGGCAGTGTCTACAGTACAACCCACAGAAGTTGCTCAGGTAGTGCCGTTCATCCAGGATGGCACATCAGTGCGAGCTGTGGCAAGAAGTGTAGCTGTGTCTGTCAGCACAGTGTCCAGAGCATGGAGCAGATACCAGGAGATGTGCAACGAGCCATAGGAGGGCAACAACCCAGCAACAGGACCGTTACCTCCTCCTTTGTGCAAGGAGGAACAGGAGGAGCACTGCCAGAGCCCTGCAAAATGACCTCCAGCTGGCCACAAATGTGCATGTGTCTGCACAAACGGTTAGAAACCGACTCCATGAGGGTGGTATGAGGGCCCGATGTCCACAGATGGGGGTTGTGCTCACAGCCCAACACCGAGCAGGACGCTTGACATTTGCCACAGAACACCAGGATTGGCAAAGTCGCCACTGGTGCCCTCTGCTCTTCACAGATGAAAGCTCAGTATTGTGTGTGGCCTCCACGTGCCTGTATGACCTCCCTACAACGCCTGGGCATGCTCCTGATGAGGTTGCGGATGGTCTCCTGTGGGATCTCCTCCCAGACCTAGACTAAAGCATCAGCCAACTCCTGAACAGTCAGTGGTGCAACGCGACGTTGGTGGATGTGACTCGCCCCCTGGGCCGTGGGGTACTCGGATCCGGGCAGTAGGGGAACGATGGGAGTAGTAGTGGCAACCCGGTTTCGTGGCTCAGGGTGGTCAGGCCAGTGGTAGTCCGTTATGTGCTGATGTTTATGTCCGACTACGCCACCCGTGGATTTGCGGTTATTAGGAACCGCCGCTGCATGCCGACCGCTGGGGCTGATGAGGTGTGCAGCTAGGGTAGTGTGACTCCCCACGGGAAGAGTGCGGCCCCAGGGCAGTATAGTGGATGGTGGGAGTGATGGTGGTGAGAGTCCCAGTGCTGATAGTGCTGGAGAAGCAAGGAGCACACAGACAACAGGTTGCAGTCCAGGGTCTTTACTAGAACAGGTAAATTGACCCATAAACAGTCCCGGCTAGGAGGGGGACCTGGATGTCTGAGAGCAACGGGGAAATTGGCCCTGGTCAGGGTGAGGGTGTAGGCCTACCGTGCTTTCTGCGCTCCTTCTGGCTATCTCCTCCTGATAGGGTAACAGCCCACGTTTCCAAGCTTTCCGTGTATTCTCGCCTGTATGGCCTGCGACGTGGGTTCCTTTCTGCTCCCAGCCTTGTACGGCTTTACTGGTACCTTCTGTTGTGGCAGGGCCTCCAGGCTTCTTAGGCCAAGGAATATACAGTCCCCTGCGCACTGGTTCTCTGCTGGGGGATGTGGAATCCTCTCAGCCTCAGACACCAAAGTCTGGTAAATTAAGTCCTCTTTCTGCCAAGACAGGCTCTCTTCGCCTCTTGTCTCTGGCTTGTGGCTCTCCTCCTGCCACACTTCCTCTTAGGTGCAGTGCAACTGTCTGTCCCTGTTCTGCTCTGGGACAAGTCTCAATGCTGAGACAGGCCATCCAGTTCTCTCTAACCCTGCCCCCAGCACCAGCTTTTATAGGGGCAGCCTGCTCCCCCTACTGGCCTGAGACAGGAGGCATTGCATGCTAATGTTCCCCTGACTAGAGAACCTCCCCCTTGCTCTCAGACACAGCTTTAATACATTTTGTGGCATCCAGGCCAGGGTGACACATTCCCCCCTAGTGAAATTTAGTACTCCGGGACTAAACAATAAACAAAGACAATAAAACATTAATAGACATTAATAGACAGACGACGCACAAATTGAGTTCTTAAGGTCACAGTGTGGCCTGTGACCGGGTGTCCATATCACCAATACAACGGGGAGCCTTAACCAGGTGGGGGTCTGTCCTACCCCAAGTCCTTCACAGTCTTAGTTCATTCCTTGGTTAGGCTCCGAACGCAGTCCATACCAGGTCCCGGTTATAAAAAGTCCATAACCTGTGAGTCCTTACAGTAACTGCAAGAAACTGAAACACGGAATTACCAAACATGCATGTAACTTTGCAAACAATTCAACATTTGGCAACAAGGTTATTTACAATTTTAGTGCGCTCTATATTCTCCAGCGAGCGGGTATCAGCCCCTTTGTGCTCCTGGTTGACCTACGTAGCCCACTGTCTGGTGGTGGACCAACCTGGCTTTCCCCACTAGCGTTAGGGGTACAGCTACCAGCTGGGTGTACAGGTAGGGAAGGCAGCTGTCTGTGGGTCCTTTGGCTTACCGCAGGCATGGCAGGCTCACTGTCAGCAGAGGGTTGACTCTCCTGGGCTGCTGGTACAGGCTCTTCTGCCTCTGGAACCGCTTGCTCCTCTTCACCTTCCGGCTCTGGTGTTGGTTGTTGCTGTGCCGGTTGCAGGAAATGCAGGACGGGTACCACTATGGCATCATTTATGCGAGTCCAGGACTGAGGGAACTCTCCGAGAACGGTGCTGATCATTTCTTCCTTGTCCTCTGCGGGTTCAAGGTCACTCTGATCCTTTTCTGCACTACGGAGTTGCTCGGGGCATCTTTTGAGATGGTCTCTGGAGACGGTACTAGTGGTTTCTCCTCCGTCCTTGGTGATCACGCACACCTTCGGGTTGTCGTGATCAGACTGCAGTACGGTGTAGGGTTCCCTTTCCCACTGGTCGTCCAACTTGTGAAGCCTTCTTTTTCGCTTTAGGACTTGCTCACCAGGTTCTAGGGGACCAGCAGGGGCGTGTTGGTTGAAGAGTTTTTCTTGCCTCTCTCTCACCTGGGCCAGGCTCTTCTCCACAGTCTACTGCACCTTCTTGTACTGCAGTTGCCTTTCCGTATCCCAGTCCGCATCCGGGGAGGTGTCCTCAGGCGTTAGGACTCCCATCTCCAGGTCTATAGGCAGCTTACCTGGTCTGGGTCGCATCAGGTAAGCCGGGGTGCAGTTGGTAGCATTCACCGGGATATGATTGTATAAGTCTATCAGGTCCGGCAGTTTTTCTGGCCACAGGCTGCGCTCCTCCAGGGGCAACGTCTTCAGGAGATCAATGACTATATTGTTCATCTTCTCACACATCCCGTTGGTTTGTGGGTGGTAAGGCGTTGTCCGAATCTTCTTACAGCCATAGAGGTTGCCGAACTCCTGGAAGATTTCAGCCTCGAACGCTGGACCCTGGTCTGTCAGGACCTGTTCCGGATACCCGTGTGGACGGCAGAAATATTGCTGGAAGGCTCTGGCCGCTGTTTGGGCTGTCAAGTCTTTTACTGGGACCACCACTAGAAAACGGGAATAGTGGTCCACGATTGTCAGGGCATAGATGTATCCTGACCGGCTGGGAGCCAATTTGACATGGTCCAGAGCTACCAGCTCAAGAGGCTGTGTGGTGACGATGGGCCTCAAGGGTGTCTTCTGGCTGGTGCGGTCCTTCCTCCTTAGGTGACAAGGGCCACAGTCTCTGCACCATTTTTCTACAGCTCCTCTCATGCCGACCCAAAAGAACCTTCCTCTTAGTAGGAACTCCAGTTTCTTCCAACCGAACCGATGTGTCCCGCTCTGTCACGGTAAGCCCCCAGGACCATAGCTGCATCCCGCCTTGGGACCACGACTTGCCAGGTCAGCTCGTGCGTCCGGTGGTTGACAATCCTTCTGCACAACTTGCCTTCGTAGAGGAACAGCTTGCTCTTCTCTTTCCATAGCTGCTTGGCTTCCTCTGGAGCATCCGGATCTATGCGGGCATCTTCCTGGGTCAGCAGATCTTTCACCAGGCGGATGGCAGGGTCACTATCTTGGGTCTCGGCCCAGCTGTGTTGAGGTAGGGGATTTATCATCACGGTTGTTAGATCCTCCTCCTTCACGCGGTGGGAGTATTGAGCAGCTCCATACCGGTGAAACGCGGGGAGTTCTACCTCCTCCAGCTCTTCTGGGTCTTCGTCACCTTCAGATAAGTGAGGCATCCTCGTTAGGGCGTCAGCGTTGGCATTGGTTTTGCCGGCCCGGTACTTGATCAGTCAAAGTTGGAGAGACGGGCCATCCACCGCTGTTCTAGGGCACCCAGTCTTGCATTGTCCAGGTGTGTCAACGGGTTGTTGTCCGTGTACACGGTGAACTTTGCGGAGGCCAGGTAATGCTTGAAGCGTTCCGTCACGGCCCACACCACCGCCAAGAATTCTAGCTTGAAGGAGCTGTAATTCTCCGGGTTCCTCTTGGTGGGTCTCAGCTTCCGGCTGGCGTACGCGATCACCCTTTCTCTGCCCTGTTGGTTTTGGAACAGTACGGCTCCCAGTCCCACATTACTGGCATCTGTGTGGAGAATGAAAGGCTGGCCATAATCAGGGTAGGCCAGGATCTCGTCCCCTGTGAGGGCCATCTTTAGCTGGCGGAAGGACTCCTCTTCCGGTTTATCCCACTTGAAGGGCGGCTTTTGGCTCCTGGACTTAGACTGTCCGATCAGGAGGTCCTGCATAGGAGCTGCCATCTTAGTGAACCCGGGGATGAACCTTCGGTAGTAGCCTACCAACCCGAGAAACTGTCTCACCTCTTTGATGTTCGAGGGGCTTGGCCAGCTCTTGATTGCCGTGACCTTGTCAGGGTCGGGGGCCACTCCTTCCGCGCTTACCGCGTGCCCTAGGTACTGGTCCTTTGGTTTCAGCAGGTGACACTTCGATGGTTTCACCTTCAGGCCATAGCCTGCCAGGGCTTCGAACACCTCGGCCAGGTGCTTTAGGTGGTCCTCGTAGGTCTTCGAATAGACGATCACGTCAACCAGGTAAAGGAGGACCGTCTCGAAGTTTCGGTGCCCTAGACATCATTCCATCAGCCTCTGGAAGGTCCCTGGTGCGTTGCAGAGCCCGAAGGGCATACAGTTGAACTCACTCAGTCCCATCGGGGTGGTGAAGGCAGTCTTCTCCTTGTCAGCCTCTGCCACAGGAACCTGCCAGTACCCGCTAGTAAGGTCCAAAGTAGAAAAGAAGTTAGCAGATTTTAGTGCGGCTAAAGACTCCTCTATTCTAGGCAGCGGATATGCGTCTTTGTGGGTGATACGGTTGATTTGTCTATAGTCCACGCACATTCTCATGGTGCCGTCTTTCTTTTTGACCAGAACCAAGGGGGCTGCCCAGGGGCTACAGCTGTCTCTAATAACCCCAGCTTCTTTCATCTCTCTTAGCATGCCCTTTGCGTTCTGATAATGTGCAGGGGGTACAGGTCTGTGCCTCTCTTTTATTGGTGGGTGGCTCCCTGTGGGGATGTGGTGTTCTATCCCTTTTACTCTGCCGAAGTCTAGCGGGTGCTTACTAAAGACTCTCTCGTACTCCTGTACCACCCGGTAGACTCCTTGTTTTTGGTGCAGGGGAGTGGAGTCAGCACCCACATGGAGTTTCTGGCACCAGTCCTCCTTTTGTTTCTGGGAGCCATTACCCTCCGCCTGAGGAGATGGAGGCAAGGGTTCCATGGCCCTGATAGCTTTGTGTTCGACAACAAACAGTTTGGCGAGTGTAGCGTACCTGGGTAAGTGTACTTCCCTCTCCCCAATGTTGAGGATGCGGACGGGCACCCTCCCATGACGGACATCAACCACCCCCCGGGCTGTCAAAATGGTGGGCCTGCTGTCTGAGTACACGGGTTCTACCATGGCTTGGTAGTCTCTACCTCTCAACCCGATTGCAGTCCGACACCAGATCATCATTTCACTTTTGGGAGGCATGGAAATGGGGAATGGGTCACTCAGTCTTACGCTACCGATCTCACCACCAGACAGTTCTACCTGCTGCCGTCTCATCAGGGCTTTTATCTCCTTGTTGAGGACTCTCTGTTGGCTGGAACTAGCATTCACCGCCACCTGTTGTAGAATTACAATTACCTCTGAAAGACAATTTTCAATTACGTTAGTACCCACAGTTATTTTAGGGTGACTTTCACGACGGTCAATGTCCACAATAATCACCCCCTGTGCCGGCAGTTCAACTTTACCAATTTTAATGGTCATCTCCTTGAACCCCATCTGCGGCACGGGTAAGCCATTACTGGCGATGATGCTCAAGTTATTGTCTGGATACCGTGTGATATCAGCATCAGTCCAATACTGCTTAAAAAGTACATAAGGGATAGTGGTTACTTGTGACCTATTATCCAGCAAGGCGCTCATGGGGATACCGTCCAGCACCATGGGTAAAACCGGGCGCCCCCCAACGTACTTATTACGCCAATTGTAAGGGCCTGGTGATCTTATGCCTGGGGGTTGGCCCTTTGCCCCAGGTTGGACCCTTTTAAATTACAGTACCTGGAAATGTGTCCGGGCTGGTTGCATCGACGGCAAATGGGCTGTCCATCCTCTGCGTAGCGGTCTGTGGGCCTCCCTCGGAACGACGGGATCCTCCTCTGTCGACGCCACGGGACATCCTCCGGACTTGAAGCCAGCTCGATGGGTCTTGACGGGTCCACTTGCAACGCCTGGACGGTCCTGGTCAACGCCGCGACGCTCCTGGTCAGCTCCTGGACTTGGTGGTGCAGGTCTTTCGACGGGGCTTGGTTCAGGGCCTGTGCATCAGCCCCCACGGGATCCATAGAGGAGGGCGCCGCCTCCTGGTGGTTGGTGAGAGCAGGGCGCCGGGGGTTTATAGCGCCACTGGTTGCAGATTCACGGAGCACCCTTATGGCCCTGTCCTTAAATTGGGCAAAGGTTAGGTCGGGGTTCTGAAAGAACATGAGACGCAGTTGGACCCTGTGGGCGCTAGACAGCAGACCTTCTATGAATTGTTCTGTTAGCAGCTTATCCGTTTCCTGCACACTGCCATGGTCAGTTTGTTGAATAGCCCTCAAGGCTTCCTGCAGATTTAGGGCATAGTCTCTGATGCTGTCCTGTGCCCGCTGCTTACATCCATAGAACCTCATTTTAATCTCAGCGGAGGTACGTGTGTCAAAGGTACCCCGCAGCCGGGCCAGAATACCCTTCACAGTCCTTTTATCCTCAGTGGGCCATGATTTTACCTCCCTTTGGGCTGCGCCAGTTAACTGCCCTGTCAATATGCTGACCTTCTGTTCCTCTGTCAGGGGGTAAACGTGGAACAAACTGTATAGCCTTTCCTTGAAGTCAGTTAGGGCATGGGGCTCCCCTGAGTATTTGGGCAGCCAGGCCGCTCCAGGGATGTAGGGCAGGGAAAAGGGCATCACCGCTGCTGCAGCTGCGTTGGTGGTAGTGGGCGCCTCTGTGTCCGACATCTTCCTCCCCCCTAGTTAAGCGTGGCCTACCTTCCGACGATCCTCTTCTGTAGGCCGCGGCTCCGCTGCTGCTGCTCTGGACGAGGACCTTGCGTCGCGTCCTGATGACGTCAGCGTCGCTCTCTCTCCCTTCCAGGACCTTGCGCAGCGTCGGTGCGTGGGGCGGAGCTTCGGATCTCGCGCGGTTTTGAAGTCCACGCCCCTCTTCTTCCCGCGCGGCATCCTGAAGATGGCGTCCGATGGCGAGAAACAGCTGCGGATGGCGGGAAGACGGCAGAAGACGGCGGGAAACAGTCCAAGATGGCGTCTGATGGCGGGAATCGGCTCCGGATGGCGGGAAACGACTCCGGACGGCGGGAAACTTCGCCACAGGTAAGTTACAAAAGTCTTTTTCAGGCACGCAGTACCCGGTGGTTGCGGGCATGAAATCCTGCCGACTACGCCAAAGCTGACTCGCCCCTTGGGCCGTGGGGCACTCGGATCCGGGCAGTCTGGGAACGATGGGAGTAGTAGTGGCAACCCGGTTCCGTGGCTCAGGGTGGTCAGGCCAGTGGTAGTCCGTTATGTGCTATTGATTATGTCCGACTACGCCACCCGTGGATTGCGGTTATTAGGAACCGCCGCTGCATGCCGACCGCTGGGGCTGATGAGGTGTGCAGCTAGGGTAGTGTGACTCCCCACGGGAAGAGTGCGGCCCCAGGGCAGTATAGTGGATGGTGGGAGTGATGGTGGTGAGAGTCCCAGTGCTGATAGTGCTGGAGAAGCAAGGAGCACACAGACAACAGGTTGCAGTCCAGGGTCTTTACTAGAACAGGTAAATTGACCCATAAACAGTCCCGGCTAGGAGGGGGACCTGGATGTCTGAGAGCAACGGGGAAATTGGCCCTGGTCAGGGTAAGGGTGTAGGCCTACCGTGCTTTCTGCGCTCCTTCTGGCTATCTCCTCCTGATAGGGTAACAGCCCACGTTTCCAAGCTTTCTGTGTATTCTCGCCTGTATGGCCTGCGACGTGGGTTCCTTTCTGCTCCCAGCCTTGTACGGCTTTACTGGTCCCTTCTGTTGTGGCAGGGCCTCCAGGCTTCTTAGGCCAAGGAATATACAGTCCCCTGCGGACTGGTTCTCTGCTGGGGGATGTGGAATCCTCTCAGCCTCAGACACCAAAGTCTGGTAAATTAAGTCCTCTTTCTGCCAAGACAGGCTCTCTTCGCCTCTTGTCTCTGGCTTGTGGCTCTCCTCCTGCCACACTTCCTCTTAGGTGCAGTGCAACTGTCTGTCCCTGTTCTGCTCTGGGACAAGTCTCAATGCTGAGACAGGCCATCCAGTTCTCTCTAACCCTGCCCCCAGCACCAGTTTTTATAGGGGCAGCCTGCTCCCCCTACTGGCCTGAGACAGGAGGCATTGCATGCTAATGTTCCCCTGACTAGAGAACCTCCCCCTTGCTCTCAGACACAGCTTTAATACATTTTGTGGCATCCAGGCCAGGGTGACACAGATGGAGCGAGACATGATGTCCCAGATGTGCTCAATCGGATTCAGGTCTGGGGAACAGGCGGGCCAGTCCATAGCTCAAATGCCTTCACCTTGCAGAAACTGCTGACACACTCCAGCCACATGAGGTCTGGCAATGTCCTGCATACTGCATAAGGGGCATAATGGGGGCATTACACTGTGTGGGGGCATAATACATACTACATAAGGGGCATAATGGGGGCATTAAACTTTTTGGGGCATCATACATACTGCATAAGGGGCATAATGGGGGCAATACACTGTGTGGGGGCATCATACATACTGCATAAGGGGCATAATGGGGGCATTACATTGTGTGGTAGCATCATACATCTTGTATAAGGGGCATAATGGGGGCATTACACTGTGTGGGAGCATCATATATACTGCATGAGGGGCATAATGGTGGCATACACTGTGTGGTGCATCATACATACTGTATAAGGGGCATAATGGGGGCATTACACTGTGTGGGGCATCATATATACTGTATAAGGGGCATAATGGGGCATTACACTGTGTGGGGGCATCATACATACTGCATAAGGGGCATAATGGGGGCATTACACTGTGTGGGGGCATCATACATACTGCATAAGGAGCATAATGGGGGCATTACACTGTGTGGGGGCATCATGTATACTGCATAAGGGGCATAATGGGGGCATTACACTGTGTGGGGGCATCATACATCCTGCATAAGGGGCATAATGGGGGCATTACACTGTGTGGGGGGCATCATACATCCTGCATAAGGGGCATAACACTGTGTGGGGGCATCATACATCCTGCATAAGGGGCATAATGGGGGCATTACACTGTGTGGGGGGCATCATACATACTGCATAAGGGGCATAATGGGGGCATTACACTGTGTGGGGGCATCATACATCCTGCATAAGGGGCATAATGGGGGCATTACACTGTGTGGGGGCATCATGCATCCTGCATAAGGGGCATAATGGGGGCATTACACTGTGTGGGGGCATCATACATACTGCATAAGGGGTATAATGGGGGCATTACACTGTGGGGGGCATCATGCATCCTACATAAGGGGCATAATGGGGGCATTACACTGTGTGGGGGCATCATACATACTGCATAAGGGGTATAATGGGGGCATTACACTGTGGGGGGCATCATGCATCCTACATAAGGGGCATAATGGGGGCATTACACTGTGTGGGGGCATCATACATTCTGTATAAGGGGCATAATGGGGGCATTACACTGTGGGGCCAGTAAAGGGGCCCTTTACTATGAGAACAATACGTTTCCTCCCTTCCTGTCTCCATAGTTGGGTCGTATGTATCTATTACAGGAAACAGAACAAAAACCTTATGATTCTTATAAAGGGGCAACACAAGACCCCAAAAGAGTCTCTGTGCTCAAGGGGTTAATGCCCCCTGCGCCCAGTAATGGGGGATCCCCACATACCTCCACCTGCAGAGCCGCCACCACATATATGGCTGCTCTGTGCGCACAGGAGCTGTGATGAGGTCACAGGAGGGGAAGAGTCAGGGGTCACATGATCAGGGGCCTCAGTGGATGTGTGACACCCCAGGGGTCTGGTTGCCACAGTGATAGAGATATTATGTCTGAGAGCAGGTGGGAGGTCCTTTGGTCAGGGATCCTGTGCATGCCACACCTCCTGCCCAGTCTTGGGAGGGGAAGGACTTCCCCTATATAAACCTGGGGCTGAGGCAGGGTAGGGAGTTCTGAGAGGAGAAGACAGGGAGCAGAGCTGCTCTATGGGCTCTGCTCCACAGGCAGGCCCTGTCCAGGGGCCTGAGCCTGGAGTCAAGGAGAGTAGAGACAAGAAACAGTCATATGAAGAAACAGCAGAAGCTCAGTGGGAGCAATACTAATACGAGTCAGGGGCTGGCAGCTGCAGAGCTCGCCCTGACTGAGAAGCTTTCTTACCGGACCCGGCGTCCGAGGCTGTGGGGACTAACTCTTACCCAGCAGCAGAAGCCGACCGGCAGGGGATTTCAGGTCCTCAGGCCCAGAAACCCGAAGGCACGGTCACACGCGTGGGACCAGCACCGCCATCGTGGAGCGGAAGCCATTAGAAGGCCCCGAGTCACCGGCCATACGGGTGAGCACCACACGGTACACTCAGGGACGTGGGCTACTTATATCCGCTTCTAGCAAGGTAGCCAGAAGAGTACAGTCAGTTTGGGAGGCCTACAACTCCGCCTGGCCAGGGGAGATCCCATCTGCTCAAGGACTGGCCAGGCCCCGTTCGCTAGCAAGTACTCCGGGAGGGTCTATCGTTGTTACCAGTAAAGACCCTGAATTACACCGCACCGTCTCTGAGTGGTTCCTGCTACCCCCATTTTCCACGTCGGCTGCCCTGAGGCCATACCCCTCCCGTTGGGGGTTATACTATCACGCTGCACAATTCTACACCGGCCTCAGCGGTCTGCCCTGCAGCGGCAGCTCCATAGCTGCAAATCAACGGGTGGCGTAGTCGACACTCAAATAACATCTATCAAGACTGCCACACACTGAGTTGACTCCCTGGGCACGGACCGGGTCCCCGCCACTCGGAGACTACAACCCTCATCTGATCCGGTTCCGGGTAAGCCCCGTGCGCGAGACGCTGCGCGACACAGCAGGCCCAGGGGCGCGTCAGATGCAGGACTCTGCTGTGCTGGTTGTCATGGTGCTGGATGAGCTGAAGTTTATGTGTGGGGTCAGGAGTAGTGTTGAGCGATACCTTCCGATATCGGGAAATATCGTATCAGATTGGATAGGACCGATACCCAAAAGTATCGGATATCGCCGATTCCGATACCGGAAACCAATGCAAGTCAATGGGACACTAATATCGGAAAGCCATCCCAGCGTGAGAGAATTCTCCTGATTGTTTAAAAGCCGACGGGCGGTAAAAAGCCGCCGGCTTTTAAACAATCACACAGCCCCATACTGCTTCCCCGCAGCCTCCCACCCCGATCCTGCGCTCCCCCCGCCACCTCCCATCCCGATCGTAAGTTAGGACCGGGCGGGGAGCGCAGCACCAAGGAGCAGGGAGCGAAGGACCCGGGCGGGGAAGCCGGCAGTGAAAAGACTACACCGCCGGCTTTCCCGTTCTGTGCTGCGCTCTCCCGCCGGTTATTTCAAATGAACAGCTGAGGTATCAGGTGATGCTGATCAGCTGTTCATTTGAAGTAGCCGCGGTGCCCTCAGAGGGTTCATGTGAGTTCATGCTTCACTGCATGAACTCACATGAACTTTCCCACGGCCGCACAGGTCAGCCTCACCTCCCAGACCATCAGACCCATCATGATTGGTGTGTGCGCAGGTGTCTGTGCGATGTGTGCGGGTGTGTGCGCGATGTCTGCGGGTGTCTGCGTGCAGGCAGACATAGGCTAATGTGACACTACTACTCCCATCGGCCTATGTCTGTCCCCCGTCCACTTGTGCCAGCAGGATCAGCTCGATGAGAGCAGTAGCTATTTTAGCTGCCCCATATGTTATTTTTGCCCCTATACATCTTTTATGTTTTTAAGCCCCCCATATATTTTTTTTGTTTTTGGTCCCCAATAAATTTTAAATACATTTTTCATTGGTGGCCAGTGGTTACCTAAAATAAATTAGTTCATACATTACCTGTCCCCGCCGATCGCCACCTAAAATAAAGTAAAAAATAAAAAACTACACCTATACTCACCTAGACACCTAATTCCCCGAAGCCATCGATCTCCTGTAATAAAATATAAAATAATAAACCACAACCTTATCCTTACCCCTCCGTAGTAGTCCACGAGTGTCCCACGAAGATCTCCAGTTTAGAGCAGCCACATAAAATGTGACCGCTCTAAACCACTGCCGCCGCTAGAATGACGGGGCCGTAAAGCAGCTCCATCATTGCATAAACCGGTGTCTAGGTGAGTATAGGTGTAGTTTTTTATTTTTTACTTTATTTTAGGTGGCGATCAGGTAATGTATGAACTAATTTATTTTAGGTAACCACTGGCCACCAATGAAAAATGTATTTAAAATTTATTGGGGACCAAAAACAAAAAAAATATATGGGGGGCCTAAAAACATAAAAGATGTATAGGGGCAAAAATAACATATGGGGCAGTTTAAATAGCAGGATCAGGCTGATGGGAACTACTGCTCCCATCGAGCTGATCCTGCTGGCACGAGTGGACGGGGGACAGACAAAGGCCGATGTGAGTAGTAGTGTCACATCGGCCTATGTCTGCCTGCACGCAAACACCCGCAGACATCGCGCACACACCCGCACACATCGCACAGACACCCGCGCACACTCCAATCATGATGGGTCTGATGGTCTGGGAGGTGAGGCTGACCTGTGCGGCCGTGGGAAAGTTCATGTGAGTTCATGCAGTGAAGCATGAACTCACATGAACCCTCTGAGGGCACCGCAGCTACTTCAAATGAACAGCTGATCAGCATCACCTGATACCTCAGCTGTTCATTTGAAATAACCGGCGGGAGAGCGCAGCACAAAACGGGAAAGCCGGCGGTGAAGTCTTTTCCCTGCCGGCTTCCCCGCCTGGGTCCTTCGCTCCCTGCTCCTTGGTGCTGCGCTCCCCGCCCGGTCCTAACTTACGATCGGGATGTGAGGTGGCGGGGGGAGCGCAGGATCGGGGTGGGAGGCTGCGGGGAAGCAGTATGGGGCTGTGTGATTGTTTAAAAGCCGGCGGCTTTTTACCGCCTGCCGGCTTTTAAACAATCAGGAGAATTCTCTCACGCTGGGATGGCATTCCGATATTAGCATCCCATTGACTTGCATTGGTTTCCGGTATCGGAATCGGCGATATCCGATACTTTTTGGGTATCGGTCCGATCCAATCCGATCCGATATTTCCCGATATCGGAAGGTATCGCTCAACATTAAGTAATACATAAGAATAATATGTACTATGTCTGACCACTACAAACACTCATCTGAACTGGTCCAAGTGCTGTCAGGTTTTTTCACGGGCAGCACTTAGACAATACGGTCGTGTGAATATAGGCTTATGATGCATCTGGTAATAAACATGTTAAGGATGGGCCGCTACTCATGGGCCACTGCTGTGTGCTTGCCCCCCAGGCTAAAATGTGCCAGCCAGCCCCTGCTGCACCGGGTGCCAGAAAACCTAGATACACCTTTGGAATAGGTATCCTGCAAAGTAAGGATGGGGTTTGGTGTTTTTAAATGATTTTATTGACTCTGTGCATTTATATTTTGTATCAATAATATGATATGGTTATATATATCTTCTGGATATCAGGAGGGCTTATCCCTGTGCCTTGACTCTCTCCTTCTCCTTCGATGTCCTGTATAGGCCAAAAAAAACTACGCGTTTCGAGGACTCACAGTTCCTCTTCGTCAGCTTCTCGCTGGTAGTCAAACTGGTAACCTAATAAAGTCCAAACGCCCCCCACAAAGATAATACAACCAAAGAAATGGAGGAAGATCCAATACTAACAAGACGGTGCAAAAGGACATATGGAGGTGCAATAGAACTAAGATAGAATTCCAATAAGAATAGACTGTGTGTGAAAAAAATAATAATAAAAAAGACTTTGTTCAAACTTTCACAATTAGTTAAAAATGAATAAAAATTATATACTTATATTTCTGATGGCTATAAAAAACAGTCTGTTAATCAGTGTATATTACCAGGATAGTATAAATTCGGCACTTAGTACCATCCAGAGATAAAAAGGAAAAAATGAAGGAGAAAAATAAAAACATTATATAGTATCTCCAATAGGGGTATCAATGTATAGAAACAAATACATATATAAAATAGGTGGATTCAAAGGAATATATCCAAAAGACATATTATATTGATAAAATATAAGGAGGTTCATAAAAGTGCAATGTAAATGTTCAATTGGTACTGGGATAAAAAATACATACAGTATATACCGCTGCGAGTTGAAGGCATACAGCTGACTCTCGTGATTAAGGCCCTTCAGAGCCAAGCTATTTAATGTGAAGATCCATTTGGATTCCATCCGCGACATTAATCTCAGGTAATCACCTCCCCTTCATTTTCTGGGGACTAATCGGATCCCACAAAACTTAGTGTCCTTATAAGATTGGTTGTGGAACTTCCGGTAGTGCCGGGACAGTGGATGCCCTTCAAAACCTTCATTCATGTTGATAAAGTGTTCCTTCAGCCTTTTGATAACTTGCGCTTTGTACAGACATCTCCTCCTGCCAAGGCATAAAAAGGGCGTGGCTTTGGGTGTGGATAGGGGCGTGGCCAGACTACGCGTGCCGCATGGTTTCGCCCTCTTTCTAGTCCTCATAGGTTGGCGGTATGCTTGTACTGAGCAGATCTGGGATATCAGTGATTAGGTCCCATATTGTGCACTGTAAGGTCTGGAAAAGCTCCTTCTATCCGTCTCTGTAGCACCAGAGGAAGAACAGAGGGGAAAAGACAGGATTTTCTACATGTCGCGTTATGTAGATGTTCTGCAGATTTATCACAACCGTCCACAAGAAGAAACTGCCATCACAGAGCCGCCTTTAGCTGTTGGAAAAGTTTAAACTTAGTTTTGAATAGTTGCTATAGCCAACAAGGACTTTCTATTTATGCTGGGTCACATGATGCTGGTGCTGGGTGATGTCATGTGACGGAATGTTGTGGGTGATGATGTCACAGAGGGCGTTGTGATGTCACCCTTGGGGTATATAAGGGGGCTCCATCCACCTGGAGCTCATATCTCATTGGCCATATCTTGGTGCTGAGATACCCCCTGGAGACAATGAGGATCGCCATATTGTTTCTGTGCTGTACCCTGTTCTACCCTGTGAATTACCATAGGCTGCCGGTGAGTACCTGTCTATTATTACATATGGAGGACGTTTAGAATCAGCTGCGGCAGGGGAAGGGGATGGGGAGGGGGGTCCTGTAAGAATTTACCTGCGGGAATAAGAGGTTATGGCAGGGAAAGGAGCTTAGGAAGTGACAGTCAGAGGGGATATAAGTGTGGGGTGACCCCTCTGACTCCCACATTCCTGCCTTGTCCTTGTAGTGATTAATGACTTTGGTGTTGTCCCTTATATATCACTTTGCAGTCACCAGTGATCGCTCCGCACTGTGATCCTAAACTACAGTCTCATTTACCTTTTTGCAAACGCCCAGAAGGGGAGGAGTGACATCACACCCATGTGAGCAGATCCCGCCCACTTTTACTGCAGTCGTAATGCGAGCTAGCTGTATTCTGTTTTCATGGAAATATCAGCAGCTGCTCCCCCTAGTGTTTACAAGATGAAAACATCAAAAGAGTTAAAATATTTTTTTCAGATTTTATACCATTAAAACCTTTTTAAATATATATGTGTATTTATATATAAATATAAATACTTTACAATTTTACAATTGTAAAAAAATTGTTGACACTTTCCCTTTAAAAGATCTAAAGACGTTCTGCTTCATGTGCCATTGTGACCAATCACAGCACAGATTATATTTTTTAAACTTTTCTTGAAAAACTGAAGCTGCTCCGTGATTGGAAATCATGTGGAAGGGTTCTCTTTTAGACATTTAGTTAGGTCCAAAGTATCAGTGACATGATGGATAGAACTGTGCAATGATGTCACAGAGGGCTTTGTGATGTCACCCCTGGGTATATTAGAAGCCTCGGCCCATCTGCAGCTTGTATCTCATTGACCATACCTTGGTGCTGAGAGACCTCTGGAGATGATGAGTATCATCCTATAATTTCTGTGCTTTACGTTGCTCTACCCCCCACATTACAGTACACTGAGGGCGAGTATGTTCTCATCAATATGGAGGTCACAAGGATCAGCTAATGAGAATATCGCCTCTTGCAGGACTTCTCATACTGGACACGTGACCGTCCGTCATATGAAAGTCCAACTGTAAATAATATTCCATGGACCCTGGAGGTGAATCCCAAACTTCTTCCTGATCTTCTCAATGGGATATTTCTGAAAGTTGCTTGATAATGTATCCATCACTGTATAATAACAAGGGCTCTCTGTTTGACTGGATTGGGTATAAATATACAGGACTTTATTATGTTTTTTTTCTTTATTATAGGATGACCCACTACCCGTAGATCTCAGAAGAAGCACCTATCAAGCTTCCATCAATCTTCCTCTTTGGCTCTTCCGTGACGCAGTTTTTGTTGCGGTGATGACACTACTGACAATACTAGAGTATTTGGCCTTAAGTCTTGTCCTGAGCAAGTGGGCAATGTCTGAACCTGGTGAAACAATCAGAAAACTCCTGAGAACAAAACCATTCTGAAGGAACAAAGTGCTTGTAAGGAGCCGATTTGCATCCCTCAGATTCAGAAGCAAGACTCCAGGAGAACACCTGTCCTGCCCAATGGCAAATGTTCTACTCCATCCATGGCTCCTGCACCGCAGGATGCGAAAAAGGTTCCTAGTTGCAACTATAAAGTGGCGTTCAGTGATATTGTCTGGGTCAGAATGATCCCTCACAACAATATAGGAAGAAGAGCTCGAAGTTCAACGGAGCTTAAAGAGAGGTTACTGATTTTTCAGAGAAGCCAACAACCCAGAATTCCAGAGCCAAGAGCACCAGAACCTAGAACACCAGAACCTACCATGTCAGAACCTAGTATGTCAGAACCTAGAATGCCAGAGCCTGAAATGCCTACAACACCTCAACCCAAAATCAAGAGGAGAAGATGTTTCCTTAGATGTCTTAGAGGCGAGGAAGATTGAGAAGGCAACTGCTTGAACTTTCCCATTGCTCGTGTTTTCATCACAGGTTAGTCCTATACATGCTGTCTGATGGGCACCATCTTACTACATACAATGCAGCATTGCACCTGAAATCGCATGGATATTTTGTCACACACTTGCACTTTAGCACCTTACCATATGGCGCATATATCTATGAACGCTTTGCTAAGTATCACTGTCTAGTATGTGCTTCTGATGAACCTATTTTAGGAAAACGTGTCGAGGTTTGGCATACTATGTACTTGAGTTTGGCGTACTATGTGCTTGTTGGTAAATTCTATTGCCATCTATAATCTACTAGATATTATAATGTCTCTGGTGGGATGCCCCATGCCGAATTGTTGAGAACTGACTATGAGCATTGTCCTCTATTTCTTATCTACTATGGTTACAGGTTGATGTGAAGAGAGCTGTGCCATTGGTAGCGATTTTTCTACTGATTTGTCAGTTATATTTATGTTAGTTTAGCAAATTTCTGCTTGTAGGGTCTAATGTTTTACCATAGTGTATGTTCTGTGAGCTAAATTGTCATACTTATGCACTAGATAGATTATAAATTGTGATGCTTATGTACAAGATAGATTATTAGTTTAATCGGTGATTTTTTAAATATTTTTTAGCATCAGGAGACTCAAGAATCGCATCTTACAGAAGACAAGAAGCCTAAATGCCGAAGGGTGATGACCTGTTGATGGCCCACAGCTGGAGGGTCATTACCTCTTGATGGCACAAAACTGGACAGAAGATAAAAACATTTGATGGCACACAGCCGGAGGGTGATGATCTATTGATGGCCATAGCCAGAGGGTCATTACCTGTTGATGGCACACAGCCGGATGGTCATTACCTGTTCATGGCACACTGCCGGATGGTCATTACCTGTTGATGGAACACAGCCGGAGGGTGATGACCTATTGATGGCCATAGCCAGAGGGTCATTACCTGTTGATGGCACACAGCCGGATGGTCATTACCTGTTGATTGCACACAGCTGGAGGGTGATGACCAGTTGATGTCGGACTGCCGGATGGTCATTACCTGTTGATGGCACACAGCCGGACAGAGGATCATTACCTGTTGATGGCACAAAGCCGGTCAGAGGATAAGATCTTTTGATTGCATACACCGGGTCCCTCCCTGATAACAGGGAACCCTGGGGAATACTCGTCATCTTGATCCCCCACTGACTAAATACTTGCTCCACCTCAGCCTACACCATCATGGAGGACACTTCCACCTGTGTCCACTGTAAGGTTCGACTTTCTTTTATCATTTCAGCAGATTAATAAACATCATAAAGCTGTAAAACTATCGAGTAATTTATTATAAATTATTATAAAGAAATATAAAGTATAATAGATAGCTATAGAGGGCACAGAAGACGACTAACTATAGTAAGCATGGTATCGCCTGATATATACTGTATATTCTAGATGGCGCTATTACACTAAATACATCACAACCTCCAGGGTGATATTACCGTACAATGTGAGATCACTAATAATGGCCACAGATTATGAGAAAATGACCAGCTCCATAGTCCTGGAGTTATTATAAATGTCTCTAGTGTGAGGCAGGGACTGGACGAGTGTTGGAGGGAGGTATATTCCCCCAGGACGTCCTTTATGTATCCATGCTGTAGAATCTGCCGTATACTTCTGTTCTAGCAGTCAGACATTTCACTCTGCAAATCACAGGCTCAACATTGTGTAAAACTACCACCGTATATAAGAGCACTCAGAATAAAAACTAGCGGCATGCCGTGCACTGCCCACGTCATGTGTACGGGATACAGGACCTGCAGGACCTGGTACGGCCATTATAGTTGATAGATTAATGATACCTGTGCAGATGAAGGGAAAAAAATATGTGCAACAGCAGGAGGAGAAAGTCTCAAAATGTAATTTGAAGAGTATAATAGAGAAATGGGAAACTTCTGGAGATGCAGATAAGTGGTACCAGGGCAAAACGTAAGTGCAGTCAGACATGGGAAAAGTGCAAATGATCCAGCGTAAAGGTTTGTTTAGTAGAAAAAATATTAAAACTTAGCTTTTATTAGCCATATAAAACACTGCTCCACAAAGAATACAGCAAATGTGCAACTATCATAGCTTACAGACCTACACGTTTCAACAAATCATGTCTTAATTATGGCCCTACTACTAGAATGACAAAAAGGCATATATATATATATATATATATATATATATATCCACGTGCCTGTATGACCTCCCTACAACGCCTGGGCATGCTCCTGATGAGGTTGCTCCTGTGGGATCTCCTCCCAGACCTGAACTAAAGCATCCGCCAACTCCTGGACAGTCTGTGGTGCAACGTGACGTTGGCGGATGGAGCGAGACATGATGTCCCAGATGTGCTCAATCGGATTCAGGTCTGGGGAACGGGCGGGCCAGTCCATAGCTTCAATGCCTCCATCTTGCAGGAACTGCTGACACACTCCAGCCACATGAGGTCTGCCATTGTCCAGCATTATGAGGAACCCAGGGCCAACCGCACCAGCATATGGTCTCACAAGGGGTCTGAGGATCTCATCTCGGTACCTAATGGAAGCCAGGCTACCTCTGGCGAGCACATGGAGGGCTGTGCGGCTCTCCAAAGAAATGCCACCCCACACCATTACTCACCCACTGCCAAACCGGTCATGCTGAAGGATGTCACTCTCCACGGCGTCTCCAGACTCTGTCACGTCTGTCACATGTGCTCAGTGTGAACCTGCTTTCATCTACGAAGAGCACAGGGCGCGAGTGGCAACTTTGCCAATCCTGGTGTTCTGTGGCAAATGCCAAGCGTCCTGCATGGTGTTGGGCTGTGAGCACAGCCCCTATCTGTGGACGTCGGGCCCTCATACCACCCTCATGGAGTTAGTATCTAACCGTTTGTGCAGACACATGCACATTTGTGGCCTGCTGGAGGTCATTTTGCAGGGCTCTGGCAGTGCTCCTCCTGTTCCTCCTTTCACAAAGGCGGAGGTAGCGGTCCTGCTGCTGGGTTGTTGCCCTCCTACGGCCCCCTCCACATCTCCTGGTGTACTGGCCTGTCTCCTGGTAGCGCCTCCAGCCTCTGGACACAGCCAACCTTCTTGCCACAGCTCGCATTGATGTGCCATCCTGGATGAGCTGCACTATCTGAGCAACTTCTGTGGGTTGTGGAGTCTGTCTCATGCTACCACGAGTGTGAAAGCACAACCAACATTCAAAAGTGACCAAAACATCAGCCAGAAAGCATTGGTACTGAGATGTGGTCTGTGGTCCCCACCTGCAGAACCACTCCTTTATTGAGGGTGTCTTGATAATTGCCAATAATTTCCATCTATCCTCTATTCCATTTGCACATCAGCATGTGAAATTGATTGTCAATCAGTGTTGCTTCCTAAGTGGACAGTTTGATTTCACAGAAGTTTGATTTACTTGGAGTTATATTCTGTTGTTTTAAGTGTTCCCTTTATTTTTGGAGCAGTTTATATAGATACATACAGTGAGTACGGAAAGTATTCAGACTCCTTTAAATTTTTCACTCTTTGTTTCATTGCAGCCATTTGATAAATTCTAAAAAAGTTCATTTTTTTCTCATTAAAGTACACTCAGCACCCCATCTTGACTGAAAAAAACAGCAATATAGAATTTTTTTGCAAATTTATTAAAAAAGAAAAACTGAAATATCACATGGTCATAAGTATTCAGATCCTTTGCTCAGACACTCATATTTAAGTCACATGCTGTCCATTTCCTTGTGATCCTCCTTGAGATGGTTCTACTCCTTCAATGGAGTCCAAATGTGTTTAATTAAACTGATAGGACTTGATTTGGAAAGGCACACACCTGTCTATATAAGACCCCACAGCTCACACTACATGTCAGACCAAATGAGAATCATGAGCTCAAACGAACTGCCCAAGGAGCTCAGAGACCGAATTGTGGCAAGGCACAGATCTAGCCAAGGTTATAAAAGAATTTCTGCATTACCCAAGGTTCATAAGAGCACAGTGGCCTCCATAATCCTTAAATGGAAGAAGTTTGGGACCACCAGAAGTCTTCCTAGACCTGGCCGTCCAGCCAAACTGAGCAATCGTGGGAGAAGAGCCTTGGTGAGAGAGGTAAAGAAGAACCCCAAGATCACTGTGGCTGAGCTCCAGAGATGCAGTAGGGAGATGGGAGAAAGTTCCACATAGTCAACTATCACTGCAGCCCTTCCCCAGTTGGGCCTTTATGGCAGAGTGGCCAGATGGAAGCCTCTCCTCATATGAAAGCCCGCATAGAGTTTGCTCAAAAACACATGAAGGACTCCCAGACTATGAGAAATAAGATTCTCTGGTCTGATGAGACGAAGATAGAACTTTTTGGTGATAATTCTAAGTGGTATGTGTGGAGAAAACCAGGCACTGCTCATCACCTGCCTAATACAATCCCAACAGTGAAACATGGTGGTGGCAGTTGTTAGAACCCTCCTGTTAGTTTTTTCTATTTTGTGGTCATGTGACCTTCTGCCTATTTATTCCAGCTCCGCCCTTCAGGCTTTGCTGGACTTCAGTGTTACTTTGACTCTTAATCTAGCCAGGTGCTTTGTACCTACTGTATCTCTCTAGTTTGTTTGGTCCTTGGACCACTAAGTACTTTTGTCTGTTTGTCTTCTTCTGCTACTACTTCTGCCAGGAGGTGTCCAGTTTTGTCCCAGTCCTTAGTTCTTTTAGGGACCCCTCCCTTTAATCTATAGGTCTGTGTTCAGATTAGCCGCGGACATAGGCGGGTCTGTTTGCAAGGAACAGGTTGCCCGCTGCATCGTAAGGAATCAGCTTAGTCCTATTGTATGGACAGATTTCCTCTCTTTCCTTAGTTCTTGTAGCAGATCATAACAGCAGTATCATGCTATGGGTGTGTTTTTCAGCTGCAGGGACAGGACGACTGGTTGCAATTGAAGGAAACATGAATGCGGCCAAGTACAGAGATATCCTGGATGAAAACCTCTTCCAGAGTGCTCTGCACCTCAGACTTGGCCAAAGGTTCACCTTCCAACAAGACAATGACCCTAAGCACACAGCTAAAATAACAAAGGAGTGGCTTCAGAACAACTATGTGACCATTCTTGACTGGCCCAGCCAGAGCCCTGACCTAAACCCAATTGAGCATCTTTGGAGAGACCTGAAAATGGCTGTCCACCAACGTTTCCCATTCATCCTGACGGAACTGGAGAGGATCTGCAAGGAAGAATGGCAGAGGATCCCAAAATGCTGGTGTGAAAAACTTGTTGCATCATTTCCAAGAAGACTCATGGCTGTACTAGCCCAAAAGGGTGCTTCTACTCAATACTGAGCAAAGGGTCTGAATACTTATGCCCGTGTGATATTTCAGTTTTTCTTTTTTATTAAATTTTGCAAAAATTTCTTCATTTCTGTTTTCTTTCAGACAAGATGGGGTGCAGAGTGGACTTTAATGAGAAAAAAATGAACTTTTTAGAATTTACCAAATGGCTGCAATGAAACAAAGAGTGAAAAATGTAAAGGGGTCTGAATACTTTCCGTACCCAGTGTACATGCATGGAAATAAATGCAGAATTATATTTCTTAATACTGCAGTATCAGATCCTGTCTTGAATTTAACCCCTGTGGTATCCAATGTGAAAATCCACAGGGACTCCCCTGATGAATTACAATTGAGGAAATCATGAATTTTATATTCTCTATCATTACTTAAGGACATAAAACTATCTGTTTTAACCGCATGTAGACACGCTTTGCACCGATTGGCTCCACATCTGAAGAAACCTTTTGTGCTGAGCCAATTTGGTTGTACAGTATTAGTCTCACTCAGGGGTGGATTAAGAGTAGCAAGGGCCCCCTCCACACACCTGATTTATCACGTGACATGTCACATGATCCCCGTGATAGATCATGTGATAGTTCACGGGAAATTAATTTGGCATAATATTAATTGTGCTGCCCCATCTGAGAGCAGCACAATATTGGGGCAGATACCCTGATTCCAGCGATGTCACTTTTTCAGCTGCTTGTTGTCATTTTGAGAAAATC
>NW_027362895.1:4765000-4842500 GCF_046119375.1 Phyllobates terribilis
TGGCGTAGGAACGGGCGGTGAAATAAGCGCGCCAAAAAAACTATAAAGTTTAAGTTTTTTTTCCGTAATCCATCAGATGAGCGTGATAACGGACGCTGCGCTGAATGGCGGCACGTAGGAACTGGCGGTGAAATAAGTGCGCCAAAAAAACGATAAAGTTTACGGTTTTTTTCCGTAATTCATCAGATGAGCGTGATAACGGATGCTGTGCTGAACGGCGGCACGTAGGAACTGGCGGTGAAATAAGTGCGCCAAAAAAACGATAAAGTTTACGTTTTTTTTCTGTAATTCATCAGATGAGCGTGATAACGGACGCTGCGCTGAACTGCGAAGCGTAGGAACGGGCGGTGAAATAAGCGCGCCAAAAAAACTATAAAGTTTACGTTTTTTTTCCGTAATTCATCAGATGAGCGTGATAACGGAAGCTGCGCTGAACGGTGGCGCGTAGTAACAGGCGGTGAAATAAGCGCGCCAAAAAACTATAAAGTTTACTTTTTTTCCATAATTCATTAGATGAGCGTGATAACGGAAGCTGCGTTGAACGGCGGCGCGTAGGAACGGGCGGTGAAATAAGCGCGCCAAAAAAACTATAAAGTTTACGTTTTTTTTCCGTAATTCATCAAATGAGCGTGATAACGGAAGCTGCGCTGAACGGCGGCGCGTAGGAACGGGCGGTGAAATAAGCGCGCCAAAAAAACTATAAAGTTTACGTTTTTTTTCCGTAATTCATCAGATGAGCGTGATAACGGAAGGTGCGCTGAACCGCGGCGCGTAGGAACGGGCGGTGAAATAAGCGCGCCAAAAAAACTATAAAGTTTACGTTTTTTTCCATAATTCATTAGATGAGCGTGATAACGGAAGCTGCGCTGAACGGCGGCGCGTAGGAAAAGGCAGTGAAATAAGCGCGCCAAAAAAACTATAAAGTTTACGTTTTTTTTCCGTAATTTATCAGATGAGCGTGATAACGAACGCAGCCCTTAACGGCGGCGTCAGAGCGACTTTTTTTTGTTGCAGATTGAATTTTAAGTGCTTTTGCTATCATCAAACCTGTAGCCAGCTCTAATCCTAATTGAGCTATTCCAAGGGTGAGGGCTGGCTAAGGGTCGCCCTGGAGGCACCTGTAGCCAGCTCTCATCCTCATTGAGCTGCTCCAAGGGTGAGGGCTGGCTAGGGGTCGCCCTGGAGGCACCTGTAGCCAGCTCTCATCCTCATTGAGCTGCTCCAAGGGTGAGGGCTGGCTACGGGTCGCCCTGGAGGCACCTGTAGCCAGCTCTCATCCTCATTGAGCTGCTCCAAGGGTGAGGGCTGGCTAGGGGTCGCCCTGGAGGCACCTGTAGCCAGCTCTCATCCTCATTGAGCTGCTCCAAGGGTGAGGGCTGGCTAGGGGTCGCCCTGGAGGCACCTGTAGCCAGCTCTCATCCTCATTGAGCTGCTCCAAGGGTGAGGGCTGGCTAGGGGTCGCCCTGGAGGCACCTGTAGCCAGCTCTCATCCTCATTGAGCTGCTCCAAGGGTGAGGGCTGGCTAGGGGTCGCCCTGGAGGCACCTGTAGCCAGCTCTCATCCTCATTGAGCTGCTCCAAGGGTGAGGGCTGGCTAGGGGTCGCCCTGGAGGCACCTGTAGCCAGCTCTCATCCTCATTGAGCTATTCGAAGGGTGAGGGCTGGCTACGTGTCGCCCTGGAGGCACCTGTAGCCAACTCTCATCCTCATTGAGCGTGATAACGGACGCTGTGCTGAACGGCGGCGCATAGGAACGGGCGGTGAAATAAGCGCGCCAAAAAAACTATAAAGTTTACGTTTTTTTTCCGTAATTCATCAGATGAGCGTGATAACGGAAGGTGCGCTGAACCGCGGCGCGTAGGAACGGGCGGTGAAATAAGCGCGCCAAAAAAACTATAAAGTTTACGTTTTTTTCCATAATTCATTAGATGAGCGTGATAACGGAAGCTGCGCTGAACGGCGGCGCGTAGGAAAAGGCAGTGAAATAAGCGCGCCAAAAAAGCTATAAAGTGTACGTTTTTTTTCCATAATTCATTAGATGAGCGTGATAACGGAAGCTGCGTTGAACGGCGGCGCGTAGGAACGGGCGGTGAAATAAGCGCGCCAAAAAAACTATAAAGTTTACGTTTTTTTTCCGTAATTCATCAGATGAGCGTGATAACGGACGCTGCGCTGAATGGCGGCGCGTAGGAACGGGCGGTGAAATAAGCGCGCCAAAAAAACTATAAAGTTTACGTTTTTTTCCGTAATTCATCAGATGAGCGTGATAACGGATGCTGTGCTGAACGGCGGCACGTAGGAACGGGCGGTGAAATAAGTGCGCCAAAAAAACGATAAAGTTTACGTTTTTTTTCTGTAATTTATCAGATGAGCGTGATAACGGACGCATCCCTTAACGGCGGCGTCAGAGCGACTTTTTTTTGTTGCAGATTGAATTTTAAGTGCTTTTGGTATCATCAAACCTGTAGCCAGCTCTCATCCTCATTGAGCTATTCCAAGGGTGAGGGCTGGCTAGGGGTCGCCCTGGAGGCACCTGTAGCCAGCTCTCATCCTCATTGAGCTGCTCCAAGGGTGAGGGCTGGCTAGGGGTCGCCCTGGAGGCACCTTTAGCCAGCTCTCATACTCATTGAGGTGCTCCAAGGGTGAGGGCTGGCTAGGGGTCGCCCTGGAGGCACCTGTAGCCAGCTCTCATCCTCATTGAGCTGCTCCAAGGGTGAGGGCTGGCTAGGGGTCGCCCTGGAGGCACCTGTAGCCAGCTCTCATCCTCATTGAGCTGCTCCAAGGGTGAGGGCTGGCTAGGGGTCGCCCTGGAGGCACCTGTAGCCAGCTCTCATCCTCATTGAGCTGCTCCAAGGGTGAGGGCTGGCTAGGGGTCGCCCTGGAGGCACCTGTAGCCAGCTCTCATCCTCATTGAGCTGCTCCAAGGGTGAGGGCTGGCTAGGGGTCGCCCTGGAGGCACCTGTAGCCAGCTCTCATCCTCATTGAGCTGCTCCAAGGGTGAGGGCTGGCTAGGGGTCGCCCTGGAGGCACCTGTAGCCAGCTCTCATCCTCATTGAGCTGCTCCAAGGGTGAGGGCTGGCTAGGGGTCGCCCTGGAGGCACCTGTAGCCAGCTCTCATCCTCATTGAGCTGCTCCAAGGGTGAGGGCTGGCTAGGGGTCGCCCTGGAGGCACCTGTAGCCAGCTCTCATCCTCATTGAGCTATTCCAAGGGTGAGGGCTGGCTACGTGTCGCCCTGGAGGCACTTGTAGCCAGCTCTCATCCTCATTGAGCGTGATAACGGACGCTGCGCTGAACGGCGGCGCATAGGAACGGGCGGTGAAATAAGTGTGACACCTCAGGGGTCTGGTTGCCACAGTGATAGAGATATTACGTCTGAGAGCAGGTGGGAGGTCCTTTGGTCAGGGATCCTGTGCATGCCACACCTCCTGCCCAGTCTTGGGAGGGGAAGGACTTCCCCTATATAAACCCGGGGCTGAGGCAGAGTTAGTGAGAAAGAAGACAGAACAAGAGTAGAGAAGAGAAGCAGCATAGCAAGAAACATCAGGAGCTCTGTGGGGAGCAGTGTTACAACGAGTCAGGGGCTGGCAGCTGCAGAGCTCGCCCTGACTGAGAAGATTTCTAACCGGACCCGGAGTCCGAGGCTTTGGGGACTAACTCCTACCCAGCAGCAGAAACCGTCCGGCAGAGGATTTCAGGTCCTCTGGCCCAGAAGCCCGAAGGCACGGTCACACGCGTGGGACCAGCACCGCCATCGTGGAGCGGAAGCCATTAGAAGGCCCCGAGTCACCGGCCATACGGGTGAGCACCACACGGTACACTCAGGGACGTGGGCTACTTATTCCCGCCTCTAGCAAGGTAGCCAGAAGAGTACAGTTAGTTGGGAAGGCCTACAACTCCGCCTGGCCAGGGGAAATCCCATCTGCTCAAGGACTGACCAGGCCCCTATCACTAGCAAGTACTCCGGGAGGGTCTTTCTTTGTCACCAGTAAAGACCCTGAACTACACCGCACCATCTCTGAGTGGTTCCTGCTACCCCCATCATCCACGTCGGCTGCCCTGAGGCCATACCCCTCCCGTTGGGGGTTATACCATCCACGCTGCACCATCCTTCCACCGGCCTCAGCGGTCTGCCCTGCAGCGGCAGCTCCATAGCTGAATTCAACGGGTGGCGTAGTCACCAACCATCTACTGCTAGTACATCGCCGCTCAGTTTGACTCCCTGGGCACGGACTGGGTCGCCGCCACGAGACTACAACCCTCAAGAGATCCGGCTCCGGGTAAGCTCCCGCGTGCTCATCGCAGCGCGACACAGGCCCAGGGGCGCGTCATAAGCGCGCCAAAAAAACTATAAAGTTTACGTTTTTTTTCCGTAATTCATCAGATGAGGGTGATAACGGACGCTGCGCTGAACGGCGGCGCGCAGGAACGGGCGGTGAAATAAGCGCGCCAAAAAAACTATAAAGTTTACGTTTTTTTTCCGTAATTCATCAGATGAGCGTGATAACGGACGCTGCGCTGAATGGCGGCGCGTAGGAACGGGCGGTGAAATAAGCGCGCCAAAAAAACTATAAAGTTTACGTTTTTTTTCCGTAATTCATCAGATGAGCGTGATAACGGATGCTGTGCTGAACGGCGGCACGTAGGAACGGGCGATGAAATAAGTGCGCCAAAAAAACGATAAAGTTTACGTTTTTTTTCTGTAATTTATCAGATCAGCGTGATAACGGACGCAGCCCTTAACGGCGGCGTCAGAGCGACTTTATTTTGTTGCAGATTGAATTTTAAGTGCTTTTGCTATCATCAAACCTGTAGCCAGCTCTCATCCTCATTGAGCTATTCCAAGGGTGAGGGCTGGCTAGGGGTCGCCCTGGAGGCACCTGTAGCCAGCTCTCATCCTCATTGAGCTGCTCCAAGGGTGAGGGCTGGCTAGGGGTCGCCCTGGAGGCACCTGTAGCCAGCTCTCATCCTCATTGAGCTGCTCCAAGGGTGAGGGCTGGCTAGGGGTCGCCCTGGAGGCACCTGTAGCCAGCTCTCATCCTCATTGAGCTGCTCCAAGGGTGAGGGCTGGCTAGGGGTCGCCCTGGAGGCACCTGTAGCCAGCTCTCATCCTCATTGAGCTGCTCCAAGGGTGAGGGCTGGCTAGGGGTCGCCCTGGAGGCACCTGTAGCCAGCTCTCATCCTCATTGAGCTGCTCCAAGGGTGAGGGCTGGCTAGGGGTCGCCCTGGAGGCACCTGTAGCCAGCTCTCATCCTCATTGAGCTGCTCCAAGGGTGAGGGCTGGCTAGGAGTCGCCCTGGAGGCACCTGTAGCCAGGTCTCATCCTCATTGAGCTATTCCAAGGGTGAGGGCTGGCTACGTGTCGCCCTGGAGGCACTTGTAGCCAGCTCTCATCCTCATTGAGCGTGATAACGGACGCTGCGCTGAACGGCGGCGCATAGGAACGGGCGGTGAAATAAGCGCGCCAAAAAAACTATAAAGTTTACGTTTTTTTTCCGTAATTCATCAGATGAGCGTGATAACGGATGCTGTGCTGAACGGCGGCACGTAGGAACGGGCGATGAAATAAGTGCGCCAAAAAAACGATAAAGTTTACGTTTTTTTTCTGTAATTTATCAGATCAGCGTGATAACGGACGCAGCCCTTAACGGCGGCGTCAGAGCGACTTTATTTTGTTGCAGATTGAATTTTAAGTGCTTTTGCTATCATCAAACCTGTAGCCAGCTCTCATCCTCATTGAGCTATTCCAAGGGTGAGGGCTGGCTAGGGGTCGCCCTGGAGGCACCTGTAGCCAGCTCTCATCCACATTGAGCTGCTCCAAGGGTGAGGGCTGGCTAGGGGTCGCCCTGGAGGCACCTGTAGCCAGCTCTCATCCTCATTGAGCTGCTCCAAGGGTGAGGGCTGGCTAGGGGTCGCCCTGGAGGCACCTGTAGCCAGCTCTCATCCTCATTGAGCTGCTCCAAGGGTGAGGGCTGGCTAGGGGTCGCCCTGGAGGCACCTGTAGCCAGCTCTCATCCTCATTGAGCTGCTCCAAGGGTGAGGGCTGGCTAGGGGTCGCCCTGGAGGCACCTGTAGCCAGCTCTCATCCTCATTGAGCTATTCCAAGGGTGAGGGCTGGCTACGTGTCGCCCTGGAGGCACTTGTAGCCAGCTCTCATCCTCATTGAGCGTGATAACGGACGCTGCGCTGAACGGCGGCGCATAGGAACGGGCGGTGAAATAAGCGCGCCAAAAAAACTATAAAGTTTACGTTTTTTTTCCGTAATTCATCAGATGAGGGTGATAACGGACGCTGCGCTGAACGGCGGCGCGTAGGAACGGGCGGTGAAATAAGCGCGCCAAAAAAACTATAAAGTTTACGTTTTTTTTCCGTAATTCATCAGATGAGCGTGATAACGGACGCTGCGCTGAATGGCGGCGCGTAGGAACGGGCAGTGAAATAAGCGCGCCAAAAAAACTATAAAGTTTACGTTTTTTTTCCGTAATTCATCAGATGAGCGTGATAACGGATGCTGTGCTGAACGGCGGCACGTAGGAACGGGCGATGAAATAAGTGCGCCAAAAAAACTATAAAGTTTACGTTCTTTTTCCGTAATTCATCAGATGAGCGTGATAACGGATGCTGTGCTGAACGGCGGCACGTAGGAACGGGCGATGAAATAAGTGCGCCAAAAAAACGATAAAGTTTACGTTTTTTTTCTGTAATTTATCAGATCAGCGTGATAACGGACGCAGCCCTTAACGGCGGCGTCAGAGCGACTTTATTTTGTTGCATTTGAATTTTAAGTGCTTTTGCTATCATCAAACCTGTAGCCAGCTCTCATCCTCATTGAGCTATTCCAAGGGTGAGGGCTGGCTAAGGGTCGCCCTGGAGGCACCTGTAGCCAGCTCTCATCCTCATTGAGCTGCTCCAAGGGTGAGGGCTGGCTAGGGGTCGCCCTGGAGGCACCTGTAGCCAGCTCTCATCCTCATTGAGCTGCTCCAAGGGTGAGGGCTGGCTACGGGTCGCCCTGGAGGCACCTGTAGCCAGCTCTCATCCTCATTGAGCTGCTCCAAGGGTGAGGGCTGGCTAGGGTTCGCCCTGGAGGCACCTGTAGCCAGCTCTCATCCTCATTGAGCTGCTCCAAGGGTGAGGGCTGGCTAGGGGTCGCCCTGGAGGCACCTGTAGCCAGCTCTCATCCTCATTGAGCTATTCCAAGGGTGAGGGCTGGCTACGTGTCGCCCTGGAGGCACTTGTAGCCAGCTCTCATCCTCATTGAGCGTGATAACGGACGCTGCGCTGAACGGCGGCGCATAGGAACGGGCGGTGAAATAAGCGCGCCAAAAAAACTATAAAGTTTACGTTTTTTTTCCGTAATTCATCAGATGAGGGTGATAACGGACGCTGCGCTGAACGGCGGCGCGTAGGAACGGGCAGTGAAATAAGCGCGCCAAAAAAATTATAAAGTTTACGTTTTTTTTCCGTAATTCATCAGATGAGCGTGATAACGGACGCTGCGCTGAATGGCGGCGCGTAGGAACGGGCGGTGAAATAAGCGCGCCAAAAAAACTATAAAGTTTACGTTTTTTTTCCGTAATTCATCAGATGAGCGTGATAACGGATGCTGTGCTGAACGGCGGCACGTAGGAACGGGCGATGAAATAAGTGCGCCAAAAAAACAATAAAGTTTACGTTTTTTTTCTGTAATTTATCAGATCACCGTGATAACGGACGCAGCCCTTAACGGCGGCGTCAGAGCGACTTTTTTTTGTTGCAGATTGAATTTTAAGTGCTTTTGCTATCATCAAACCTGTAGCCAGCTCTCATCCTCATTGAGCTATTCCAAGGGTGAGGGCTGGCTAAGGGTCGCCCTGGAGGCACCTGTAGCCAGCTCTCATCCTCATTGAGCTGCTCCAAGGGTGAGGGCTGGCTAGGGGTCGCCCTGGAGGCACCTGTAGCCAGCTCTCATCCTCATTGAGCTGCTCCAAGGGTGAGGGCTGGCTAGGGGTCGCCCTGGAGGCACCTGTAGCCAGCTCTCATCCTCATTGAGCTGCTCCAAGGGTGAGGGCTGGCTACGGGTCGCCCTGGAGGCACCTGTAGCCAGCTCTCATCCTCATTGAGCTGCTCCAAGGGTGAGGGCTGGCTAGGGGTCGCCCTGGAGGCACCTGTAGCCAGCTCTCATCCTCATTGAGCTGCTCCAAGGGTGAGGGCTGGCTAGGGGTCGCCCTGGAGGCACCTGTAGCCAGCTCTCATCCTCATTGAGCTGCTCCAAGGGTGAGGGCTGGCTAGGGGTCGCCCTGGAGGCACCTGTAGCCAGCTCTCATCCTCATTGAGCTGCTCCAAGGGTGAGGGCTGGCTAGGGGTCGCCCTGGAGGCACCTGTAGCCAGCTCTCATCCTCATTGAGCTGCTCCAAGGGTGAGGGCTGGCTAGGGGTCGCCCTGGAGGCACCTGTAACCAGCTCTCATCCTCATTGAGCTATTCGAAGGGTGAGGTCTGGCTACGTGTCGCCCTGGAGGCACCTGTAGCCAACTCTCATCCTCATTGAGCGTGATAACGGACGCTGCGCTGAACGGCGGCGCATAGGAACGGGCGGTGAAATAAGCGCGCCAAATAAACTATAAAGTTTACGTTTTTTTTCCGTAATTCATCAGATGAGGGTGATAACGGACGCTGCGCTGAACGGCGGCGCGTAGGAACGGGCGGTGAAATAAGCGCGCCAAAAAAACTATAAAATTTACGTTTTTTTTCCGTAATTCATCAGATGAGCGTGATAACGGAAGCTGCGCTAAACGGCGGCGCGTAGGAACGGGCGGTGAAATAAGCGCGCCAAAAAAGCTATAAAGTGTACGTTTTTTTTCCATAATTCATTAGATGAGCGTGATAACGGAAGCTGCGTTGAACGGCGGCGCGTAGGAACGGGCGGTGAAATAAGCGCGCCAAAAAAACTATAAAGTTTACGTTTTTTTCCGTAATTCATCAGATGAGCGTGATAACGGACGCTGCGCTGAATGGCGGCGCGTAGGAACGGGCGGTGAAATAAGCGCGCCAAAAAAACTATAAAGTTTACGTTTTTTTTCCGTAATTCATCAGATGAGCGTGATAACGGATGCTGTGCTGAACGGCGGCACGTGGGAACGGGCGGTGAAATAAGTGCGCCAAAAAAACGATAAAGTTTACGTTTTTTTTCTGTAATTTATCAGATGAGCGTGATAACGGACGCAGCCCTTAACGGCGGCGTCAGAGCGACTTTTTTTTGTTGCAGATTGAATTTTAAGTGCTTTTGGTATCATCAAACCTGTAGCCAGCTCTCATCCTCATTGAGCTATTCCAAGGGTGAGGGCTGGCTAGGGGTCGCCCTGGAGGCACCTGTAGCCAGCTCTCATCCTCATTGAGCTGCTCCAAGGGTGAGGGCTGGCTAGGGGTCGCCCTGGAGGCACCTGTAGCCAGCTCTCATACTCATTGAGCTGCTCCAAGGGTGAGGGCTGGCTAGGGGTCGCCCTGGAGGCACCTGTAGCCAGCTCTCATCCTCATTGAGCTGCTCCAAGGGTGAGGGCTGGCTAGGGGTCGCCCTGGAGGCACCTGTAGCCAGCTCTCATCCTCAACTGATTTGCACTGTCCTTTTAAAGGAATAGAAGAATCCAAGTTATCTGTAAACAGAAAGATTGTGAGGGAATATTTAGCTAACATAAATGAGTTCAAGTCTCCAGGTCCAGATGAATTACACCCCAGAGTACTGAAGGAGATCGTAGAAGAAATTTTAGAACCACTCTCCATAATCTTTGAAAATTCTTGGAGAACAGGAGAAGTCCCAGAAGACTGGAGAAGAGCAAATGTTGTTCCTATCTTCAAAAAGGGGAAGAAGGTGGACCCAGGGAACTATAGGCCGGTGAGTCTGACTTCTATACCAGGAAAGATCTTTGAACAAATTATTAAACATCATGTATGTAAGTACCTGGATAAGAATGAAGTGATTAACCAGAGTCAGCATGGGTTTGTAACTAACAAGTCATGTCAGACTAACTTAATTTCCTTCTATGACAGAATCACTGACTGGGTGGATCAGGGAAATGCTGTAGATATAGTATATCTTGACTTCAGCAAAGCATTTGACAAAGTATCTCACACCATCCTTATTGAAAAAATGACCGAGTATGCAATGGACCAGGCAACTGTTAGGTGGATTCATAACTGGCTTAGTGATCGGACTCAAAGGGTGGTTGTAAATGGCTTCACATCCAGCTGGATGAATGTCTCAAGTGGGATACCACAGGGCTCTGTCCTGGGACCTGTATTGTTCAACATCTTCATCAATGATTTAGATGAAGGAATTGAGGGTAAACTGATTAAATTTGCTGATGACACAAAGCTAGGAGGGATAGCTAATACTAGAGAAGAGAGAGAGAGGATTCAAAAAGACCTAAATAAACTGGAGCTGTGGGCAGCAACCAACAGAATGGTTTTTAACAGGGAAAAATGCAAAGTACTACATCTGGGCAATAAAAATGAAAAAAGCATATACAGAATGGGAGGAATAGAGCTAAGCAACAGTACATGTGAAAAAGACTTAGGTATACTAATAGATCATAGACTGAACATGAGTCAACAGTGTGATGCAGCAGCAAAAAAGGCAAATACAATTCTGGGATGTATTAACAGAAGCATACAGTCTAGATCACGTGAAGTCATTATCGGTCTTTACTCCTCTTTGGTCAGACCTCATCTGGAATACTGTGTACAGTTTTGGGCACCACATTTTAAAAAAGACATAGACAAACTGGAACAAGTTCAGAGAAGAGCGACCAGAATGGTGACTGGTCTGCAAACCATGTCCTATGAGGAACGGTTGCAGGATTTGGGAATGTTTAGCTTGCAAAAAAGAAGACTGAGAGGAGACTTAATAGCTGTCTACAAATATGTCAAGGGCTGTCACATTGTAGAAGGATCATCTTTATTCTCATTTGCACAGGGAAAGACTAGAAGCAACGGGATGAAACTAAATGGGAGGAGACACAGATTAGATATTAGAAAAAACTTTTTGACAGTTAGGGTGATTAATGAGTGGAACAGGCTGCCACGAGAGGTGGTAAGTTCCCCTTCAATGGACGTCTTCAAACAGAGGCTGGACAGACATCTGTCTGAGATGATTTAGTGAATCCTGCTTTGAGCAGGGGGTTGGACCAGATGACCCAGGAGGTCCCTTCCAACTCTACCATTCTATGATTCTATGATTCTATGATTCATTGAGCTGCTCCAAGGGTGAGGGCTGGCTAGGGGTCGCCCTGGAGGCACCTGTAGCCAGCTCTCATCCTCATTGAGCTGCTCCAAGGGTGAGGGCTGGCTAGGGGTCGCCCTGGAGGCACCTGTAGCCAGCTCTCATCCTCATTGAGCTGCTCCAAGGGTGAGGGCTGGCTACGGGTCGCCCTGGAGGCACCTGTAGCCAGCTCTCATCCTCATTGAGCTGCTCCAAGGGTGAGGGCTGGCTAGGGGTCGCCCTGGAGGCACCTGTAGCCAGCTCTCATCCTCATTGAGCTGCTCCAAGGGTGAGGGCTGGCTAGGGGTCGCCCTGGAGGCACCTGTAGCCAGCTCTCATCCTCATTGAGCTGCTCCAAGGGTGAGGGCTGGCTAGGGGTCGCCCTGGAGGCACCTGTAGCCAGCTCTCATCCTCATTGAGCTATTCCAAGGGTGAGGGCTGGCTACGTGTCGCCCTGGAGGCACTTGTAGCCAGCTCTCATCCTCATTGAGCGTGATAACGGACGCTGCGCTGAACGGCGGCGCATAGGAACGGGCGGTGAAATAAGCGCGCCAAAAAAACTATAAAGTTTACATTTTTTTTTTGTAATTCATCAGATGAGGGTGATAACGGACGCTGCGCTGAACGGCGGCGCGTAGGAACGGGCGGTGAAATAAGTGCGCCAAAAAAACTATAAAGTTTACGTTTTTTTTCCGTATTTCATCAGATGAGCGTGATAACGGACGCTGCGCTGAATGGCGGCGCGTAGGAACGGGCGGTGAAATAAGCGCGCCAAAAAATCTATAAAGTTTACGTTTTTTTTCCGTAATTCATCAGATGAGCGTGATAACGGATGCTGTGCTGAACGGCGGCACGTAGGAACGGGCGATGAAATAAGTGCGCCAAAAAAACTATAAAGTTTACGTTTTTTTTCCGTAATTCATCTGATGAGCGTGATAACGGATGCTGTGCTGAACGGCGGCACGTAGGAACGGGCGATGAAATAAGTGCGCCAAAAAAACGATAAAGTTTACGTTTTTTTTCTGTAATTTATCAGATCAGCGTGATAACGGACGCAGCCCTTAACGGCGGCGTCAGAGCGACTTTATTTTGTTGCAGATTGAATTTTAAGTGCTTTTGCTATCATCAAACCTGTAGCCAGCTCTCATCCTCATTGAGCTATTCCAAGGGTGAGGGCTGGCTAAGGGTCGCCCTGGAGGCACCTGTAGCCAGCTCTCATCCTCATTGAGCTGCTCCAAGGGTGAGGGCTGGCTAGGGGTCGCCCTGGAGGCACCTGTAGCCAGCTCTCATCCTCATTGAGCTGCTCCAAGGGTGAGGGCTGGCTAGGGGTCGCCCTGGAGGCACCTGTAGCCAGCTCTCATCCTCATTGAGCTGCTCCAAGGGTGAGGGCTGGCTACGGGTCGCCCTGGAGGCACCTGTAGCCAGCTCTCATCCTCATTGAGCTGCTCCAAGGGTGAGGGCTGGCTAGGGGTCGCCCTGGAGGCACCTGTAGCCAGCTCTCATCCTCATTGAGCTGCTCCAAGGGTGAGGGCTGGCTAGGGGTTGCCCTGGAGGCACCTGTAGCCAGCTCTCATCCTCATTGAGCTGCTCCAAGGGTGAGGGCTGGCTAGGGTTCGCCCTGGAAGCACCTGTAGCCAGCTCTCATCCTCATTGAGCTGCTCCAAGGGTGAGGGCTGGCTAGGGGTCGCCCTGGAGGCACCTGTAGCCAGCTCTCATCCTCATTGAGCTGTTCCAAGGGTGAGGGCTGGCTACGTGTCGCCCTGGAGGCACTTGTAGCCAGCTCTCATCCTCATTGAGCGTGATAACGGACGCTGCGCTGAACGGCGGCGCATAGGAACGGGCGGTGAAATAAGCGCGCCAAAAAAAACTATAAAGTTTACGTTTTTTTTCCGTAATTCATCAGATGAGGGTGATAACGGACGCTGCGCTGAACGGCGGTGCGTAGGAACGGGCGGTGAAATAAGCGCGCCAAAAAAACTATAAAGTTTACGTTTTTTTTCCGTAAATCATCAGATGAGCGTGATAACGGATGCTGTGCTGAACGGCGGCACGTAGGAACGGGCGATGAAATAAGTGCGCCAAAAAAACGATAAAGTTTACGTTTTTTTTCTGTAATTTATCAGATCACCGTGATAACGGACGCAGCCCTTAACGGCGGCGTCAGAGCGACTTTTTTTTGTTGCAGATTGAATTTTAAGTGTTTTGCTATCATCAAACCTGTAGCCAGCTCTCATCCTCATTGAGCTATTCCAAGGGTGAGGGCTGGCTAAGGGTCGCCCTGGAGGCACCTGTAGCCAGCTCTCATCCTCATTGAGCTGCTCCAAGGGTGAGGGCTGGCTAGGGGTCGCCCTGGAGGCACCTGTAGCCAGCTCTCATCCTCATTGAGCTGCTCCAAGGGTGAGGGCTGGCTAGGGATCGCCCTGGAGGCACCTGTAGCCAGCTCTCATCCTCATTGAGCTGCTCCAAGGGTGAGGGCTGGCTAGGGGTCGCCCTGGAGGCACCTGTAGCCAGCTCTCATCCTCATTGAGCTGCTCCAAGGGTGAGGGCTGGCTAGGGGTCGCCCTGGAGGCACCTGTAGCCAGCTCTCATCCTCATTGAGCTGCTCCAAGGGTGAGGGCTGGCTAGGGGTCGCCCTGGAGGCACCTGTAGCCAGCTCTCATCCTCATTGAGCTGCTCCAAGGGTGAGGGCTGGCTAGGGGTCGCCCTGGAGGCACCTGTAGCCAGCTCTCATCCTCATTGAGCTGCTCCAAGGGTGAGGGCTGGCTAGGGGTCGCCCTGGAGGCACCTGTAGCCAGCTCTCATCCTCATTGAGCTGCTCCAAGGGTGAGGGCTGGCTAGGGGTCGCCCTGGAGGCACCTGTAGCCAGCTCTCATCCTCATTGAGCTGCTCCAAGGGTGAGGGCTGGCTAGGGGTCGCCCTGGAGGCACCTGTAGCCAGCTCTCATCCTCATTGAGCTGCTCCAAGGGTGAGGGCTGGCTAGGGGTCGCCCTGGACGCACCTGTAGCCAGCTCTCATCCTCATTGAGCTGCTCCAAGGGTGAGGGCTGGCTAGGGGTCGCCCTGGAGGCACCTGTAGCCAGCTCTCATCCTCATTGAGCTGCTCCAAGGGTGAGGGCTGGCTAGGGGTCGCCCTGGAGGCACCTGTAGCCAGCTCTCATCCTCATTGAGGTGCTCCAAGGGTGAGGGCTGGCTAGGGGTCGCCCTGGAGGCACCTGTAGCCAGCTCTCATCCTCATTGAGCTGCTCCAAGGGTGAGGGCTGGCTAGGGGTCGCCCTGGAGGCACCTGTAGCCAGCTCTCATCCTCATTGAGCTGCTCCAAGGGTGAGGGCTGGCTAGGGGTCGCCCTGGAGGCACCTGTAGCCAGCTCTCATCCTCATTGAGCTGCTCCAAGGGTGAGGGCTGGCTAGGGGTCGCCCTGGAGGCACCTGTAGCCAGCTCTCATCCTCATTGAGCTGCTCCAAGGGTGAGGGCTGGCTAGGGGTCGCCCTGGAGGCACCTGTAGCCAGCTCTCATCCTCATTGAGCTGCTCCAAGGGTGAGGGCTGGCTAGGGGTCGCCCTGGAGACACCTGTAGCCAGCTCTCATCCTCATTGAGCTATTCGAAGGGTGAGGGCTGGCTACGTGTCGCCCTGGAGGCACCTGTAGCCAACTCTCATCCTCATTGAGCGTGATAACGGACGCTGCGCTGAACGGCGGCGCATAGGAACGGGCGGTGAAATAAGCGCGCCAAAAAAACTATAAAGTTTACGTTTTTTTTCGTAATTCATCAGATGAGGGTGATAACGGACGCTGCGCTGAACGGCGGCGCGTAGGAACGGGCGGTGAAATAAGCGCGCCAAAAAAACTATAAAATTTACGTTTTTTTTCCGTAATTCATCAGATGAGCGTGATAACGGACGCTGCGCTGAATGGCGGCGCGTAGGAACGGGCGGTGAAATAAGCGCGCCAAAAAAACTATAAAGTTTACGTTTTTTTTCCGTAAATCATCAGATGAGCGTGATAACGGATGCTGTGCTGAACAGCGGCACGTAGGAACGGGCGATGAAATAAGTGCGCCAAAAAAACGATAAAGTTTACGTTTTTTTTCTGTAATTTATCAGATCACCGTGATAACGGACGCAGCCCTTAACGGCGGCGTCAGAGCGACTTTTTTTTGTTGCAGATTGAATTTTAAGTGCTTTTGCTATCATCAAACCTGTAGCCAGCTCTCATCCTCATTGAGCTATTCCAAGGGTGAGGGCTGGCTAAGGGTCGCCCTGGAGGCACCTGTAGCCAGCTCTCATCCTCATTGAGCTGCTCCAAGGGTGAGGGCTGGCTAGGGGTCGCCCTGGAGGCACCTGTAGCCAGCTCTCATCCTCATTGAGCTGCTCCAAGGGTGAGGGCTGGCTAGGGGTCGCCCTCGAGCCACCTGTAGCCAGCTCTCATCCTCATTGAGCTGCTCCAAGGGTGAGGGCTGGCTAGGGGTCGCCCTGGAGGCACCTGTAGCCAGCTCTCATCCTCATTGAGCTGCTCCAAGGGTGAGGGCTGGCTAGGGGTCGCCCTGGAGGCACCTGTAGCCAGCTCTCATCCTCATTGAGCTGCTCCAAGGGTGAGGGCTGGCTAGGGGTCGCCCTGGAGGCACCTGTAGCCAGCTCTCATCCTCATTGAGCTGCTCCAAGGGTGAGGGCTGGCTAGGGGTCGCCCTGGAGGCACCTGTAGCCAGCTCTCATCCTCATTGAGCTGCTCCAAGGGTGAGGGCTGGCTAGGGGTCGCCCTGGAGGCACCTGTAGCCAGCTCTCATCCTCATTGAGCTGCTCCAAGGGTGAGGGCTGGCTAGGGGTCGCCCTGGAGGCACCTGTAGCCAGCTCTCATCCTCATTGAGCTGCTCCAAGGGTGAGGGCTGGCTAGGGGTCGCCCTGGAGGCACCTGTAGCCAGCTCTCATCCTCATTGAGCTGCTCCAAGGGTGAGGGCTGGCTAGGGGTCGCCCTGGAGGCACCTGTAGCCAGCTCTCATCCTCATTGAGCTGCTCCAAGGGTGAGGGCTGGCTAGGGGTCGCCCTGGAGGCACCTGTAGTCAGCTCTCATCCTCATTGAGCTGCTCCAAGGGTGAGGGCTGGCTAGGGGTCGCCCTGGAGGCACCTGTAGCCAGCTCTCATCCTCATTGAGCTGCTCCAAGGGTGAGGGCTGGCTAGGGGTCGCCCTGGAGACACCTGTAGCCAGCTCTCATCCTCATTGAGCTGCTCCAAGGGTGAGGGCTGGCTAGGGGTCGCCCTGGAGACACCTGTAGCCAGCTCTCATCCTCATTGAGCTATTCGAAGGGTGAGGGCTGGCTACGTGTCGCCCTGGAGGCACCTGTAGCCAACTCTCATCCTCATTGAGCGTGATAACGGACGCTGCGTTGAACGGCGGCGCATAGGAACGGGCGGTGAAATAAGCGCGCCAAAAAAACTATAAAGTTTACGTTTTTTTTCGTAATTCATCAGATGAGGGTGATAACGGACGCTGCGCTGAACGGCGGCGCGTAGGAACGGGCGGTGAAATAAGCGCGCCAAAAAAACTATAAAATTTACGTTTTTTTTCCGTAATTCATCAGATGAGCGTAATAACGGAAGCTGCGCTGAACGGCGGCGCGTAGGAACGGGCGGTGAAATAAGCGCGCCAAAAAAGCTATAAAGTGTACGTTTTTTTTCCATAATTCATTAGATGAGCGTGATAACGGAAGCTGCGTTGAACGGCGGCGCGTAGGAACGGGCAGTGAAATAAGCGCGCCAAAAAAACTATAAAGTTTACGTTTTTTTTCCGTAATTCATCAGATGAGCGTGATAACGGACGCTGCGCTGAATGGCGGCGCGTAGAAACGGGCGGTGAAATAAGCGCGCCAAAAAAACTATAAAGTTTACGTTTTTTTTCCGTAATTCATCAGATGAGCGTGATAACGGATGCTGTGCTGAACGACGGCACGTAGGAACGGGCGGTGAAATAAGTGCGCCAAAAAAACGATAAAGTTTACGTTTTTTTTCTGTAATTTATCAGATGAGCGTGATAACGGACGCAGCCCTTAACGGCGGCGTCAGAGCGACTTTTTTTTGTTGCAGATTGAATTTTAAGTGCTTTTGGTATCATCAAACCTGTAGCCAGCTCTCATCCTCATTGAGCTATTCCAAGGGTGAGGGCTGGCTAGGGGTCGCCCTGGAGGCACCTGTAGCCAGCTCTCATCCTCACTGAGCTGCTCCAAGGGTGAGGGCTGGCTAGGGGTCGCCCTGGAGGCACCTGTAGCCAGCTCTCATCCTCATTGAGCTGCTCCAAGGGTGAGGGCTGGCTAGGGGTCGCCCTGGAGGCACCTGTAGCCAGCTCTCATCCTCATTGAGCTGCTCCAAGGGTGAGGGCTGGCTAGGGGTCGCCCTGGAGGCACCTGTAGCCAGCTCTCATCCTCATTGAGCTGCTCCAAGGGTGAGGGCTGGCTAGGGGTCGCCCTGGAGGCACCTGTAGCCAGCTCTCATCCTCATTGAGCTGCTCCAAGCGTGAGGGCTGGCTAGGGGTCGCCCTGGAGGCACCTGTAGCCAGCTCTCATCCTCATTGAGCTGCTCCAAGGGTGAGGGCTGGCTAGGGGTCGCCCTGGAGTCACCTGTAGCCAGCTCTCATCCTCATTGAGCTGCTCCAAGGGTGAGGACTGGCTAGGGGTCGCCCTGGAGGCACCTGTAGCCAGCTCTCATCCTCATTGAGCTGCTCCAAGGGTGAGGGCTGGCTAGGGGTCGCCCTGGAGGCACCTGTAGCCAGCTCTCATCCTCATTGAGCTGCTCCAAGGGTGAGGGCTGGCTAGGGGTCGCCATGGAGGCACCTGTAGCCAGCTCTCATCCTCATTGAGCTGCTCCAAGGGTGAGGGCTGGCTAGGGGTCGCCCTCGAGGCACCTGTAGCCAGCTCTCATCCTCATTGAGCTGCTCCAAGGGTGAGGGCTGGCTAGGGGTCGTCCTGGAGGCACCTGTAGCCAGCTCTCATCCTCATTGAGCTGCTCCAAGGGTGAGGGCTGGCTAGGGGTCGCCCTGGAGGCACCTGTAGCCAGCTCTCATCCTCATTGAGCTGCTCCAAGGGTGAGGGCTGGCTAGGGGTCGCCCTGGAGGCACCTGTAGCCAGCTCTCATCCTCATTGAGCTGCTCCAAGGGTGAGGGCTGGCTAGGGGTCGCCCTGGAGGCACCTGTAGCCAGCTCTCATCCTCATTGAGCTGCTCCAAGGGTGAGGGCTGGCTAGGGGTCGCCCTGGAGGCACCTGTAGCCAGCTCTCATCCTCATTGAGCTGCTCCAAGGGTGAGGGCTGGCTAGGGGTCGCCCTGGAGGCACCTGTAGCCAGCTCTCATCCTCATTGAGCTGCTCCAAGGGTGAGGGCTGGCTAGGGGTCGCCATGGAGGCACCTGTAGCCAGCTCTCATCATCATTGAGCTATTCCAAGGGTGAGAGCTGGCTACGTGTCGCCCTGGAGGCACTTGTAGCCAGCTCTCATCCTCATTGAGCGTGATAACGGACGCTGCGCTGAACGGCGGCGCATAGGAACGGGCGGTGAAATAAGCGCGACAAAAAAAACTATAAAGTTTACGTTTTTTTTCCGTAATTCATCAGATGAGGGTGATAACGGACGCTGCGCTGAACGGCGGCGCGTAGGAACGGGCGGTGAAATAAGCGCGCCAAAAAAACTATAAAGTTTACGTTTTTTTTCCGTAATTCATCAGATGAGCATGATAACGGACGCTGCGCTGAATGGCGGCGCGTAGGAACGGGCGGTGAAATAAGCGCGCCAAAAAAACTATAAAGTTTACTTTTTTTTTCCGTAATTCATCAGATGAGCGTGATAACGGATGCTGTGCTGAACGGCGACACGTAGGAACGGGCGATGAAATAAGTGCGCCAAAAAAACGATAAAGTTTACGTTTTTTTTCTGTAATTTATCAGATCAGCGTGATAACGGACGCAGCCCTTAACGGCGGCGTCAGAGCGACTTTTTTTTGTTGTAGATTGAATTTTAAGTGCTTTTGCTATCATCAAACCTGTAGCCAGCTCTCATCCTCATTGAGCTGCTCCAAGGGTGAGGGCTGGCTAGGGGTCGCCCTGGAGGCACCTGTAGCCAGCTCTCATCCTCATTGAGCTGCTCCAAGGGTGAGGGCTGGCTAGGGGTCGCCCTGGAGGCACCTGTAGCCAGCTCTCATCCTCATTGAGCTGCTCCAAGGGTGAGGGCTGGCTAGGGGTCGCCCTGGAGGCACCTGTAGCCAGCTCTCATCCTCATTGAGCTGCTCCAAGGGTGAGGGCTGGCTAGGGGTCGCCCTGGAGGCACCTGTAGCCAGCTCTCATCCTCATTGAGCTGCTCCAAGGGTGAGGGCTGGCTAGGGGTCGCCCTGGAGGCACCTGTAGCCAGCTCTCATCCTCATTGAGCTGCTCCAAGGGTGAGGGCTGGCTAGGGGTCGCCCTGGAGGCACCTGTAGCCAGCTCTCATCCTCATTGAGCTGCTCCAAGGGTGAGGGCTGGCTAGGGGTCGCCCTGGAGGCACCTGTAGCCAGCTCTCATCCTCATTGAGCTGCTCCAAGGGTGAGGGCTGGCTACGGGTCGCCCTGGAGGCACCTGTAGCCAGCTCTCATCCTCATTGAGCTGCTCCAAGGGTGAGGGCTGGCTAGGGGTCTCCCTGGAGGCACCTGTAGCTAGCTCTCATCCTCATTGAGCTGCTCCAAGGGTGAGGGCTGGCTAGGGGTCGCCCTGGAGGCACCTGTAGCCAGCTCTCATCCTCATTGAGCTGCTCCAAGGGTGAGAGCTGGCTAGGGGTCGCCCTGGAGGCACCTGTAGCCAGCTCTCATCCTCATTGAGCTGCTCCAAGGGTGAGGGCTGGCTAGGGGTCGCCCTGGAGGCACCTGTAGCCAGCTCTCATCCTCATTGAGCTGCTCCAAGGGTGAGGGCTGGCTAGGGGTCGCCCTGGAGGCACCTGTAGCCAGCTCTCATCCTCATTGAGCTGCTCCAAGGGTGAGGGCTGGCTAGGGGTCGCCCTGGAGGCACCTGTAGCCAGCTCTCATCCTCATTGAGCTGCTCCAAGGGTGAGGGCTGGCTAGGGGTCGCCCTGGAGGCACCTGTAGCCAGCTCTCATCCTCATTGAGCTGCTCCAAGGGTGAGGGCTGGCTAGGGGTCGCCCTGGAGACACCTGTAGCCAGCTCTCATCCTCATTGAGCTATTCGAAGGGTGAGGGCTGGCTACGTGTCGCCCTGGAGGCACCTGTAGCCAACTCTCATCCTCATTGAGCGTGATAACGGACGCTGCGCTGAACGGCGGCGTATAGGAACGGGCGGTGAAATAAGCGCGCCAAAAAAACTATAAAGTTTACGTTTTTTTTCGTAATTCATCAGATGAGGGTGATAACGGACGCTGCGCTGAACGGCGGCGCGTAGGAACGGGCGGTGAAATAAGCGCGCCAAAAAAACTATAAAATTTACGTTTTTTTTCCGTAATTCATCAGATGAGCGTGATAACGGAAGCTGCGCTGAACGGCGGCGCGTAGGAACGGGCGGTGAAATAAGCGCGCCAAAAAAGCTATAAAGTGTACGTTTTTTTTCCATAATTCATTAGATGAGCGTGATAACGGAAGCTGCGTTGAACGGCGGCGCGTAGGAACGGGCGGTGAAATAAGCGCGCCAAAAAAACTATAAAGTTTACGTTTTTTTTCCGTAATTCATCAGATGAGCGTGATAACGGACGCTGCGCTGAATGGCGGCGCGTAGGAACGGGCGGTGAAATAAGCGCGCCAAAAAAACTATAAAGTTTACGTTTTTTTTCCGTAATTCATCAGATGAGCGTGATAACGGATGCTGTGCTGAACGGCGGCACGTAGGAACGGGCGGTGAAATAAGTGCGCCAAAAAAACGATAAAGTTTACTTTTTTTTCTGTAATTTATCAGATGAGCGTGATAACGGACGCAGCCCTTAACGGCGGCGTCAGAGCGACTTTTTTTTGTTGCAGATTGAATTTTAAGTGCTTTTGGTATCATCAAACCTGTAGCCAGCTCTCATCCTCATTGAGCTATTCCAAGGGTGAGGGCTGGCTAGGGGTCGCCCTGGAGGCACCTGTAGCCAGCTCTCATCCTCATTGAGCTGCTCCAAGGGTGAGGGCTGGCTAGGGGTCGCCCTGGAGGCACCTGTAGCCAGCTCTCATCCTCATTGAGCTGCTCCAAGGGTGAGGGCTGGCTAGGGGTCGCCCTGGAGGCACCTGTAGCCAGCTCTCATCCTCATTGAGCTGCTCCAAGGGTGAGGGCTGGCTAGGGGTCGCCCTGGAGGCACCTGTAGCCAGCTCTCATCCTCATTGAGCTGCTCCAAGGGTGAGGGCTGGCTAGGGGTCGCCCTGGAGGCACCTGTAGCCAGCTCTCATCCTCATTGAGCTGCTCCAAGCGTGAGGGCTGGCTAGGGGTCGCCCTGGAGGCACCTGTAGCCAGCTCTCATCCTCATTGAGCTGCTCCAAGGGTGAGGGCTGGCTAGGGGTCGCCCTGGAGTCACCTGTAGCCAGCTCTCATCCTCATTGAGCTGCTCCAAGGGTGAGGGCTGGCTAGGGGTCGCCCTGGAGGCACCTGTAGCCAGCTCTCATCCTCATTGAGCTGCTCCAAGGGTGAGGGCTGGCTAGGGGTCGCCCTGGAGGCACCTGTAGCCAGCTCTCATCCTCATTGAGCTGCTCCAAGGGTGAGGGCTGGCTAGGGGTCGCCCTGGAGGCACCTGTAGCCAGCTCTCATCCTCATTGAGCTGCTCCAAGGGTGAGGGCTGGCTAGGGGTCGCCCTGGAGGCACCTGTAGCCAGCTCTCATCCTCATTGAGCTGCTCCAAGGGTGAGGGCTGACTAGGGGTCGTCCTGGAGGCACCTGTAGCCAGCTCTCATCCTCATTGAGCTGCTCCAAGGGAGAGGGCTGGCTAGGGGTCGCCCTGGAGGCACCTGTAGCCAGCTCTCATCCTCATTGAGCTGCTCCAAGGGTGAGGGCTGGCTAGGGGTCGCCCTGGAGGCACCTGTAGCCAGCTCTCATCCTCATTGAGCTGCTCCAAGGGTGAGTGCTGGCTAGGGGTCGCCCTGGAGGCACCTGTAGCCAGCTCTCATCCTCATTGAGCTGCTCCAAGGGTGAGGGCTGGCTAGGGGTCGCCCTGGAGGCACCTGTAGCCAGCTCTCATCCTCATTGAGCTGCTCCAAGGGTGAGGGCTGGCTAGGGGTCGCCCTGGAGGCACCTGTAGCCAGCTCTCATCCTCATTGAGCTATTCCAAGGGTGAGGGCTGGCTACGTGTCGCCCTGGAGGCACTTGTAGCCAGCTCTCATCCTCATTGAGCGTGATAACGGACGCTGCGCTGAACGGCGGCGCATAGGAACGGGCGGTGAAATAAGCGCGCCAAAAAAAACTATAAAGTTTACGTTTTTTTTCCGTAATTCATCAGATGAGGGTGATAACGGACGCTGCGCTGAACGGCGGCGCGTAGGAACGGGCGGTGAAATAAGCGCGCCAAAAAAACTATAAAGTTTACGTTTTTTTTCCGTAATTCATCAGATGAGCATGATAACGGACGCTGCGCTGAATAGCGGCGCGTAGGAACGGGCGGTGAAATAAGCGCGCCAAAAAAACTATAAAGTTTACTTTTTTTTTCCGTAATTCATCAGATGAGCGTGATAACGGATGCTGTGCTGAACGGCGACACGTAGGAACGGGCGATGAAATAAGTGCGCCAAAAAAACGATAAAGTTTACGTTTTTTTTCTGTAATTTATCAGATCAGCGTGATAACGGACGCAGCCCTTAACGGCGGAGTCAGAGCGACTTTTTTTTGTTGTAGATTGAATTTTAAGTGCTTTTGCTATCATCAAACCTGTAGCCAGCTCTCATCCTCATTGAGCTATTCCAAGGGTGAGGGCTGGCTAAGGGTCGCCCTGGAGGCACCTTTAGCCAGCTCTCATCCTCATTGAGCTGCTCCAAGGGTGAGGGCTGGCTAGGGGTCGCCCTGGAGGCACCTGTAGCCAGCTCTCATCCTCATTGAGCTGCTCCAAGGGTGAGGGCTGACTAGGGGTCGCCCTGGAGGCACCTGTAGCCAGCTCTCATCCTCATTGAGCTGCTCCAAGGGTGAGGGCTGGCTAGGGGTCGCCCTGGAGGCACCTGTAGCCAGCTCTCATCCTCATTGAGCTGCTCCAAGGGTGAGGGCTGGCTAGGGGTCGCCCTGGAGGCACCTGTAGCCAGCTCTCATCCTCATTGAGCTGCTCCAAGGGTGAGGGCTGGCTAGGGGTCGCCCTGGAGGCACCTGTAGCCAGCTCTCATCCTCATTGAGCTGCTCCAAGGGTGAGGGCTGGCTAGGGGTCGCCCTGGAGGCACCTGTAGCCAGCTCTCATCCTCATTGAGCTGCTCCAAGGGTGAGGGCTGGCTAGGGGTCGCCCTGGAGGCACCTGTAGCCAGCTCTCATCCTCATTGAGCTGCTCCAAGGGTGAGGGCTGGCTAGGGGTCGCCCTGGAGGCACCTGTAGCCAGCTCTCATCCTCATTGAGCTGCTCCAAGGGTGAGGGCTGGCTAGGGGTCGCCCTGGAGGCACCTGTAGCCAGCTCTCATCCTCATTGAGCTGCTCCAAGGGTGAGGGCTGGCTAGGGGTCACCCTGGAGGCACCTGTAGCCAGCTCTCATCCTCATTGAGCTATTCCAAGGGTGAGGGCTAGCTACGGGTATGCCCTGGAGGCACCTGTAGCCAGCTCTCATCCTCATTGAGCTATTCCAAGGGTGAGGGCTGGCTAGGGGTCGCCCTGGAGGCACCTGTAGCCAGCTCTCATCCTCATTGAGCTATTCCAAGGGTGAGGGCTGGCTACGTGTCGCCCTGGAGGCACCTGTAGCCAGCTCTCATCCTCATTGAGCTATTCCAAGGGTGAGGGCTGGCTAGGGGTCGCCCTGGAGGCACCTGTAGCCAGCTCTCATCCTCATTGAGCTATTCCAAGGGTGAGGGCTGGCTACGTGTCGCCCTGGAGGCACCTGTAGCCAGCTCTCATCCTCATTGAGCGTGATAACGGACGCTGCGCTGAACGGCGGAGCATAGGAACGGGCGGTGAAATAAGCGCGCCAAAAAAACTATAAAGTTTACGTTTTTTTTTCCGTAATTCATCAGATGAGGGTGATAACGGACGCTGCGCTGAACGGCGGCGCGTAGGAACGGGCGGTGAAATAAGTGCGCCAAAAAAACTATAAAATTTACGTTTTTTTTCCGTAATTCATCAGATGAGCGTGATAACGGAAGCTGAGCTGAACGGCGGCGCGTAGGAACGGGCGGTGAAATAAGCGCGCCAAAAAAGCTATAAAGTGTACGTTTTTTTTCCATAATTCATTAGATGAGCGTGATAACGGAAGCTGCGTTGAACGACGGCGCGTAGGAACGGGCGGTGAAATAAGCGCGCCAAAAAAACTATAAAGTTTACGTTTTTTTTCCGTAATTCATCAGATGAGCGTGATAACGGATGCTGCACTGAATGGCGGCGCGTAGGAACGGGCGGTGAAATAAGCGCGCCAAAAAAACTATAAAGTTTACGTTTTTTTTCCGTAATTCATCAGATGAGCGTGATAACGGAAGGTGCGCTGAACCGTGGCGCGTAGGAACGGGCGGTGAAATAAGCGCGCCAAAAAAACTATAAAGTTTACGTTTTTTTCCATAATTCATTAGATGAGCGCGATAACGGAAGCTGCGCTGAACGGCGGCGCGTAGGAAAAGGCAGTGAAATAAGCGCGCCAAAAAAGCTATAAAGTTTCCTTTTTTTTTCCGTAATTTATCAGATGAGCGTGATAACGGACGCAGCCCTTAACGGCGGCGTCAGAGCGACTTTTTTTTGTTGCAGATTGAATTTTAAGTGCTTTTGGTATCATCAAACCTGTAGCCAGCTCTCATCCTCATTGAGCTATTCCAAGGGTGAGGGCTGGCTAGGGGTCGCCCTGGAGGCACCTGTAGCCAGCTCTCATCCTCATTGAGCTATTCAAAGGGTGAGGGCTGGCTACGGGTCGTCCTGGAAGTACCTGTAGCCAGCTCTCATCAAGAAAAAGCTACGCCTACTAAGTTGCATTAACCAATCGGAGCAGATTCATGATTTACATTCAAATAAACCATCATTTTAGGAAAACTAAAAGGAGTTTTGGAGGGAAGTTTAATTTGATCCAGTGCTCAGGAGCAACAAGGGTGATTAGTGCACAAGAGAAGCTGTGACCTTAGCCAATTACAACCATGCCGCCCAAAAGAAGGTAAGTACACCTGGTGGGATAGTGAGTGGGAGGGAAATATGAATCTGCAGAGGTATGTGTTGCTTCTAGAAATACTCTTTCTGGACACCATTGCAGCATGCATTCTGGGGTACACTGAGACCATGGGAGTATTTGCAGAAGAGGTTAACATACAGCATGTATTGGGATCAGGTGCCTAACTATACTGCAGCATCATCTGAGCTTGTACTGGAATCAGGTGTATAAGTATACTTGTACTCATATAGCTTGTACTGGAATCAGGTGTATAAGTATACTTGTACTCATATAGCTTGTACTGGAATCAGGTGTATAAGTATGCTTGTACTCATATAGTTTGTACTGGAATCAGGTGCCTAATCTGATGTCCTCTCTGTGACCTCTGCAAACTTTTTAGCTTGGTTGTATTACTGTGGTGGGGGGAGGGGGAAGGATTGCGGTGTGAAAGTGTATTATAACATCATGTTAAGGCTTGCAATTGTTCAGGCTCAGTCACAGAAAGGGTTTATGTTTTTGGCGCGGTCTTTCTGTATCTTTCAAAGTTTGCAGTGTGAAAAGGCTTTAAACTGTATATGTACTTGCTCGCGCACTCGTTTTTTCTCCTTTTTGACTGATAAATGAGTGCCGGTCATGTGCAAAACTGTATACGCATTTGCATAGTCAATACCACATTAATTTTTTGCACGGTATCTTTGTCAATCTAAATAATTCTTGCAAAACCTCAGATTTGCGCAAGATCTAGGAACATGCATATGATAAAAAACCGCATGTGTTATGTGCACAATATTGCCACAATTTGTGTAGTATGCTATAAAAGTGCATTAACTTGTGCTAAACAATTGCTCCTTAAAAAATTGTGTACGTTTGTCCGTTTTTGTGACCAAAAATGAGGGCTGGCTATTGGTGGTCAAAATACACTCTAGAGCCAGCCCTCATCTTTTTAAAAAAATCTATGGCAATGATGAGACGTGCCTTTTCTCATGAGCTGTGTATTTGTTGTAAAAAAAAAATCAGATTTTTGAAATCCAGTTATCCTGCTGAAACATAAAAAATGCTGGTTGATATTAGTGGGTGGAAAAGCTAGATTCTCACTGATATTGTTCCTGATTTTCCATTTTTCTTTTTTACAGCGGCTTCAGGATGCTGAAGACATGTCCACTATGTTACAAAGCATTTACTCAACTGCCACAGCACCTTACACGACAATGCCTTAGATGCTGTACACAAGAGGAGAAGGATGCGCTAGTGAAAGAATCTAGAAACTCACTGATAGCAATTGCAACAAAAGGAACATATATCCCTTATGACAAGATTCCAGAGATCACTACAAAGGACGATCTTATCTCCTTCCTGGAGGACAGAGGGTTTATAGTACCCGAGAAACCAACTATGGCCAGGTATGCCCCACTAGCATCTTATTCTTTGAATACTGATGTTCATACTTGTGTAAGCTTTATAGATTTGCATATATGTTCTGAACTATGCCAAATAATCACGTGTATTTTATATTTACAGGATTGTTGAAGATGAGGGGGCATCACCTGTGCAGGAGGAGCTGACAGCCAGTGAGCAAGAGCTGCCTAATGAGGAGGAAGTGCTGCCTGTTGAGGAGGAAATGTCTACAGTCATCGAGGAGGAGTCGCCCGTCCCAGAGGAAGAGCCGCCCGTCCCAGAGGAAGAGCCGCCCGTCCCAGAGGAAGAGCTGTCCGTCACAGAGGAAGAGCCGTCCGTCACAGAGGAAGAGCCGCCCGTCACAGTGGAAGAGCCGCCCGTCCCAGAGGAAGAGCCGCCCGTCCCAGAGGAAGAGCCGTCCGTCACAGAGGAAGAGCCGTCCGTCACAGTGGAAGAGCCGTCCGTCCCAGAGGAAGAGCCGCCCGTCACAGTGGAAGAGCCGCCCGTCCCAGAGGAAGAGCTGCCCGTCCCAGAGGAAGAGCCGCCCGTCCCAGAGGAAGAGCCGCCCGTCCCAGAGGAAGAGCCGCCCGTCCCAGAGGAAGAGCCGCCCGTCCCAGAGGAAGAGCCGTCCGTCACAGAGGAAGAGCCGTCCGTCACAGAGGAAGAGCCGCCCGTCACAGTGGAAGAGCCGTCCGTCACAGAGGAAGAGCCGCCCGTCCCAGAGGATTATGATGTCTACAGGTCAGTGTAAATTTATACAAGGAATTTACTTTAATCCCTTGCTCAAACATTGCCTTGGCCTCAGCACATCCTGGCTTTTAGGCCACTTTAAAAAATTGTCAACACTGCTGGCCTACTCAAGATTGTACTTCACGTTATTACTAAGGATTTTTATAATTTACAGGACTGTTGAAGATGAGAAGCCATCTACATCAACTGGCACATCGGCACGCCGAGCCATATCAAATCCTGAATTGGTGCATCTTTCAGCTGCAGAAGACTATACATCCTCTGAAACATCCGACAGTGAAGCCGATCAACAACCAGAGACCAGAGAAAGAGAGGAAAATACCAGCCAAACAGATGAAGACAGGCCGAGGTCAGTTAGTGTGTGTAACATTCTCACTCATCATGCTTTCATATATATATACATATCTATATATATCTATCTATATATATCTATATATATATATCTATATATATATATATTTATATATATATATATATTGAGCAAAAAAACAATACAAATAATGTTTAACTGGGACAATTAATAGCATATCCCACAACTTTACAGCCCTTACAAAGTAATTTTTTCTCCTATTTTAGGCAATAGATTTCCCTTCCATTGCAGCCATAAAACAGGATGCCAAAAAAGTGCCCTACACACAGACAGCTCTGTGGGGCACACAGCTTTGGCGGGGCATACTAAAATGCACTGCCATTACGATTTTCATCTGTGGGCCAGTAGAGGATGATGTACTAGCTTTACCCACAGATGAACTTCAGAACACGCAGTGTTCAGCAGTGGATGCTGCGTATAAAGGGCAGGCAGCCAGCAAAGTGCTGCTGCCAGTCAGAGCACTGGGGTCCACAGAAATCGGGCCTGGGGACACAGAAATGTTTACCACCCCTGACAACGGTGAGTGGAACCCCCAGCTGTCAAGGTCCCCGACATTTCCCCAGATTCTTCCACTGGGTGAGGGCCCCATGAATGCGTCGTTACAGGGAACCCTGGACTCACAGGCCCCATAGCGGCTGCATAGTCTACTGCCATTGGCAGGACGTCACTATATATATGCTGTATATGCTTACACAGTATTTTTCTCAAAGTTCTAATTTGTTTCTACTCTGACCTGTTGTTCTTTCTTCCAAATTTGTAGGATGACAAGCCAGAAATGGACTGTTGACAAGAGGATCAAAATGAAAGATGCAGGTTATTATGATCACCATTCTCTGTCTCATCCAATATTAAACGGTTTTTCCTCTTATTTGCAGAACCATTGCAAGCTGGAAAGATACAAACAAATTGTTGAAAATGTGTCAAGGTTTTTATACTTTATGAACAAACGCCGTGTGAGCCTCAACTTTGCGACAAAGATTGAAAACGCCCATTTATTTTTCAAAAACCTTCAAGATCTCGGTCTGTGCAACCAAACTGTCACCAACTACATTAAGAATGTCCGGAAATTTGTACATTATCAACTATTTGCAACCAATTTACGCGATAAAAATGAAAAACTCTTCAAGGCAATGAAGTATTTCCAGTATGTGACTGCGGATATTCAGAAGAAATTTTCCAAGGGAGTTGCAAAAGAAGTTGTCAGCAAAAGGTATGTCAGCTAATTTTTATCCTTTCAGATGTATGCACAATTATTATTTTTTCTCTTTTCTCTCTCCCGCCAGGATTTTTCATACATGACTTAAAAATAGGCCTCACCTATCAGTCACATTTATTAATCTTTCTCTTAGGTACCTGGAGTTGCATAAATTGGACAAAACACCTCAGCAATGCCAGGAGATCCTGACCGTTGCAAAGCCAGCTTTCCTGCAAGCCATCGAGGATGTCCAAGGAGGATCCCGAAATGAAGTGCATCAGTTGGAGATTCTCTATTACCTTGAGGCCTTAATCATACTAAAACACTTACAAAGACCAGGAGTTGTCAGAAACATGACGGTAAGTAACAACCTACTCATTATCCTGATTTAAAGCCACATGTCTATCTAACTTTCCCATGTCTTGACTCACAGGTTTCTGAGTGGACAGAGAGGATGCGTCACATCTATCAAAATGAACAGCTAATAATTGTCGGAGTTAAATCCCATAAGACTGCTGCCCACCAAGTAGCCTGTTTTGTGCTTACTGAAGAAGAAGAAAAGGTAAGATGTTCCTGTCACTACGATGGCACCCACATTAGAGAGGGATCTGTTAGTTGTCATGACTTCAACCCGTAGGATTAGTGGCATTCTGTCCCTTTTAGTAGATCCTCCCTTTAACCAGATTTTACAGGACAACTTGGTGCTACATCCTCATGCAGGTGTGTTGGGAGTCTTTCCCTTATTTCCCTGCAGTATCCAGGATGCTAAACCATAGTATCGGTGTCCAGAATAGTGCATTTTCTTAACAATAATGCTTGTTGCAGCAGCATCCAGAATGCATTATCAGTAGGAACAGATATGCTCTCCCTTATCACAGATGTTCTGCACTTTAAATGAATGGTGGGCAGTTTATAGTCTGACATATGTTTGGTGTGAGGTGACTTTTCTATATATTTAGATTGTGTGGTTCCTATCATGCTCTGAAATCCAACTGAGGCGGAGGAGAGATACTGCCCTTTTAGTCTGTAGGTTTCGCTCTCCTGGTTAGGCACATCCCTCCCTCACGTTGGTGCGGTCATTGACTCCAGTAATTAATTTAGTCTATTTCAAATTTTCTTATCTTAATATTGAAGGGCCCAACTCAATTTTTATTAAGTGGTTTACTGTTTTTTGTTTTGTTTATTTACAGTGGTTTAACATCTACTTTAAAAAAGTGAGACGGGTGCTGGCCAAAAAAGACAGTCCAGATAAATTCTTCTTATCGACTACAGGAAAACAGATATATAATGTATCCACCGACCTTCATCGCTACCAGAAGAAGTAAGTCTTAAAAGTTAAAAATCCTACATATTAGATGTTGTGCCATGTATTTATGATCTACTCTATTGCTATCTAGGTACAAACTTAAATCCATCTCTAGTCAGGTGGCAAGAAAAACTTGTGAAACATGGACCGTGTCACATTTAACAGAGACACAGAGGTATCTTTTCTCCAAATATCTCAGTCATTCCAACATGACAGCAGAGAGGAATTACAGAGAAAAAACGTTAGGAGACCTCTGCCAAGCATACACACTGGTCTTGGCAGCAGGGAAATCATCGGAAAATCAACCTCAACCCAGCAGCTCAAGGTAATTTATTGCAAAGCAGTTATGATCTATTTCACCAAATTGTTGATAAAATGTAATATTCTGTTTTCTATCTCCCCTAAAGAGAAGCAGAAGAGAGCAATGGAGAAGAGGAGCAAATGGTCCAGCAAGCTGAAGACTACAGTGCCCAGGGTGAAACAGAGGACCTCGGTGTGTCAAATTTAAATACTAAGACTCAAAGGTGGGTATATTATTAAATCAAGCAAGCTAGTAGGAGTTGGCAAACTGTACATAGCTTGTGATGTTATGGACAATGACTTGTTCTTCTGAGCATCCTCAGCACCTATACCCAGGCAAAGTGCTCTCAGTAGCGGCCACTTGTAGACAGTATGCGGAAGGGTATATTACAGGCGTTTATTGATGATATCTCCATCGCAGAACAAACCTCGATGCCTAAACTTTTAGGATTGATAGAAGATATCCTTATACCACTCTAAGTGCCCAGAAAATGTAATGTTATTATTTATATCAGGCGGAGAGCACCAATCGAACCTAGGGTCACAACAAGGTCCATGAAGACAGGGATGCAGTTGAGGAAAAGGAAACACCCAGGGTAATTGGTCAATATACTCATTCACATTGTCCTTGAACAATAAACATTTCGGTTTTAACATATGTATTCCCCTTCTTTCCTTTAAAGAGATTAAGAAGACGGCAGTGATCAGCTCCCAAGAAAGAATGAGGCGTTTCGGAGACTAAAGTTCCGGTCTTATTAAAGTTTCTGAATTCATGTTTTATTTGTTTCTTTTCTATTCTAGGTTGTTCTACAATTCCAGGTGAACGGGGCCCTCGAAGCAATGGGAGAAGATTTTCTTTATTATAAACATTTGTACTGTTTGTATTAGTGTTAAAGGGATTCTGTCACCAGGTTTTAGCCATCTCATCTGAGCGCACCATAATGTGGACACAGACATCTTTATTCCAGTGATATATCACTTACTAGGCTGCTCAGTGTAGTTTGCATTAAAACACTGTTAAATCATCTGGAGATTATCATTAGAGCACTACTCCAGTAGTCCAGTCATACTTGGGAGCTGCCAAATCTGCAACAGAGAAAACAGTAATTTTATCAAAATGACAGCAAGGAGCTCAGTAAGTGAAACATTGCTGGATCAGGATTTCTATCTCTACATTATGCTGCTGTCCGATGGGATGTCAAAAACCTGGTGACAGAGTCCTTTTAATAACTATTTTAAAGATAAATATAAAGTGGAAGTCCTATGGCTATGATGAAACAATTCTGACAACTGTTCAAATGGCACAATCATTTACTACCGTCAGGTTTCTGAGCCGTTTAGTCTAATGCTTTGTCAGTATTACTAGAATCCATAATAATTTAAAGGTCAGGTAGCCATAAAAGTGCTCCTGCCAGTCAGAGCAGTGCAGTCCCTGGAAATCAGGCCTAGGGAAGCAGAATATATTACCATCCCTAACAACGGTAAGCATGACCCCCAGCTGTCCAGCAACCCGACATGTAGAACTGCCTATAAAAATGACCATTTGTCCAGTCAGTGCATCACTCTCTGGTGCCCTTTTACACTGGCACACTGCTTTCTGTCTCTCTCTCTTTCTCTCTCTCCAGTGCAATGCTCTCTGGTGCTCTTTCACTCTCTTTCCAGTGCACCACTCTCTGATGTGTTCTCTTTCTCCCTACTGCACCGCTCTCTGGCACTCCTCTGTCTTTATAGTGCAGTGCTCTCTTTTGTGCTCTCTCAGTCTCCAGTGCATCACTGGCGCTCACTTTTGATCTCTCCCCATTGCACCACTCTCTCGCATGCTCTCTCTCTGGTGCTTTCTTTCCATCCAAAGTGCCTTTTTTTGTCTCTGTGCCTTCACGAGCCTCTCAATCTCTGTCTTTGCCCATCTGTGGCTCTCTATCGGTCTCTGTGCCTCTCTGTCCCTCCCTGTGCTTCTATTTACCTTTTGCATCCCTCTATGTGCCTACCTTTGCCCCTTTGCTCCCCTCTTTGCCTCTATGTGCCTCTCAATGACTCTCTCTCATGCACACCTCTTCCTGTAGGTCAAAGGTAAGAAGCACTACTCAAGTTGCAGCAGAGAAGATTAATTGGTGAGTAACCACAAAGCTACACAGTGTCTAACACTTGTGTATTTTTTAAGAATCTTGTTCCTGTAGGATGCTTCCTGAACATTAAAGTGAATTGTCAGGAAACATCTTTAAGCTACAGGATCCTTGAAAAATATGCAAGTTTTTATTGGATGATTTGTCAGGCTATCAACAATCACACAGGGCCACAGGCCCGTCAACAGGGCAATAGCCCACTCCACAAGGCCAATGACCCTTTGCAAAGGGCCAGAGGTCCCTTTCCGCAGTGCCATAGGCATTTCCACAGGGCCATAACCCACTCCAGCTCTCTCCACAGGGCAACAGGCCCATTTGAAGGGCCACAGATCCCTCTTCAGGGTCACAGGCCTTTCCACAGGGCCGCACCCACCTTCAGCTCTCTCCACAGGGCCATAGGCCCTTTCCTCAGGGCCACAAGCCCCTCCAGCTCTCTCCACAGGGCAACAGACCACTATACAGGGTCACAGGCCTTTCCACAGGGCCAAAAGCCCCTTCAGCTCTCTCCACAGGACCACAGGCTCCTACCGGGCCACAGGCCTTTACACAGTGCCACAAGCCCCTCCAGCTCTTTCCACAGGCAATCATGTTGCATGTTGTTTACTGCAAAAGACTTCATAGGCCCCAATCTTACTCCAGAGCCTTCCACAGGCCCCTCCAGCCCACTCCACATGGCCTTTTTTAGCAGAGCAAAACTCCCTCCAGCTCTCTTTACATCACTACATGCCCCTCTACGGGCAAACAACCCCTTCAACTCTCTCCACAGTACCATAGGCTCCTTCTGCCGGGCCACAAGCATTTCCACAGGGCCACAATCCCCTCCAACTCTTCTCCACAGGACAACAAGCTCTCATTACAGGGCCATAGCTCCCCTCCACAGGGCCAAATGCACTTTCTGCATGGACACAGCCCCATTTAGCTCTCTCCACAGAGACACAAGGCCCGTCTGCAGAGCACAAGCCCCCTCTTCAAGGCCAAAAGGCCTTTCTACATGGCCATAGTCATTTCCATAGGGCACGAGCCCCTCCAGCTCTCTCCACAGGGCAACGGACCCCTATACAGGGTCACAGGCCTTTCCACAGGGCCACAACACCTTCAGCTCTCTCCACAGGACCACAGGCTCCTACTGGGCCACAGGCCTTTCTACAGTGCCACAAGCCCCTCCAGCTCTCTCCACAGGCAATCATGTTGCATATTGTTTACTGCAAAGGACTTCATAGGCCCAAATCTTACTCCAGAGCCTTCCACAGGCCTTTCCAGCCCGCTCCACATGGCCTTTTCCTCAGGCCACAACTCCCTCCAGCTCTCTTTACATCGCTACATGCCCCTCTGCGGGGCCACAGACCCCTATACAGGGTCACAGGCCTTTCCACAGGGCCTCAACCCCTTCAGCTGTCTCCACAGGACCACAGGCTTTTCCACAGCCCACAACTCCTTCCACCTCTCACCACAGGGCCACAGCCCCTTCCACAAGGCCAAAGGGCCTATCCATAGGGCCACAGACCTTTCCACATGGCCACAACACCCTCCAGCTCTCTCCACAGGACAAGAAGCTCTCTTTACAGGGCCATAGCTCACCTCCACAGGGCCAAATGCACTTTCCACACGGCCACAACTCCCAACAGCCCTCTCCACAGAGTCACAGGGCCCGTCTACAGGGCACAAGCCCCCTCTTCAAAGCCAAAAGGCCTTTCTGCATGGCCATAGTCATTTCCATAGGGCACGAGCCCCTCCAGCTCTCTCCACAGGGCAACGGACCGCTATACAGGGTCACAGGCCTTTCCACAGGGCCACAACACCTTCAGCTCTCTCCACAGGACCACAGGCTCCTACCCGGCCACAGGCTTTTACACAGTGCTACAAGTCCCTCTAGCTCTCTCCACAGGCAATCATGTTGCATGTTGTTTACCGAAAAATGGACTTCATAGGCCCAAATCTTACTTCAGACCCTTCCACAGGCCCCTCCAGCCCGCTCCACATGGCCTTTTCCGCAGGCCACAACTCCCTCCAGCTCTCTTTACATCGCCACATGCCCCTCTGCGGGGCCACAGACCCCTATACAGGGTCACAGGCCTTTCCACAGGGCCTCAACCCCTTCAGCTCTCTCCACAGGACCACTGGCTCCTTCTGCCGGGCCACAAGCATTTCCACAGGGCCACAATCCCCTCGAACTCTTCTCCACAGGACAACAAGCTCTCTTTACAGGGCCATAGCTCCCCTCCACAGGGCCAAATGCACTTTCTGCACGGCCACAGCCCCCTTTAGCTCTCTCCACAGAGACACAGGGCCCATCTGCAGGACACAAGCCCCCTCTTCAAGGCCAAAGGGCCTTTCTACATGGCCATAGTCATTTCCATAGGGCACAAGCCCCTCCAGCTCTCTCCACAGGGCAACGGACCCCTATACAGGGTCACAGGCCTTTCCACAGGGCCACAACACCTTCAGCTCTCTCCACAGGACCACAGGCTACTACCGGGCCACAGGTCTTTCCACAGTGCCACAAGCACCATCCAGCTCTCTCCACAGGCAATCATGTTGCACTTTTGCAACAAGAGTCAATTTTTGTTGCAGTTCGGCAACATTGGAGTCAACCCTGTTGCAAATCGGACACGAAGCTTGAAAATTTAGATGTTTACTGCAAAGGACTTCATAGGCCCCCATCTTACTCCAGAGCCTTCCACAGGCCCCTCCAGCACGCTCTACATGGCCTTTTCCACAGGCCACAACTCCATCCAGCTCTCTTTACATCGCCACATGCCCCTCTGCGGGGCAACAGACCCCTATACAGGGTCACAGGCCTCTCCACAGGGCCTCAACCCCTTCAGCTCTCTCCACAGGACCACTGGCTCCTTCTGCTGGGCCACAAGCCTTTCCACAGGGCCACAATCCCCTCCAATTCCACAGGACAACAGGCTCTCTTTACAGGGCCATAGCTCCCCTCCACAGGGCCAAATGCACTTTCCACATGGCCACAACCCCCTCCAGCTCTCTACACAGAGTCATGGGGCCCGTCTGCAGGGCACAAGACCCTTCATCAAGGCCAAGGGGCCTTTCTACAGGGCCACTGGCCTTTAAATAGTGCCACAACCTCCTCTGGCTCTCTCAAGAGGGCCACAGGCTCCTTCTACAGGGCAAGGGCCCCCTCCACAAGGCCAAAGGCCCTTTGCAAAGGGCCATAGGTCCATTCCACAGGGCCATAGTCATTTCCATAGGGCCATAACCCCCCTCAAGCTCTCTCCACAGAACCGCAGGCTCCTTCTACAGGTTTACAGGCATATACACAGGGCCACATCCGCCTTCACCTCTCTCCACAAGGCGACAGGGCCCTTTCACTGTGTCATAGGCCTTTCCATAAGGCCACAACCCCCTCTGTCTCTCTCAAAAAGGACAGAGGCTCCCTTTACAAGGCAACAGCCCCCTCCACAAGGCCAAAGGCCTTTTTCAAAGGGCCACAGGTCCCTTTCGCAGGGCCATAGGCATTTCCCCAAGGCAATAACCCCCTCCAGCTCTCTCCACAGGACCACAGGCTCCTTCTACAAGACTACAACCCCTTTGAGCTCTTTCATCAGGGCCACAGCCTCCTCCGCCCCCCTTTAATCAGTTAAAAGGGCTCAATTGAGTGACCACAACACCTTCAGCTCTCTCCACAGGACCACAGGCTCCTACTGAGCCACAGGACTTTCCACAGTGCCACAAGCCCCTCTAGCTCTCTCCACAGGCAATCATGTTGCATGTTTTTTACTGCAAAGGACTTCATAGGCCCAAATCTTACTCCAGAGCCTTCCACAGGCCCCTCCAGCCGGCTCCACATGGCCTTTTCCTCAGGCCACAACTCCCTCCAGCTCTCTTTACATCGCCACATGCCCCTCTGCGGGGCCACAGACCCCTATACAGGGTCACTGGCCTTTCCACACTGCCTCAACCCCTTCAGCTCTCTCCACAGGACCACAGGCTTTTCCACAGCCCACAACTCCTTCCAGCTCTCACCACAGGGCCACAGCCCCTTCCACAAGGCTAAAGGGCCTATCCATAGGGCCACAGACCTTTCCACAGGGCCACAACACGCTCCAGCTCTCTCCACAGGAAAAGAAGCTCTCTTTACAGGGCCATAGCTCACCTCCACAGGGCCAAATGCACTTTCCACACGGCCACAACTCCCAACAGCTCTCTCCACAGAGTCACAAGGCCCGTCTGCAGGGCACAAGCCCCCTCTTAAAGGCCAAAAGGCCTTTCTACATGGCCATAGTCATTTCCATAGGGCACGAGCCCCGCCAGCTCTCTCCACAGGGCAACGGACCCCTATACAGGGTCACAGGCCTTTCCCCAGGGCCACAATCCCCTCCAACTCTTCTCCACACGACAACAAGCTCTCTTTACCGGGCCATAGCTCCCCTCCACAGGGCCAAATGCACTTTCTGCATGGCCACAGCCCCCTTTAGCTCTCTCCACAGAGACACAAGGCCCGTCTGCAGGGCACAAGCCCCCTCTTCAAGGCCAAAAGGCCTTTCTACATGGCCATAGTCATTTCCATAGGGCACAAGCCCCTCCAGCTTTCTCCACAGGGCAACGGACCCCTATACAGGGTCACAGGCCTTTCCACAGGGCCACAACACTTTCAGCTCTCTCCACAGGACCACAGGCTCCTACTGGGCCACTGGCCTTTCCACGGTGCCACAAGCCCCTCCAGCTCTCTCCACAGGCAATCATGTTGCATGTTGTTTACTGCAAAGGACTTCAAAGGCCCAAATCTTACTCCAGAGCCTTCCACAGGCCTTTCCAGCCCACTCCACATGGCCTTTTCCTCAGGCCACAACTCCCTCCAGCTCTCTTTACATCGCCACATGCACCCTCTGCGGGGCCACAGACCCCAGGAGACAAGGAGGGGGCCGTAGGAGGGCAACAACCCAGCAGCAGTACCGCTACCTCCGCCTTTGTGCAAGGAGGAACAGGGGGAGCACTGACAGAGCCCTGCAAAATGACCTCCAGCAGGCCACAAATGTTCATGTGTCTGCACAAACGGTTAGAAACCGACTCCATGAGGGTGGTATGAAGGCCCGACGTCCACAGATGGGGGTTGTGATCACATCCCAACATTGTGCAGGACGCTTGGCATTTGCCACAGAACACCAGGATTGGCAAAGTCGCCACTGGCGCCCTGTGCTCTTCACAGATGAAAGCAGGTTCACACTGAGCACATGTGACAGACATGACAGAGTCTGGAGACGCCGCGGAGAGCGATCTGCTGCCTGCAACATCCTTCAGCATGACCGGTTTGGCAGTGGGTCAGTAATGGTGTGGAGTGGCATTTCTTTGGAGGGCCGCACAGCCCTCCATGTGCTCGCCAGACGTAGCCTGACTGCCATTAGGTACCGAGATGAGATCCTCAGACCCCTTGTGAGACCATATGCTGGTGCGGTTGGCCCTGGGTTCCTCCTAATGCAGGACAATGCCAGACCTCATGTGGCTGGAGTGTGTCAGCAGTTCCTGCAAGATGAAGGCATTGAAGCTATGGACTGTCCCACCCGTTCCCCAGACCTGAATCCGATTGAGCACATCTGGGACATCATGTCTCGCTCCATCCACCAACGTCACGTTGCACCATAGACTTTCCAGAAGTTGGCGGATGATTTAGTCCAGGTCTGGGAGGAGATCCCACAGGAGACCACCTCATCAGGAGCATGCCCAGGCGTTGTAGGGAGGTCATACAGGCACGTGGAGGCCGCACACAATACTGAACCTCATTTTGACTTGTTTTAAGGACATTACATCAAAGTTGGATCAGCCTGTAGTGTGTTTTTCCACTTTAATTTTGGGGGTGGCTCCAAATCCAGGCCTCCATTAGTTAATAAATTTGATTTCCATTGATGATTTTTATGTGATTTTGTTGTCAGCACATTCAGCTTTGTACAGAACAAAGTATTCAATGAGAATATTTCATTCATTCAGATCTAGGATGTGTTATTTGAGTGTTCCCTTTATTTTTTTGAGCAGTGTATGTATATGTGTGTGTATATATATAATTTTTTTAAATTTTTTTCAATACATATTTCACTTTGGAGCTGACATAAGTCATGGACATGGGCTCTGTATCATGATATGTCTCCAATTTAGTAAATCTAGATCATGAAAGTAACTCTGTGACCTGCCATGTTGTCACCCTGAGTAATATGCTATAGGTATCATTACTGAGTCATATAGTGATGAAGTGATTGACAGTTGCTCCTGCTTTCTATCGAGCGTCTCTCCTGCTCTCTCTCTCGAGCGTCTCTCCTGCTCTCTCTCTCGAGCATCTCTCCTGCTCTCTCTCGAGCGTCTCTACTGCTCTCTCTCTCTAGCTTCTCTCCTGCTCTTTCTCTCGAGCGTCTCTCCTGCTCTCTCTCTCTCGAGCGTCTCTCCTGCTCTCTCTCTCGAGCGTCTCTCCTGCTCTCTCTCTCGAGCGTCTCTCCTGCTCTCTCTCTCGAGCGTCTCTCCTGCTCTCTCTCTCGAGCGTCTCTCCTGCTCTCTCTCTCTCGAGCGTCTCTCCTGCTCTCTCTCGAGTGTCTCTCCTGCTCTCTCTCTCGAGCGTCTCTCCTGCTCTCTCTCTCGAGCGTCTCTCCTGCTCTCTCTCGAGCGTCTCTCCTGCTCTCTCTCTCGAGCTTCTCTCCTGCTCTCTCTCTCGAGCTTCTCTCCTGCTCTTTCTCTCAAGCGTCTCTCTCTCTCTTGCATCTCTCCTGCTCTCTCTCGAGCGTCTCTCCTGCTCTCTCTCTCGAGCGTCTCTCCTGCTCTCTCTCTCGAGCTTCTCTCCTGCTCAATCTCTCGAGCGTCTCTCTCTCTCTCGAGCGTCTCTCCTGCTCTCTCTCTCGAGCGTCTCTCCTGCTCTCTCTCTCTCGAGCGTCTCTCTCTCTCTAGCGTCTCTCCTGCTCTCTCTCTCTCGAGCATCTCTCCTGCTCTCTCTCTCTCGAGCGTCTCTCCTGCTCTCTCTCTCGAGCGTCTCTCCTGCTCTCTCTCGAGCGTCTCTCCTGCTCTCTCTCTCGAGCTTCTCTCCTGCTCTCTCTCTCGAGCTTCTCTCCTGCTCTTTCTCTCAAGCGTCTCTCTCTCTCTTGCATCTCTCCTGCTCTCTCTCTCTCGAGCGTCTCTCCTGCTCTCTCTCGAGCGTCTCTCCTGCTCTCTCTCTCGAGCTTCTCTCCTGCTCAATCTCTCGAGCGTCTCTCTCTCTCTCGAGCGTCTCTCCTGCTCTCTCTCTCGAGCGTCTCTCCTGCTCTCTCTCTCTCGAGCGTCTCTCTCTCTCTAGCGTCTCTCCTGCTCTCTCTCTCTCGAGCATCTCTCCTGCTCTCTCTCTCTCGAGCGTCTCTCCTGCTCTCTCTCTCGAGCGTCTCTCCTGCTCTCTCTCTCTCTCGAGCGTCTCTCCTGCTCTCTCTCTCTCTCGAGCGTCTCTCCTGCTCTCTCTCTCGAGCGCCTCATCTGCTCTCTCTCTCGAGCGTCTCTCCTGCTCTCTCTCTCGAGCGTCTCTCCTGCTCTCTCTCTCGAACGTTTCTCCTGCTCTCTCTCTCGAGCGTCTCTCCTGCTCTCTCTCTCTCGAGCGTCTCTCCTGCTCTCTCTCTCTCGAGCGTCTCTCCTGCTCTTTCTCTCGAGCGTCTCTCCTGCGCTCTCTCTCTCAAGCGTCTCTCCTGCTCTCTCTCTCTCGAGCGTCTCTCCTGCTCTCTCTCTCTCGAGCGTCTCTCCTGCTCTCTCTCTCGAGCGTCTCTCCTGCTCTCTCTCGAGCGTCTCTCCTGCTCTCTCTCTCGAGCGTCTCTCCTGCTCTCTCTCTCTCGAGCGTCTTTCTAGCGTCTCTTCTGCTCTCTCTCTCGAGCGTCTCTCCTGCTCTCTCTCGAGCGTCTCTCCTGCTCTCTCTCTCTCGAGCGTCTCTCCTGCTCTCTCTCTCTCGAGCGTCTCTCCTGCTCTCTCTCTCTAGCGTCCCTCCTGCTCTCTCTCGAGCGTCTCTCCTGCTCTCTCTCTCGAGCGTCTCTCCTGCTCTCTCTATCGAGCGTCTCTCCTGATCTTGAGCGTCTCTCCTGCTCTCTCTCTCTCTCGAGCGTCTCTCCTGCTCTCTCTCTCTCGAGCGTCTTTCTAGCGTCTCTCCTGCTCTCTCTCTCGAGCGTCTCTCCTGCTCTCTCTCTTTCGAGCGTCTCTCCTGCTCTCTCTCTCGAGCGTCTCTCCTGCTCTCTCTCTTGAGCGTCTCTCCTGCTCTCTCTCTCTCTCGAGCGTCTCTCCTGATCTCGAGCATCTCTCCTGCTCTCTCTCTCTCTCGAGCGTCTTTCTAGCGTCTCTCCTGCTCTCTCTCTCTCGAGCGTCTTTCTAACGTCTCTCCTGCTCTCTCCAGCCCTTGTCTGCTTGATCGCTGATACTGCCATACTTTGTGGTCTGTATACACTGTGTTCCAAATTATTATGCAAATATTATTTTCTCAGATTTTCCCAAATTACCTATATGAATTGCAGTCATTGTAATTTTCCAGTCAATAACTATTAGAGTACAATTGAAAGGTTTTTGTACAAACTGCCTATGATAACAGTATATTTAAAAAAATAAAACACTCAAACTGCACTCAAAATGCATGTTCCAAATTATTATGCACAGCAGAGTTTTCAACCTTTTAATTTTAATAAAGAACAAAAAAATGGTCTTTTTTGAAATTATAAGCATTAGCAGGTTATTACACACTGAAATCAAACAGTTTTCAACTCAAAACTTTATTCTAGGTGATGTTACATTTGCACATAGGACCGCTTGTTCGAAAGGAGCTTCTGAACTCTCTCGTCCATTGAATTTGTCAGGTTTTGGATGGTTTCTGCTTCAATTGTTTTGCATGAGGACAGAATACCCTCCCAGAGCTGTTGCTTAGATGTGAACTGCCTCCCGCCATCATAGACACTCCTTTTGATGATGCTCCAGAGGTTCTCAATGGGGTTGAGGTCAGGGGAGCATGGGGGCCACACCATAAGTTTGTCCCCTTTTATGCCCATAGCAGCCAGAGATGCAGATGTGTTATGTGCAGCATGAGACGGGGCATTATCATGCATGAAAATGATCTTGCTGCGGAATGCACGGTTCTTCTTCTTGAACCATGGAAGCAAGTGCTGTTTGAGAAACTCAACATACATTATGGAGTTCATCTTTACCCCTTCAGGGATCCTAAAAGGGCCGACAATCTCTCTCCCCATGATTCCAGCCCAAAACATTACTCCACCTCCTCCTTGTTGGCGCTGTAGCCGTGTTTGCATGGGGTGTCCATCAACCAGCCATCCTCCACTCCATCCATCTGGACCATCAAGATCATTTCATGCATGATAATGCACCGTCTCATGATGCACATAACACATCTGCATCTCTGGCTGCTATGGGCATAAAAGGGGACAAACTTATGGTGTGGCCCCCATGCTCCCCTGACCTCAACCCCATTCAGAACCTCTGGAGCATCATCAAAAGGAGTGTCTATGATGGCGGGAGGCAGTTCACATCTAAGCAACAGCTCTGGGAGGGTATTCTGTCCTCATGCACAACAATTAAAGCAGAAACCATCCAAAACCTGACAAATTCAATGGACGAGAGAGTTCAGAAGCTCCTTTCGAACAAGGGGTCCTATGTGCAAATGTAACATCACCTAGAATAAAGTTTTGAGTTGAAAACTGTTTGATTTCAGTGTGTAATAACCTGCTAATGCTTAGAATTTCAAAAATGACCATTTTTTTGTTCTTTATTAAAATGAAAAGGTTGAAAACTCTGCTGTGCATAATAATTTGGAACATGCATTTTGAGTGCAGTTTGAGTTTTTTATTTTTTAAAAAATATACTGTTATCATAGGCAGTTTGTACAAAAACCGTTCAATTGTACTCTAATAGTTATTGACTGGAAAATTACAATGACTGCAATTCATATAGGTAATTTGGGGAAATCTGAGAAAATATTATTTGCATAATAATTTGGAACACAGTGTATATGTACAATTTTAATATGATCAATAAAAATATGTAAATATATTATATATATACACACACTGCTCAAAAAATAAAGGGAACACTTAAACATCACAACTCCAAGTCAATAACACTTCTGTGAAATCTACCTGTCCAGTTATGAAGCAACACGGATTGTGAATCAATTTCTCCTGCTGTTGTGCAAATGGAGCAGACAACTGGTAGAAATGATAGGCAATTAGCCAGATACCCCCTATAAAGGAGTGGTTCTGCAGGTGGTGACCACAGACCATTTCTCTGTTCTCATTCTTTTTGGCTGATGTTTTGGTCACTTTTTCATTTTGCCATTGCTCTCACCCCTAGAGGTACATTAGCATTAGGCAGTGTCTACAGTACAACCCATAGAAGTTGCTCAGGTAGTGCCGTTCATCCAGGATGGCACATCAGTGCGAGCTGTGGCAAGAAGTGTAGCTGTGTCTGTCAGCACAGTGTCCAGAGCATGGAGCAGATACCAGGAGATGTGCAGGGAGCCATAGGAGGGCAACAACCCAGCAACAGGACCGTTACCTCCTCCTTTGTGCAAGGAGGAACAGGAGGAGCACTGCCAGAGCCCTGCAAAATGACCTCCAGCTGGCCACAAATGTGCATGTGTCTGCACAAACGGTTAGAAACCGACTCCATGAGGGTGGTATGAGGGCCCGATGTCCACAGATGGGGGTTGTGCTCACAGCCCAACACCGAGCAGGACGCTTGACATTTGCCACAGAACACCAGGATTGGCAAAGTCGCCACTGGTGCCCTCTGCTCTTCACAGATGAAAGCTCAGTATTGTGTGTGGCCTCCACGTGCCTGTATGACCTCCCTACAACGCCTGGGCATGCTCCTGATGAGGTTGCGGATGGTCTCCTGTGGGATCTCCTCCCAGACCTAGACTAAAGCATCAGCCAACTCCTGAACAGTCAGTGGTGCAACGCGACGTTGGTGGATGTGACTCGCCCCCTGGGCCGTGGGGTACTCGGATCCGGGCAGTAGGGGAACGATGGGAGTAGTAGTGGCAACCCGGTTTCGTGGCTCAGGGTGGTCAGGCCAGTGGTAGTCCGTTATGTGCTGATGTTTATGTCCGACTACGCCACCCGTGGATTTGCGGTTATTAGGAACCGCCGCTGCATGCCGACCGCTGGGGCTGATGAGGTGTGCAGCTAGGGTAGTGTGACTCCCCACGGGAAGAGTGCGGCCCCAGGGCAGTATAGTGGATGGTGGGAGTGATGGTGGTGAGAGTCCCAGTGCTGATAGTGCTGGAGAAGCAAGGAGCACACAGACAACAGGTTGCAGTCCAGGGTCTTTACTAGAACAGGTAAATTGACCCATAAACAGTCCCGGCTAGGAGGGGGACCTGGATGTCTGAGAGCAACGGGGAAATTGGCCCTGGTCAGGGTGAGGGTGTAGGCCTACCGTGCTTTCTGCGCTCCTTCTGGCTATCTCCTCCTGATAGGGTAACAGCCCACGTTTCCAAGCTTTCCGTGTATTCTCGCCTGTATGGCCTGCGACGTGGGTTCCTTTCTGCTCCCAGCCTTGTACGGCTTTACTGGTACCTTCTGTTGTGGCAGGGCCTCCAGGCTTCTTAGGCCAAGGAATATACAGTCCCCTGCGGACTGGTTCTCTGCTGGGGGATGTGGAATCCTCTCAGCCTCAGACACCAAAGTCTGGTAAATTAAGTCCTCTTTCTGCCAAGACAGGCTCTCTTCGCCTCTTGTCTCTGGCTTGTGGCTCTCCTCCTGCCACACTTCCTCTTAGGTGCAGTGCAACTGTCTGTCCCTGTTCTGCTCTGGGACAAGTGTCAATGCTGAGACAGGCCATCCAGTTCTCTCTAACCCTGCCCCCAGCACCAGCTTTTATAGGGGCAGCCTGCTCCCCCTACTGGCCTGAGACAGGAGGCATTGCATGCTAATGTTCCCCTGACTAGAGAACCTCCCCCTTGCTCTCAGACACAGCTTTAATACATTTTGTGGCATCCAGGCCAGGGTGACACATTCCCCCCTAGTGAAATTTAGTACTCCGGGACTAAACAATAAACAAAGACAATAAAACATTAATAGACATTAATAGACAGACGACGCACAAATTGAGTTCTTAAGGTCACAGTGTGGCCTGTGACCGGGTGTCCATATCACCAATACAACGGGGAGCCTTAACCAGGTGGGGGTCTGTCCTACCCCAAGTCCTTCACAGTCTTAGTTCATTCCTTGGTTAGGCTCCGAACGCAGTCCATACCAGGTCCCGGTTATAAAAAGTCCATAACCTGTGAGTCCTTACAGTAACTGCAAGAAACTGAAACACGGAATTACCAAACATGCATGTAACTTTGCAAACAATTCAACATTTGGCAACAAGGTTATTTACAATTTTAGTGCGCTCTATATTCTCCAGCGAGCGGGTATCAGCCCCTTTGTGCTCCTGGTTGACCTACGTAGCCCACTGTCTGGTGGTGGACCAACCTGGCTTTCCCCACTAGCGTTAGGGGTACAGCTACCAGCTGGGTGTACAGGTAGGGAAGGCAGCTGTCTGCGGGTCCTTTGGCTTACCGCAGGCATGGCAGGCTCACTGTCAGCAGAGGGTTGACTCTCCTGGGCTGCTGGTACAGGCTCTTCTGCCTCTGGAACCGCTTGCTCCTCTTCACCTTCCGGCTCTGGTGTTGGTTGTTGCTGTGCCGGTTGCAGGAAATGCAGGACGGGTACCACTATGGCATCATTTATGCGAGTCCAGGACTGAGGGAACTCTCCGAGAACGGTGCTGATCATTTCTTCCTTGTCCTCTGCGGGTTCAAGGTCACTCTGATCCTCTTCTGCACTACGGAGTTGCTCGGGGCATCTTTTGAGATGGTCTCTGGAGACGGTACTAGTGGTTTCTCCTCCGTCCTTGGTGATCACGCACACCTTCGGGTTGTCGTGATCAGACTGCAGTACGGTGTAGGGTTCCCTTTCCCACTGGTCGTCCAACTTGTGAAGCCTTCTTTTTCGCTTTAGGACTTGCTCACCAGGTTCTAGGGGACCAGCAGGGGCGTGTTGGTTGAAGAGTTTTTCTTGCCTCTCTCTCACCTGGGCCAGGCTCTTCTCCACAGTCTACTGCACCTTCTTGTACTGCAGTTGCCTTTCCGTATCCCAGTCCGCATCCGGGGAGGTGTCCTCAGGCGTTAGGACTCCCATCTCCAGGTCTATAGGCAGCTTACCCGGTCTGGGTCGCATCAGGTAAGCCGGGGTGCAGTTGGTAGCATTCACCGGGATATGATTGTATAAGTCTATCAGGTCCGGCAGTTTTTCTGGCCACAGGCTGCGCTCCTCCAGGGGCAACGTCTTCAGGAGATCAATGACTATATTGTTCATCTTCTCACACATCCCGTTGGTTTGTGGGTGGTAAGGCGTTGTCCGAATCTTCTTACAGCCATAGAGGTTGCCCAACTCCTGGAAGATTTCAGCCTCGAACGCTGGACCCTGGTCTGTCAGGACCTGTTCCGGATACCCGTGTGGACGGCAGAAATATTGCTGGAAGGCTCTGGCCGCTGTTTGGGCTGTCAAGTCTTTTACTGGGACCACCACTAGAAAACGGGAATAGTGGTCCACGATTGTCAGGGCATAGATGTATCCTGACCGGCTGGGAGCCAATTTGACATGGTCCAGAGCTACCAGCTCAAGAGGCTGCGTGGTGACGATGGGCCTCAAGGGTGTCTTCTGGCTGGTGCGGTCCTTCCTCCTTAGGTGACAAGGGCCACAGTCTCTGCACCATTTTTCTACAGCTCCTCTCATGCCGACCCAAAAGAACCTTCCTCTTAGTAGGAACTCCAGTTTCTTCCAACCGAACCGATGTGTCCCGCTCTGTCATGGTAAGCCCCCAGGACCATAGCTGCATCCCGCCTTGGGACCACGACTTGCCAGGTCAGCTCGTGCGTCCGGTGGTTGACAATCCTTCTGCACAACTTGCCTTTGTAGAGGAACAGCTTGCTCTTCTCTTTCCATAGCTGCTTGGCTTCCTCTGGAGCATCCGGATCTATGCGGGCATCTTCCTGGGTCAGCAGATCTTTCACCAGGCGGATGGCAGGGTCACTATCTTGGGTCTCGGCCCAGCTGTGATGAGGTAGGGGATTTATCATCACGGTTGTTAGATCCTCCTCCTTCACGCGGTGGGAGTATTGAGCAGCTCCATACCGGTGAAACGCGGGGAGTTCTACCTCCTCCAGCTCTTCTGGGTCTTCGTCACCTTCAGATAAGTGAGGCATCCTCGATAGGGCATCAGCGTTGGCATTGGTTTTGCCGGCCCGGTACTTGATCAGTCATAGTTGGAGAGACGGGCCATCCACCGCTGTTCTAGGGCACCCAGTCTTGCATTGTCCAGGTGTGTCAACGGGTTGTTGTCCGTGTACACGGTGAACTTTGCGGAGGCCAGGTAATGCTTGAAGCGTTCCGTCACGGCCCACACCACCGCCAAGAATTCTAGCTTGAAGGATCTGTAATTCTCCGGGTTCCTCTTGGTGGGTCTCAGCTTCCGGCTGGCGTACGCGATCACCCTTTCTCTGCCCTGTTGGTTTTGGAACAGTACGGCTCCCAGTCCCACATTACTGGCATCTGTGTGGAGAATGAAAGGCTGGCCATAATCAGGGTAGGCCAGGATCTCGTCCCCTGTGAGGGCCATCTTTAGCTGGCGGAAGGACTCCTCTTCCGGTTTATCCCACTTGAAGGGCGGCTTTTGGCTCCTGGACTTAGACTGTCCGATCAGGAGGTCCTGCATAGGAGCTGCCATCTTAATGAACCCGGGGATGAACCTTCGGTAGTAGCCTACCAACCCGAGAAACTGTCTCACCTCTTTGATGTTCGAGGGGCTTGGCCAGCTCTTGATTGCCGTGACCTTGTCAGGGTCGGGGGCCACTCCTTCCGCGCTTACCACGTGCCCTAGGTACTGGTCCTTTGGTTTCAGCAGGTGACACTTCGATGGTTTCACCTTCAGGCCATAGCCTGCCAGGGCTTCGAACACCTCGGCCAGGTGCTTTAGGTGGTCCTCGTAGGTCTTCGAATAGACGATCACGTCGTCCAGGTAAAGGAGGACCGTCTCGAAGTTTCGGTGCCCTAGACATCATTCCATCAGCCTCTGGAAGGTCCCTGGTGCGTTGCAGAGCCCGAAGGGCATACAGTTGAACTCAGTCAGTCCCATCGGGGTGGTGAAGGCAGTCTTCTCCTTGTCAGCCTCTGCCACAGGAACCTGCCAGTACCCGCTAGTAAGGTCCAAAGTAGAAAAGAAGTTAGCAGATTTTAGTGCGGCTAAAGACTCCTCTATTCTAGGCAGCGGATATGCGTCTTTGTGGGTGATACGGTTGATTTGTCTATAGTCCACGCACATTCTCATGGTGCCGTCTTTCTTTTTGACCAGAACCAAGGGGGCTGCCCAGGGGCTACAGCTGTCTCTAATAACCCCAGCTTCTTTCATCTCTCTTAGCATGCCCTTTGCGTTCTGATAATGTGCAGGGGGTACAGGTCTGTGCCTCTCTTTTATTGGTGGGTGGCTCCCTGTGGGGATGTGGTGTTCTATCCCTTTTACTCTGCCGAAGTCTAGCGGGTGCTTACTAAAGACTCTCTCGTACTCCTGTACCACCCGGTAGACTCCTTGTTTTTGGTGCAGGGGAGTGGAGTCAGCACCCACATGGAGTTTCTGGCACCAGTCCTCCTTTTGTTTCTGGGAGCCATTACCTTCCGCCTGAGGAGATGGAGGCAAGGGTTCCACGGCCCTGATAGCTTTGTGTTCGACAACAAACAGTTTGGCGAGTGTAGCGTACCTGGGTAAGTGTACTTCCCTATCCCCAATGTTGAGGATGCGGACGGGCACCCTCCCATGACGGACATCAACCACCCCCCGGGCTGTCATAATGGTGGGCCTGCTGTCTGAGTACACGGGTTCTACCATGGCTTGGTAGTCTCTACCTCTCAACCCGATTGCAGTCCGACACCAGATCATCATTTCACTTTTGGGAGGCATGGAAATGGGGAATGGGTCACTCAGTCTTACGCTACCGATCTCACCACCAGACAGTTCTACCTGCTGCCGTCTCATCAGGGCTTTTATCTCCTTGTTGAGGACTCTCTGTTGGCTGGAACTAGCATTCACCGCCACCTGTTGTAGAATTACAATTACCTCTGAAAGACAATTTTCAATTACGTTAGTACCCACAGTTATTTTAGGGTGACTTTCACGACGGTCAATGTCCACAATAATCACCCCCTGTGCCGGCAGTTCAACTTTACCAATTTTAATGGTCATCTCCTTGAACCCCATCTGCGGCACGGGTAAGCCATTACTGGCGATGATGCTCAAGTTATTGTCTGGATACCGTGTGATATCAGCATCAGTCCAATACTGCTTAAAAAGTACATAAGGGATAGTGGTTACTTGTGACCTATTATCCAGCAAGGCGCTCATGGGGATACCGTCCAGCACCACGGGTAAAACCGGGCGCCCCCCAACGTACTTATTACGCCAATTGTAAGGGCCTGGTGATCTTATGCCTGGGGGTTGGCCCTTTGCCCCAGGTTGGACCCTTTTAAATTACAGTACCTGGAAATGTGTCCGGGCTGGTTGCATTGACGGCAAATGGGCTGTCCATCCTCTGCGTAGCGGTCTGTGGGCCTCCCTCGGAACGAGGGGATCCTCCTCTGTCGACGCCACGGGACATCCTCCGGACTTGAAGCCAGCTCGATGGGTCTTGACGGGTCCACTTGCAACGCCTGGACGGTCCTGGTCAACGCCGCGACGCTCCTGGTCAGCTCCTGGACTTGGTGGTGCAGGTCTTTCGACGGGGCTTGGTTCAGGGCCTGTGCATCAGCCCCCACGGGATCCATAGAGGAGGGCTCCGCCTCCTGGTGGTTGGTGAGAGCAGGGCGCCGGGGGTTTATAGCGCCACTGGTTGCAGATTCACGGAGCACCCTTATGGCCCTGTCCTTAAATTGGGCAAAGGTTAGGTCGGGGTTCTGAAAGAACATGAGACGCAGTTGGGCCCTGTGGGCGCTAGACAGCAGACCTTCTATGAATTGTTCTGTTAGCAGCTTATCCGTTTCCTGCACACTGCCAGGGTCAGTTTGTTGAATAGCCCTCAAGGCTTCCTGCAGATTTAGGGCATAGTCTCTGATGCTGTCCTGTGCCCGCTGCTTACATCCATAGAACCTCATTTTAATCTCAGCGGAGGTACGTGTGTCAAAGGTACCCCGCAGCCGGGCCAGAATACCCTTCACAGTCCTTTTATCCTCAGTGGGCCATGATTTTACCTCCCTTTGGGCTGCGCCAGTTAACTGCCCTGTCAATATGCTGACCTTCTGTTCCTCTGTCAGGGGGTAAACGTGGAACAAACTGTATAGCCTTTCCTTGAAGTCAGTTAGGGCATGGGGCTCCCCTGAGTATTTGGGCAGCCAGGCCGCTCCAGGGATGTAGGGCAGGGAAAAGGGCATCACCGCTGCTGCAGCTGCGTTGGTGGTAGTGGGCGCCTCTGTGTCCGACATCTTCCTCCCCCCTAGTTAAGCGTGGCCTACCTTCCGACGATCCTCTTCTGTAGGCCGCGGCTCCGCTGCTGCTGCTCTGGACGAGGACCTTGCGTCGCGTCCTGATGACGTCAGCGTCGCTCTCTCTCCCTTCCAGGACCTTGCGCAGCGTCGGTGCGTGGGGCGGAGCTTCGGATCTCGCGCGGTTTTGAAGTCCACGCCCCTCTTCTTCCCGCGCGGCGTCCTGAAGATGGCGTCCGATGGCGAAAAACAGCTGCGGATGGCGGGAAGACGGTAGAAGACGGCGGGAAACAGTCCAAGATGGCGTCTGATGGCGGGAATCGGCTCCGGATGGCGGGAAACGACTCCGGACGGCGGGAAACTTCGCCACAGGTAAGTTACAAAAGTCTTGTTCAGGCACGCAGTACCCGGTGGTTGCGGGCATGAAATCCTGCCGACTACGCCAAAGCTGACTCGCCCCTTGGGCCGTGGGGCACTCGGATCCGGGCAGTCTGGGAACGATGGGAGTAGTAGTGGCAACCCGGTTCCGTGGCTCAGGGTGGTCAGGCCAGTGGTAGTCCGTTATGTGCTATTGATTATGTCCGACTACGCCACCCGTGGATTGCGGTTATTAGGAACCGCCGCTGCATGCCGACCGCTGGGGCTGATGAGGTGTGCAGCTAGGGTAGTGTGACTCCCCACGGGAAGAGTGCGGCCCCAGGGCAGTATAGTGGATGGTGGGAGTGATGGTGGTGAGAGTCCCAGTGCTGATAGTGCTGGAGAAGCAAGGAGCACACAGACAACAGGTTGCAGTCCAGGGTCTTTACTAGAACAGGTAAATTGACCCATAAACAGTCCCGGCTAGGAGGGGGACCTGGATGTCTGAGAGCAACGGGGAAATTGGCCCTGGTCAGGGTAAGGGTGTAGGCCTACCGTGCTTTCTGCGCTCCTTCTGGCTATCTCCTCCTGATAGGGTAACAGCCCATGTTTCCAAGCTTTCTGTGTATTCTCGCCTGTATGGCCTGCGACGTGGGTTCCTTTCTGCTCCCAGCCTTGTACGGCTTTACTGGTCCCTTCTGTTGTGGCAGGGCCTCCATGTTAGAACCTTGCTGTTAGGTTTTTTTTTCCTTTGCTGGTCACATGACCTTGTTGGCCTATTTAATCCTGCTCCGCCCTTCTGGCTTTGCTGGACTTCATTGTATATCTACTTTCTAGCTAGCCTGTGCTCTGTATCTAACTCTGTTAGTTTGCTTGGTCTACGGACCTCTATGTTCTATCTATTTTGTTTGTTCGTCTGTCTGCTACTATTTCTGTTAGGAGGTGTCCCATATTCCTTCCAGTCCTTAGTACTTGTAGGGATTCCCTCCCCACATCTATAGGTCTTCGTACAGACTAGATTAGGACTTTAGCAGGTCTGATCGCAGGATCAGGTTCCCTGTTACATTGTAGGGATTCAGCTGAGTCCTATAGTAGGGACAGATCTCCTCTCTTTCCTTAGCTTTGGTAGCAGAACATAACAGTAAGTCCAGCCTGCAAATTCTCTAAGGAAAGATTTTTTTTGTTCCATCATGGTGTCGGTTCAGGATTTGGCTAAACACCTGCAGGGACTCTCTCTGGAGGTGGCCGAGCTCCGTCAGCACGTGAGTAACTGTCCTGGAGCATATTTCTTGGAGCCATAAATGTTATGACAAGTGTTGTAACGGGCGTATTGCAGCTTTGGATAGGGGAGAATTGCCTGTTCCTATTCAGGATTTTTGGAGAGTTTTTTCTGAGAAAGAATCGCAGGTTTTGCCTCCCCATAGAGACTATGATTGTTCTATTGAATTTGTCCCTGGAGCGACTATTCCTAAAAGTCGTTTATTTAACCTTACTATTCCTGAGAGGAAGGCTTTGGAGGAATACATACAGACAAGTTTGGCCGCCGGTCACATTAGGCCCTCTAAGTCTCCTGTGGCGGTTGGATTTTTTTTTGTAAAAAAAAAGGACGGCGGTTTACGTCCTTGTCTGGATTTTCGTGAGATTAACAAAATTACGGTACGCAATCCTTACCCACTGCCATTGATTCCTGATCTGTTTAACCAGTTATTGGGGGCCAAGTGGTTCTCTAAAATTGACCTTAAGGGGGCATGCAATCTGTTGCGCATGAAGGAGGGTGATGAATGGAAGACTGCTTTTAACACTCCTGTGGGTCATTTTGAGAATCTGGTTATGCCTTTTGGTCTTACTAATGCTCCTGCATTTTTTCAGAATCTGATTAATGACATCCTTAGACCTTTGATCGGTAAAAATGTGGTTGTGTATTTGGATGACATTTTGATTTATTCGCCAGATCTGGAGTCTCATTGGCGGAGCGTGCGTGAGGTATTACAGTTATTAATGGACAATTCGCTTTTTGCTAAGCTGGAGAAATGTGAGTTCGCTGTACAGAGAATTAGTTTTTTGGGCTACATTATCTCCAGCAAAGGTTTTGAGATGGATCCGGTTAAGGTTCAGGCTGTGCAGGAATGGCCTAGGCCTATTGGTTTGAAATCGATACAGAGGTTTTTGGGTTTCGCCAATTACTATAGAAAATTCATAAAAAATTTTTCTAGTATTGTCAAACCTCTGACTGATCTCACCAGGAAAGGTGCTGATGCGGTTCAGTGGTCTTCTGAGGCCATTGAAGCTTTTGTGTATCTCAAGGAGAGGTTCACCTCTGCTCCCATCCTTATGCAGCCTGATGTTACTAGGCCGTTTTTGGTTGAGGTTGATGCTTCCTCTGTGGGGGTTGGCGCAGTATTGTCTCAGGATAACGGGGATGGATTACATCCCTGTGCCTTTTTTTCAAAAAAATTTTCGGAGACTGAATTGAATTACGATGTTGGTAATCGGGAATTATTGGCTATTAAACTCGCATTTGAACACTGGCGCCATTTCTTGGAAGGTGCGGAATTTCCCGTTCAGGTTCTTACGGATCATAAAAATCTGATATATCTTGATGCTGCCAAGCGCCTGAATGCCCGTCAGGCTAGGTGGGCACTGTTTTTCTCGCGGTTTAATTTCTCCGTTACTTACATCCCTGGTACTAAGAATGTTAAGGCGGATGCCTTGTCTCGCAGTTTTTCTCCCATAGTCGGTGCTGAGAAAGAGGAAAACATTTTACAAGAAGGTGTTGTGATAGCTGCTTTAGACTCCGTTTTGGAAGATGAGATTCTTAAAGCTCAGGAGAATGCCCCATCTAACACTCCTCATGGGAGGTTGTTTGTGCCTGGGACCTTTAGGAGAGATTTGTTTGTTGAGTGTCACGAATCTCGGTTGGCAGGTCATCCCGGAATCTCTGAGACCAAGAGACTGGTGGGTCGCAGTTTTTGGTGGCCTGGATGGCAGAAGGAAGTCATTAAGTGGGTGCGCCAATGTACTATATGTGCTAGATCTAAGTCCTCACATACTCCTGCTGCGGGGTTGCTTTGTCCTTTGGAGGTCCCCAGTGCTCCTTGGACACATTTGGCTATGGACTTTATAACTGACCTTCCCCCCTCTGAGGGTTTTACTGTCATCTGGGTGGTCGTGGACCGTTTTAGCAAGATGTGTCACTTGGTTCCCTTCGTCAAACTGCCCTGCGCTAAAACTCTCGCTAAGACCTTTGTCAAGGAAATTGTCAGACTTCATGGCGTTCCTACTGACATTGTTTCTGATAGGGGTCCTCAGTTCGTGGCTCGTTTTTGGCGTGCCTTTTGTGACAGGTTGGGAATTCATTTGTCGTTTTCGTCCGGATATCATCCTGAATCTAATGGCCAGACAGAAAGGAAAAACCAGGATGTTGAGCAGTTCTTGCGTTGTTTTGTGGCAGACAATCAAGAGGGGTGGTCTGAGTTTCTGCCACTTGCCGAATTTGCTCTGAACAATCATACATCTTCTTCTGCTGGTTGTTCGCCTTTTTTTTGTTGTTCTGGGATACATCCGTCGTTTGGGTCGTTCTCCAAGTTGGGATCTGCCGTGCCTGAGGAGGAGAATTTTTCCGGTGATTTGGAAAGAGTTTGGACGGATGTGCGTGGTAATCTTCAGGAGGCCAACAGAAAATCTAAAGACTACTTTGATAGGAAACGACAGGAGGTTTTGTTCGCTGTTGGTGACATGGTTTGGTTGTCCTCTAGGAATCTGCGGTTGAGGATTCCTTCTAAGAAATTGGGTCCCAAGTTTGTAGGGCCCTTTAAGGTGCTTCAGGTTGTCAACCAATCTGCTGTTAGGTTGGAGGTTCCTACCTCCTGGAGAATTAATCCGGTCTTTCATGTCTCTCTGTTAAAAAAAGCTGTTGTGTCGGATGGTGACGCCTCTGCCTCTGTTCCTCCGGTGGTGGAGGACGGGGAATATGAAATTTCTCGCATCCTTGACTCTAGACGGTATAGAGGTAGTTTGCAGTATCTTGTGGCCTGGAAAGGTTTCGGACCCGAGGATAACTCTTGGGTGAGGTCAGATGATGTTTCCGCGTCCAGACTTATCAGAGCGTTTCACAGGAGATTTCCTGATAAGCCTGGTCCTAGGGGATCCGGAGGATCCTCTTAGAAGGGGGGGTACTGTTAGAACCTTGCTGTTAGGTTTTTTTTTCCTTTGCTGGTCACATGACCTTGTTGGCCTATTTAATCCTGCTCCGCCCTTCTGGCTTTGCTGGACTTCATTGTACATCTACTTTCTAGCTAGCCTGTGCTCTGTATCTAACTCTGTTAGTTTGCTTGGTCTACGGACCTCTATGTTCTATCTATTTTGTTTGTTCGTCTGTCTGCTACTATTTCTGTTAGGAGGTGTCCCATATTCCTTCCAGTCCTTAGTACTTGTAGGGATTCCCTCCCCACATCTATAGGTCTTCGTACAGACTAGATTAGGACTTTAGCAGGTCTGATCGCAGGATCAGGTTCCCTGTTACATCGTAGGGATTCAGCTGAGTCCTATAGTAGGGACAGATCTCCTCTCTTTCCTTAGCTTTGGTAGCAGAACATAACACTCCAGGCTTCTTAGGCCAAGGAATATACAGTCCCCTGCGGACTGGTTCTCTGCTGGGGGATGTGGAATCCTCTCAGCCTCAGACACCAAAGTCTGGTAAATTAAGTCCTCTTTCTGCCAAGACAGGCTCTCTTCGCCTCTTGTCTCTGGCTTGTGGCTCTCCTCCTGCCACACTTCCTCTTAGGTGCAGTGCAACTGTCTGTCCCTGTTCTGCTCTGGGACAAGTCTCAATGCTGAGACAGGCCATCCAGTTCTCTCTAACCCTGCCCCCAGCACCAGTTTTTATAGGGGCAGCCTGCTCCCCCTACTGGCCTGAGACAGGAGGCATTGCATGCTAATGTTCCCCTGACTAGAGAACCTCCCCCTTGCTCTCAGACACAGCTTTAATACATTTTGTGGCATCCAGGCCAGGGTGACACAGATGGAGCGAGACATGATGTCCCAGATGTGCTCAATCGGATTCAGGTCTGGGGAACAGGCGGGCCAGTCCATAGCTTCAATGCCTTCACCTTGCAGAAACTGCTGACACACTCCAGCCACATGAGGTCTGGCAATGTCCTGCATACTGCATAAGGGGCATAATGGGGGCATTACACTGTGTGGGGGCATAATACATACTACATAAGGGGCATAATGGGGGCATTAAACTTTTTGGGGCATCATACATACTGCATAAGGGGCATAATGGGGGCAATACACTGTGTGGGGGCATCATACATACTGCATAAGGGGCATAATGGGGGCATTACATTGTGTGGTAGCATCATACATCTTGTATAAGGGGCATAATGGGGGCATTACACTGTGTGGGAGCATCATACATACTGCATGAGGGGCATAATGGTGGCATACACTGTGTGGTGCATCATACATACTGTATAAGGGGCATAATGGGGGCATTACACTGTGTGGGGCATCATATATACTGTATAAGGGGCATAATGGGGCATTACACTGTGTGGGGGCATCATACATACTGCATAAGGGGCATAATGGGGGCATTACACTGTGTGGGGGCATCATACATACTGCATAAGGAGCATAATGGGGGCATTACACTGTGTGGGGGCATCATGTATACTGCATAAGGGGCATAATGGGGGCATTACACTGTGTGGGGGCATCATACATCCTGCATAAGGGGCATAATGGGGGCATTACACTGTGTGGGGGGCATCATACATCCTGCATAAGGGGCATAACACTGTGTGGGGGCATCATACATCCTGCATAAGGGGCATAATGGGGGCATTACACTGTGTGGGGGGCATCATACATACTGCATAAGGGGCATAATGGGGGCATTACACTGTGTGGGGGCATCATACATCCTGCATAAGGGGCATAATGGGGGCATTACACTGTGTGGGGGCATCATGCATCCTGCATAAGGGGCATAATGGGGGCATTACACTGTGTGGGGGCATCATACATACTGCATAAGGGGTATAATGGGGGCATTACACTGTGGGGGGCATCATGCACCCTACATAAGGGGCATAATGGGGGCATTACACTGTGTGGGGGCATCATACATACTGCATAAGGGGTATAATGGGGGCATTACACTGTGGGGGGCATCATGCATCCTACATAAGGGGCATAATGGGGGCATTACACTGTGTGGGGGCATCATACATTCTGTATAAGGGGCATAATGGGGGCATTACACTGTGGGGCCAGTAAAGGGGCCCTTTACTATGAGAACAATACGTTTCCTCCCTTCCTGTCTCCATAGTTGTGTCGTATGTATCTATTACAGGAAACAGAACAAAAACCTTATGATTCTTATAAAGGGGCAACACAAGACCCCAAAAGAGTCTCTGTGCTCAAGGGGTTAATGCCCCCTGCGCCCAGTAATGGGGGATCCCCACATACCTCCACCTGCAGAGCCGCCACCACATATATGGCTGCTCTGTGCGCACAGGAGCTGTGATGAGGTCACAGGAGGGGAAGAGTCAGGGGTCACATGATCAGGGGACTCAGTGGATGTGTGACACCCCAGGGGTCTGGTTGCCACAGTGATAGAGATATTATGTCTGAGAGCAGGTGGGAGGTCCTTTGGTCAGGGATCCTGTGCATGCCACACCTCCTGCCCAGTCTTGGGAGGGGAAGGACTTCCCCTATATAAACCTGGGGCTGAGGCAGGGTAGGGAGTTCTGAGAGGAGAAGACAGGGAGCAGAGCTGTTCTATGGGCTCTGCTCCACAGGCAGGCCCTGTCCAGGGGCCTGAGCCTGGAGTCAAGGAGAGTAGAGACAAGAAACAGTCATATGAAGAAACAGCAGAAGCTCAGTGGGAGCAATACTAATACGAGTCAGGGGCTGGCAGCTGCAGAGCTCGCCCTGACTGAGAAGCTTTCTTACCGGACCCGGCGTCCGAGGCTGTGGGGACTAACTCTTACCCAGCAGCAGAAGCCGACCGGCAGGGGATTTCAGGTCCTCAGGCCCAGAAACCCAAAGGCACGGTCACACGTGTGGGACCAGCACCGCCATCGTGGAGCGGAAGCCATTAGAAGGCCCCGAGTCACCGGCCATACGGGTGAGCACCACACGGTACACTCAGGGACGTGGGCTACTTATATCCGCTTCTAGCAAGGTAGCCAGAAGAGTACAGTCAGTTTGGGAGGCCTACAACTCCGCCTGGCCAGGGGAGATCCCATCTGCTCAAGGACTGACTAGGCCCCGTTCGCTAGCAAGTACTCCGGGAGGGTCTATCGTTGTTACCAGTAAAGACCCTGAATTACACCGCACCGTCTCTGAGTGGTTCCTGCATCTACCGCTGTTACATCGCCGCTCAGTTTGACTCCCTGGGCACGGACCGGGTCACCGCCACGAGACTACAACCCTCAAGAGATCCGGCTCCGGGTAAGCTCCCGCGTGCGCAACACAGCGCGACACAGGCCCAGGGGCGCGTCAACTTTGGCGTAGTCGGCAGGATTTCGTGCCCGCAACCACCGGGTACTGCGTGCCTGAAAAAGAGACTTTTCAAACTTACCTGTGGTGAAGATTCCCGCCATCCGGCGCCATCTTCAGCCTTCTTCCCGCCATCGGTGAAGTTTCCCGCCATCCGGCGCCATCTTCTGCCTTCTTCCCGCCATCCGTGGAGTTTTCCCACCATTGGACGCCATCTTGAGGACGCCGCGCGGGAAGAAGAGGGGCGTGGACTCCGAAAGCGCGCGAGAACTGAAGCCCCGCCTCACGTCCGGACGTTGCGTAAGGTCCTGGAAGGAGCCCAGCAGACGCCGACGTCACAGGAGCGCGACGGAAGGTCCTCAACCCTGACGATCCACTGCGGAGCCGCGGCCTACGGAACAGGATCATCGCAAGGTAGGCCACGGTCCACTAGGGGGGAGGAAGATGTCGGATACGGAGGAGAGCTTCACTGCCTCAACCCCCGCCAGCGCTACCGCTGCGGCAGTTATGCCCTTCACCATGCCCTATATCCCGGGAGCAGCTTGGCTACCCCAGTACTCAGGGGAGTCACATACCCTGCATGACTTTAGAGAAAAGCTGGATAGCCTCTTCCAGGTGTACCCCCTCACAGAAGAGCAAAAAGTGAGCATCCTGGTGGCCCAACTAACCGGGGCAGCCAAAAGGGAAGTAAAATCCTGGCCACCTGGGAGGAAGACTGTCGCAGGGATACTAACCCGGCTGAAGGACACCTTTGATACCCGCACCTCAGCCGAGATTAAGCTTAGATTCTACGGGTGCAAGCAGCGAGCGCATGAGAGTATAAGGGACTATGCACTAAACCTACAAGAGGCCCTGAGGGCCATTAAGCAGACCGACCCTGATGGAGTGGGAAACGAGGACAGGCTGTTGACCGAACAGTTTATAGAGGGACTGTATTGTAATACCCACCGAACCCAGTTGCGGGCAATGGCCTTACAGGATCCCCATCTGGGCTTTGCACAGTTCAAGGACAGAGCCATCCGGGTGCTCCGAGAACCGGCACCGGGTGGCGTTGTGACCCACAAGCGCCCTGCTATCACTTACCACCAGGAGGCGGCGCCCTTGTCGGCAGGGCCTGTGGGAGCTGATGCGCAGGCTTTGGACAATGACCCGGCTCCAGACCTACACCATCAGGTCCAAGAGCTAGCTAAGAGCGTTGCTGCGCTAACCCGAACTGTGCAGTCTTTACAGGCTTCCACCCCAGGGAAGATCCAGCTGGCATCCGGACCGGAGGACATCCCGTGGCGTCGACCAAGGAGGACCCCACCGGCCAGAGGAAGACCCAGTGACCGATACAGCGAGGACGGACGACCCATCTGCCGCCGCTGCAATCAACCTGGACATATGGCAAGGTACTGTTCTTTAAACGGGCACAACCTGGGGTAGAGGGCCAACCCCCAGGAAAAAGATCACCAGGACTGGCGCGACAGATATGTGGGAGGACGTCCAGTCTTGCCTGTGGTACTGGATGGCATTCCCATGAGTGCCCTACTGGACACCGGGTCACAGGTCACCACCATCCCGTACGTGCTCTTTAAGCAGTACTGGAATGACTCGGATATTACCCCCTACCCTGACGACGACTTGAGTATCATCGCCAGCAATGGCCAGCCCGTGCCACAGATCGGATTTAAAGAGGTGACCATCAAAATCGGTAGAGTCGAACTGGCAGCACAGGGACTGATCATTGTAGATATTGACAAACATGAGAGTCACCCAAAAATAACTCTAGGAACTAATGTAATTGAAAATTGTCTTGCAGAGGTGATTTTCCTTTTACAGCAGGTTGCCAAGAACGCCAGCTCCGGCGAGCAGCGGGTGCTCCAGAAAGAGATCCGGGCACTGATGCGACGGCAACAGGTGGAACTCTCCGGCGGTGAGATTGGTAGCGTAAGAATGTGTGACCCTTTTCCTATTGTCATGCCCCCAAAAAGTGAAATGATGATTTGGTGCCGGGCAGCTATTGGTCTGAGAGGTAGAGATTACCAGGCAATGGTAGAACCAGTTTACTCAGACAGTAGGCCCACCATTTTGACAGCACGGGGGGTGGTCAATGTACGCCATGGGAGGGTGCCCGTTCGCATAATCAATATCGGGGTGAGGGAAGTGTACCTGCCCCGGTATGCCACGCTAGCCAAATTATATACCATTAACCAAAATGCTATACAATCTGTGGAACCCTTGCCTCCATCTCACCTGGAGGAAGGTAACGGCTCTAAGAAAACAAAGGAGGACTGGTGTCAGCAACTACATTTGGGTACTGACTCCACTCCCTCACATCAGAAACAGGGAGTCTATCGGGTGGTTCAAGAGTACGAGAGAGTGTTTAGTAAACACCCGTTAGACTTCGGGAGAGTCAAGGGGGTAGAACACCGCATCCCCACGGGAGATCATCCTCCCATAAAAGAGAGGTATCGACCCGTACCCCCTGCACATTACCAACACGCCAAGGGGATGCTTAGAGACATGAAGGAGGCTGGGGTAATCCGGGATAGCTGTAGCCCCTGGGCAGCCCCACTGGTTTTAGTCAAAAAGAAAGACAACACCATGAGGATGTGTGTAGATTACCGGAAAATCAATCGTATCACACACAAGGATGCGTACCCCTTACCAAGGATAGAGGAGTCATTGGCTGCTTTAAGATCTGCTAACTTCTTCTCTACCTTGGATCTCACTAGCGGGTACTGGCAGGTTCCTGTAGCAGAGGCGGACCGGGAGAAGACCGCATTCACCACCCCGATGGGACTTAGCGAGTTCACCTGCATGCCGTTCGGACTCTGCAACGCACCGGGAACCTTCCAACGACTAATGGAGTGTTGTCTGGGCCACAGAAACTTCGAGACGGTCCTGTTGTACCTGGACGATGTCATCGTATATTCCAAGACGTATGAGGACCACCTGAAACACCTGGCGGAAGTGTTCGAAGCTCTGGCAAGTTACGGCCTAAAGGTGAAACCCTCCAAGTGTCACCTCCTGAAACCAAAGGTGCAGTACCTGGGACACGTGGTGAGCGCTGACGGAGTGGCTCCCGACCCTGATAAGATCACCGCAATTAAGGAATGGCCAAGCCCCTCCAGCGTAAAAGAAGTGCGGCAGTTCCTCGGGTTGGTAGGCTACTACCGAAGGTTTATTCCCGGTTTCACCAAAAAGGCAGCACCTATGCAGGACCTCCTGATAGGCCAGTCCCGGAAGGCCAAGAACCAGAAGCCGCCCTTCAAATGGGAGGAGCTGGAAGAAGAGTCCTTCCGCCAGCTGAAGATGGCCCTCACGGGGGACGAAATCCTGGCGTACCCGGATTATAGCCAGCCCTTTATCCTCTACACCGACGCCAGTAACATCGGGCTAGGAGCCGTACTGTCCCAGATCCAGCAGGGGAAGGAACGAGTAATCGCCTACGCCAGCCGAAAACTGCGACCCACCGAAAGGAACCCCGAGAATTACAGCTCATTTAAGCTAGAGTTCCTGGCCGTAGTATGGGCAGTCACCGAGCGCTTTAAGCATTACCTCGCTTCTTCCCGGTTCACCGTGTACACGGATAACAACCCGTTGACACACCTGGACACGGCAAGACTCGGTGCCCTGGAGCAGAGGTGGATGGCCCGTCTGTCCAACTACGAGTTCACAATCAAATACCGGGCCGGACGCTCCAATACCAACGCGGACGCCCTGTCCAGGATGCCCAACCTGCCGGACGAAGGAGAAGATCCGGAGGGACTGGAAGAAGTTGAACTCCCTGCGTTCCACCGTCATGGGACTATCCAGTACTCCCACCGGGTAAGGAGTAAGCAGGCTGCTACGTTGAACCCCTTACCTCACTACAACTGGGCGGAAACGCAAGACAGCGACCCTGCCGTCCGACTGGTGAAGGAGATGCTGACTCGCCCGGAGGCTTGCCTTGAACCAGACGCTCCGGAGGAAGCCAAACAACTATGGGCAGAGAGGAGTCGACTGTTCCTTTACAAGGGGAAGTTGTGCCGCAGAATGGTTAACTCCCGGACGCATGAACTACTCTGGCAAGTAGTGGTGCCACGAAGAGACGCAGCCATGGTGATGGAGGCATACCACGACGGAGCTGGACACTTCGGGTGGAAGAAGCTGGAGTTCCTGCTGCGCGAGCGATTCCACTGGGTAGGCATGAGGGGAACCATTGAGAAGTGGTGCAGAGACTGTGGCCCGTGCAACCTAAGAAGGAAGGATCGTGCCAGCCAGAAGACTCCCCTGCAGTCCATCGTCACCCGGCAGCCGTTGGAACTGGTAGCCTTGGATCATGTAAAACTGACCCCAAGCAGAAGTGGCTACGTCTACGCACTAACCATCGTGGATCACTACTCCCGGTTCTTGGTTGTTGTCCCCGTCAAGGACTTAACAGCTCGAACAGCAGCGAGAGCCTTCCAGCAGCATTTCTGCCGTCCACACGGGTACCCGGACCAAGTGTTGACAGACCAGGGACCTGCCTTTGAAGCGGAGGTCTTCCAAGAATTCTGCACTCTGTATGGCTGCCGGAAGATAAGGACGACACCCTATCATCCGCAAACTAATGGACTTTGTGAGAAAATGAACCAGGTGGTAATGGATCTTCTGAAAACGTTGCCCCTGGAAGAACGCAGTCTGTGGCCTGAGAAGCTGCCCGATCTGGTGGACCTATACAACCACATCCCGGTAGGTTCCACCAACTGTACCCCGGCTTACCTAATGAGGGCAAGACCTGGTAAGTTACCTGTTGACCTGGAAATGGGAGTCCTGACACCCGAGGACACTTCACCAGAAGCAGACTGGGACACAGAGAGGCAGCAGCAGTACCGGAGAGTACAGGAGAGCGTGGAGCGAAGTCTCTGTCAGGCTAGGGAAAGACAAGAGAAAACTTACAACCAGTATGCTCCCACTGTTCCCCTGGTACCCGGAGAGCAGGTCTTGAAGAGGAAGAGACGGCTCCACAAGTTGGACGACCAGTGGGAGAAGGACCCGTACACCGTACTGCCCTCAAGCCACGAGAACCCGAAGGTTTGTACCATCAGTAAAGACGGAGGGGAAACTACAGCCATTGTATCCCGGGACCACCTGAAGAAGTGTCCCGAACAACTGAGGAACCCTGAAGAGGAACAAGAAGACCATCGACCCGTAGAGGAAAGGGAAGATATGGTTAGTACTGTGCTCGGGGACTTCCCTCGGTCTTGGACTCAAGTCAATGGTGCAGTTGTGGTACCCGTACTCACCTTCCTCCAACCAGCATCCCAAGCACCTACGGAGCAACAGGTAGAGCTGGAAGAACAGCCGGTCCAGGAGGCAGAAGACCCCACACCCGCAGACCAGGAGGATCAACCCTCTGCTTGCAGTGAGCCTGCCATATCCCTAGTGAGCCAAAGAGCCGGTAGACAGCTGCCCAGTTTACCCTTGACAGCTCCTACACCCTGTAGTTCAGGGCTAGACAGTCAGCTCCGTAGGTCCACTAGGGCCACTAGAGGCCAGTTACCCGCACGTTGGAGGATTTGAAGTGTATAAATTGTTTTATTTATGTTTACCTGTGTATTGTTGCTTGTGTATAATTTTGTGTTTCTAGTTATTTGTAGGAGTCCTTGGTGGATTTACCGGGAATCCTTTGTACATAGTTGGAGCGTAACCCAGGACGGACTAAAGACTGTTAAGGACTTGGGGCAGGACAAACCCCTACCTGGTTACGTCTCCCTGTTTTGGTGAAATGGACACCTTGCTTTTCTTCAAAGACTGCACCTGGTTACGGACATGCCGTAACCATCTTTATGTGTTTTTCTTATTGTATTATTATTGTTGTTATATCTTGTTATGTTTTTCTAAAATATGTTTAGTCCCGGAGTACTAAATTTCACTAGGGGGGAATGTGACACCCCAGGGGTCTGGTTGCCACAGTGATAGAGATATTATGTCTGAGAGCAGGTGGGAGGTCCTTTGGTCAGGGATCCTGTGCATGCCACACCTCCTGCCCAGTCTTGGGAGGGGAAGGACTTCCCCTATATAAACCTGGGGCTGAGGCAGGGTAGGGAGTTCTGAGAGGAGAAGACAGGGAGGGAGCAGAGCTGCTCTATGGGCTCTGCTCCACAGGCAGGCCCTGTCCAGGGGCCTGAGCCTGGAGTCAAGGAGAGTAGAGACAAGAAACAGTCATATGAAGAAACAGCAGAAGCTCAGTGGGAGCAATACTAATACGAGTCAGGGGCTGGCAGCTGCAGAGCTCGCCCTGACTGAGAAGCTTTCTTACCGGACCCGGCATCCGAGGCTGTGGGGACTAACTCTTACCCAGCAGCAGAAGCCGACCGGCAGGGGATTTCAGGTCCTCAGGCCCAGAAACCCGAAGGCACGGTCACACGTGTGGGACCAGCACCGCCATCGTGGAGCGGAAGCCATTAGAAGGCCCCGAGTCACCGGCCATACGGGTGAGCACCACACGGTACACTCAGGGACGTGGGCTACTTATATCCGCTTCTAGCAAGGTAGCCAGAAGAGTACAGTCAGTTTGGGAGGCTTACAACTCCGCCTGGCCAGGGGAGATCCCATCTGCTCAAGGACTGACCAGGCCCCGTTCGCTAGCAAGTACTCCGGGAGGGTCTATCGTTGTTACCAGTAAAGACCCTGAATTACACCGCACCGTCTCTGAGTGGTTCCTGCTACCCCCATTTTCCACGTCGGCTGCCCTGAGGCCATACCCCTCCCGTTGGGGGTTATACTATCACGCTGCACAATTCTACACCGGCCTCAGCGGTCTGCCCTGCAGCGGCAGCTCCATAGCTGCAAATCAACGGGTGGCGTAGTCGACACTCAAATAACATCTATCAAGACTGCCACACACTGAGTTGACTCCCTGGGCACGGAGCGGGTCCCTGCCACTCGGAGACTACAACCCTCATCTGATCCGGTTCCGGGTAAGCCCCGTGCGCGAGACGCTGCGCGACACAGCAGGCCCAGGGGCGCGTCAGATGCAGGACTCTGCTGTGCTGGTTGTCATGGTGCTGGATGAGCTGAAGTTTATGTGTGGGGTCAGGAGTAGTGTTGAGCGATACCTTCCGATATCGGGAAATATCGTATCAGATTGGATAGGACCGATACCCAAAAGTATCGGATATCGCCGATTCCGATACCGGAAACCAATGCAAGTCAATGGGACACTAATATCGGAAAGCCATCCCAGCGTGAGAGAATTCTCCTGATTGTTTAAAAGCCGGCGGGCGGTAAAAAGCCGCCGGCTTTTAAACAATCACACAGCCCCATACTGCTTCCCCGCAGCCTCCCACCCCGATCCTGCGCTCCCCCCACCACCTCCCATCCCGATCGTAAGTTAGGACCGGGTGGGGAGCGCAGCACCAAGGAGCAGGGAGCGAAGGACCCGGGCGGGGAAGCCGGCAGTGAAAAGACTACACCGCCGGCTTTCCCGTTCTGTGCTGCGCTCTCCCGCCGGTTATTTCAAATGAACAGCTGAGGTATCAGGTGATGCTGATCAGCTGTTCATTTGAAGTAGCCGCGGTGCCCTCAGAGGGTTCATGTGAGTTCATGCTTCACTGCATGAACTCACATGAACTTTCCCACGGCCGCACAGGTCAGCCTCACCTCCCAGACCATCAGACCCATCATGATTGGTGTGTGCGCAGGTGTCTGTGCGATGTGTGCGGGTGTGTGCGCGATGTCTGCGGGTGTCTGCGTGCAGGCAGACATAGGCTAATGTGACACTACTACTCCCATCGGCCTATGTCTGTCCCCCGTCCACTTGTGCCAGCAGGATCAGCTCGATGGGAGCAGTAGCTATTTTAGCTGCCCCATATGTTATTTTTGCCCCTATACATCTTTTATGTTTTTAGGCCCCCCATATATTTTTTTTGTTTTTGGTCCCCAATAAATTTTAAATACATTTTTCATTGGTGGCCAGTGGTTACCTAAAATAAATTAGTTCATACATTACCTGTCCCCGCCGATCGCCACCTAAAATAAAGTAAAAAATAAAAAACTACACCTATACTCACCTAGACACCTAATTCCCCGAAGCCATCGATCTCCTGTAATAAAATATAAAATAATAAACCACAACCTTATCCTTACCCCTCCGTAGTAGTCCACGAGTGTCTTACGAAGATCTCCAGTTTAGAGCAGCCACATAAAATGTGACCGCTCTAAACCACTGCCGCCGCTAGAATGACGGGGCCGTAAAGCAGCCCCATCATTGCATAAACCGGTGTCTAGGTGAGTATAGGTGTAGTTTTTTATTTTTTACTTTATTTTAGGTGGCGATCAGGTAATGTATGAACTAATTTATTTTAGGTAACCACTGGCCACCAATGAAAAATGTATTTAAAATTTATTGGGGACCAAAAACAAAAAAAATATATGGGGGGCCTAAAAACATAAAAGATGTATAGGGGCAAAAATAACATATGGGGCAGTTTAAATAGCAGGATCAGGCTGATGGGAACTACTGCTCCCATCGAGCTGATCCTGCTGGCACGAGTGGACGGGGGACAGACAAAGGCCGATGTGAGTAGTAGTGTCACATCGGCCTATGTCTGCCTGCACGCAGACACCCGCAGACATCGCGCACACACCCGCACACATCGCACAGACACCCGCGCACACTCCAATCATGATGGGTCTGATGGTCTGGGAGGTGAGGCTGACCTGTGCGGCCGTGGGAAAGTTCATGTGAGTTCATGCAGTGAAGCATGAACTCACATGAACCCTCTGAGGGCACCGCAGCTACTTCAAATGAACAGCTGATCAGCATCACCTGATACCTCAGCTGTTCATTTGAAATAACCGGCGGGAGAGCGCAGCACAAAACGGGAAAGCCGGCGGTGAAGTCTTTTCCCTGCCGGCTTCCCCGCCTGGGTCCTTCGCTCCCTGCTCCTTGGTGCTGCGCTCCCCGCCCGGTCCTAACTTACGATCGGGATGTGAGGTGGCGGGGGGAGCGCAGGATCGGGGTGGGAGGCTGCGGGGAAGCAGTATGGGGCTGTGTGATTGTTTAAAAGCCGGCGGCTTTTTACCGCCTGCCGGCTTTTAAACAATCAGGAGAATTCTCTCACGCTGGGATGGCATTCCGATATTAGCGTCCCATTGACTTGCATTGGTTTCCGGTATCGGAATCGGCGATATCCGATACTTTTTGGGTATCGGTCCGATCCAATCCGATCCGATATTTCCCGATATCGGAAGGTATCGCTCAACATTAAGTAATACATAAGAATAATATGTACTATGTCTGACCACTACAAACACTCATCTGAACTGGTCCAAGTGCTGTCAGGTTTTTTCACGGGCAGCACTTAGACAATACGGTCGTGTGAATATAGGCTTATGATGCATCTGGTAATAAACATGTTAAGGATGGGCCGCTACTCATGGGCCACTGCTGTGTGCTTGCCCCCCAGGCTAAAATGTGCCAGCCAGCCCCTGCTGCACCGGGTGCCAGAAAACCTAGATACACCTTTGGAATAGGTATCCTGCAAAGTAAGGATGGGGTTTGGTGTTTTTAAATGATTTTATTGACTCTGTGCATTTATATTTTGTATCAATAATATGATATGGTTATATATATCTTCTGGATATCAGGAGGGCTTATCCCTGTGCCTTGACTCTCTCCTTCTCCTTCGATGTCCTGTATAGGCCAAAAAAAACTACGCGTTTCGAGGACTCACAGTTCCTCTTCGTCAGCTTCTCGCTGGTAGTCAAACTGGTAACCTAATAAAGTCCAAACGCCCCCCACAAAGATAATACAACCAAAGAAATGGAGGAAGATCCAATACTAACAAGACGGTGCAAAAGGACATATGGAGGTGCAATAGAACTAAGATAGAATTCCAATAAGAATAGACTGTGTGTGAAAAAAATAATAATAAAAAAGACTTTGTTCAAACTTTCACAATTAGTTAAAAATGAATAAAAATTATATACTTATATTTCTGATGGCTATAAAAAACAGTCTGTTAATCAGTGTATATTACCAGGATAGTATAAATTCGGCACTTAGTACCATCCAGAGATAAAAAGGAAAAAATGAAGGAGAAAAATAAAAACATTATATAGTATCTCCAATAGGGGTATCAATGTATAGAAACAAATACATATATAAAATAGGTGGATTCAAAGGAATATATCCAAAAGACATATTATATTGATAAAATATAAGGAGGTTCATAAAAGTGCAATGTAAATGTTCAATTGGTACTGGGATAAAAAATACATACAGTATATACCGCTGCGAGTTGAAGGCATACAGCTGACTCTCGTGATTAAGGCCCTTCAGAGCCAAGCTATTTAATGTGAAGATCCATTTGGATTCCATCCGCGACATTAATCTCAGGTAATCACCTCCCCTCCATTTTCTGGGGACTAATCGGATCCCACAAAACTTAGTGTCCTTATAAGATTGGTTGTGGAACTTCCGGTAGTGCCGGGACAGTGGATGCCCTTCAAAACCTTCATTCATGTTGATAAAGTGTTCCTTCAGCCTTTTGATAACTTGCGCTTTGTACAGACATCTCCTCCTGCCAAGGCATAAAAAGGGCGTGGCTTGGGGTGTGGATAGGGGCGTGGCCAGACTACGCGTGCCGCATGGTTTCGCCCTCTTTCTAGTCCTCATAGGTTGGCGGTATGCTTGTACTGAGCAGATCTGGGATATCAGTGATTAGGTCCCATATTGTGCACTGTAAGGTCTGGAAAAGCTCCTTCTATCCGTCTCTGTAGCACCAGAGGAAGAACAGAGGGGAAAAGACAGGATTTTCTACATGTCGCGTTATGTAGATGTTCTGCAGATTTATCACAACCGTCCACAAGAAGAAACTGCCATCACAGAGCCGCCTTTAGCTGTTGGAAAAGTTTAAACTTAGTTTTGAATAGTTGCTATAGCCAACAAGGACTTTCTATTTATGCTGGGTCACATGATGCTGGTGCTGGGTGATGTCATGTGACGGAATGTTGTGGGTGATGATGTCACAGAGGGCGTTGTGATGTCACCCTTGGGGTATATAAGGGGGCTCCATCCACCTGGAGCTCATATCTCATTGGCCATATCTTGGTGCTGAGATACCCCCTGGAGACAATGAGGATCGCCATATTGTTTCTGTGCTGTACCCTGTTCTACCCTGTGAATTACCATAGGCTGCCGGTGAGTACCTGTCTATTATTACATATGGAGGACGTTTAGAATCAGCTGCGGCAGGGGAAGGGGATGGGGAGGGGGGTCCTGTAAGAATTTACCTGCGGGAATAAGAGGTTATGGCAGGGAAAGGAGCTTAGGAAGTGACAGTCAGAGGGGATATAAGTGTGGGGTGACCCCTCTGACTCCCACATTCCTGCCTTGTCCTTGTAGTGATTAATGACTTTGGTGTTGTCCCTTATATATCACTTTGCAGTCACCAGTGATCGCTCCGCACTGTGATCCTAAACTACAGTCTCATTTACCTTTTTGCAAACGCCCAGAAGGGGAGGAGTGACATCACACCCATGTGAGCAGATCCCGCCCACTTTTACTGCAGTCGTAATGCGAGCTAGCTGTATTCTGTTTTCATGGAAATATCAGCAGCTGCTCCCCCTAGTGTTTACAAGATGAAAACATCAAAAGAGTTAAAATATTTTTTTCAGATTTTATACCATTAAAACCTTTTTAAATATATATGTGTATTTATATATAAATATAAATACTTTACAATTTTACAATTGTAAAAAAATTGCTGACACTTTCCCTTTAAAAGATCTAAAGACGTTCTGCTTCATGTGCCATTGTGACCAATCACAGCACAGATTATATTTTTTAAACTTTTCTTGAAAAACTGAAGCTGCTCCGTGATTGGAAATCATGTGGAAGGGTTCTCTTTTAGACATTTAGTTAGGTCCAAAGTATCAGTGACATGATGGATAGAACTGTGCAATGATGTCACAGAGGGCTTTGTGATGTCACCCCTGGGTATATTAGAAGCCTCGGCCCATCTGCAGCTTGTATCTCATTGACCATACCTTGGTGCTGAGAGACCTCTGGAGATGATGAGTATCATCCTATCATTTCTGTGCTTTACGTTGCTCTACCCCCCACATTACAGTACACTGAGGGCGAGTATGTTCTCATCAATATGGAGGTCACAAGGATCAGCTAATGAGAATATCGCCTCTTGCAGGACTTCTCATACTGGACACGTGACCGTCCGTCATATGAAAGTCCAACTGTAAATAATATTCCATGGACCCTGGAGGTGAATCCCAAACTTCTTCCTGATCTTCTCAATGGGATATTTCTGAAAGTTGCTTGATAATGTATCCATCACTGTATAATAACAAGGGCTCTCTGTTTGACTGGATTGGGTATAAATATACAGGACTTTATTATGTTTTTTTTCTTTATTATAGGATGACCCACTACCCGTGGATCTCAGAAGAAGCACCTATCAAGCTTCCATCAATCTTCCTCTTTGGCTCTTCCGTGACGCAGTTTTTGTTGCGGTGATGACACTACTGACAATACTAGAGTATTTGGCCTTAAGTTTTGTCCTGAGCAAGTGGGCAATGTCTGAACCTGGTGAAACAATCAGAAAACTCCTGAGAACAAAACCATTCTGAAGGAACAAAGTGCTTGTAAGGAGCCGATTTGCATCCCTCAGATTCAGAAGCAAGACTCCAGGAGAACACCTGTCCTGCCCAATGGCAAATGTTCTACTCCATCCATGGCTCCTGCACCGCAGGATGCGAAAAAGGTTCCTAGTTGCAACTATAAAGTGGCGTTCAGTGATATTGTCTGGGTCAGAATGATCCCTCACAACAATATAGGAAGAAGAGCTCGAAGTTCAACGGAGCTTAAAGAGAGGTTACTGATTTTTCAGAGAAGCCAACAACCCAGAATTCCAGAGCCAAGAGCACCAGAACCTAGAACACCAGAACCTACCATGTCAGAACCTAGTATGTCAGAACCTAGAATGCCAGAGCCTGAAATGCCTACAACACCTCAACCCAAAATCAAGAGGAGAAGATGTTTCCTTAGATGTCTTAGAGGCGAGGAAGATTGAGAAGGCAACTGCTTGAACTTTCCCATTGCTCGTGTTTTCATCACAGGTTAGTCCTATACATGCTGTCTGATGGGCACCATCTTACTACATACAATGCAGCATTGCACCTGAAATCGCATGGATATTTTGTCACACACTTGCACTTTAGCACCTTATCATATGGCGCATATATCTATGAACGCTTTGCTAAGTATCACTGTCTAGTATGTGCTTCTGATGAACCTATTTTAGGAAAACGTGTCGAGGTTTGGCATACTATGTACTTGAGTTTGGCGTACTATGTGCTTGTTGGTAAATTCTATTGCCATCTATAATCTACTAGATATTATAATGTCTCTGGTGGGATGCCCCATGCCGAATTGTTGATAACTGACTATGAGCATTGTCCTCTATTTCTTATCTACTATGGTTACAGGTTGATGTGAAGAGAGCTGTGCCATTGGTAGCGATTTTTCTACTGATTTGTCAGTTATATTTATGTTAGTTTAGCAAATTTCTGCTTGTAGGGTCTAATGTTTTACCATAGTGTATGTTCTGTGAGCTAAATTGTCATACTTATGCACTAGATAGATTATAAATTGTGATGCTTATGTACAAGATAGATTATTAGTTTAATCGGTGATTTTTTAAATATTTTTTAGCATCAGGAGACTCAAGAATCGCATCTTACAGAAGACAAGAAGCCTAAATGCCGAAGGGTGATGACCTGTTGATGGCCCACAGCTGGAGGGTCATTACCTCTTGATGGCACAAAACTGGACAGAAGATAAAAACATTTGATGGCACACAGCCGGAGGGTGATGACCTATTGATGGCCATAGCCAGAGGGTCATTACCTGTTGATGGCACACAGCCGGAGGGTGATGACCTATTGATGACCATAGCCAGAGGGTCATTACCTGTTGATGGCACACAGCCGGAGGGTGATGATCTATTGATGGCCATAGCCAGAGGGTCATTACCTGTTGATGGCACACAGCCGGAGGGTGATGACCTATTGATGACCATAGCCAGAGGGTCATTACCTGTTGATGGCACACAGCTGGAGGATGATGACCTATTGATGGCCATAGCCAGAGGGTCATTACCTGTTGATGGCACACAGCCGGACAGAGGATAATTACCTGTTGATGGCACACAGACGGATGGTCATTACCTGTTCATGGCGCACTGCCGGATGGTCATTACCTATTGATGGCACACAGCCGGAGGGTGATGACCAATTGATGGCCATAGCCAGAGGGTCATTACCTGTTGATGGTGCACTGCCGGATGGTCATTACCTGTTGATGGCACACAGCCGGAGGGTGATGACCTATTGATGGCCATAGCCAGAGGGTCATTACCTGTTGATGGCGCAGTGCCGGATGGTCATTACCTGTTGATGGCACACAGCTGGAGGGTGATGACCAGTTGATGTCGGACTGCCGGATGGTCATTACCTGTTGATGGCACACAGCCGGACAGAGGATCATTACCTGTTGATGGCACAAAGCCGGTCAGAGGATAAGATCTTTTGATTGCATACACCGAGTCCCTCCCTGATAACAGGGAACCCTGGGGAATACTCGTCATCTTGATCCCCCACTGACTAAATACTTGCTCCACCTCAGCCTACACCATCATGGAGGACACTTCCACCTGTGTCCACTGTAAGGTTCGACTTTCTTTTATCATTTCAGCAGATTAATAAACATCATAAAGCTGTAAAACTATCGAGTAATTTATTATAAATTATTATAAAGAAATATAAAGTATAATAGATAGCTATAGAGGGCACAGAAGACGACTAACTATAGTAAGCATGGTATCGCCTGATATATACTGTATATTCTAGATGGCGCTATTACACTAAATACATCACAACCTCCAGGGTGATATTACCGTACAATGTGAGATCACTAATAATGGCCACAGATTATGAGAAAATGACCAGCTCCATAGTCCTGGAGTTATTATAAATGTCTCTAGTGTGAGGCAGGGACTGGACGAGTGTTGGAGGGAGGTATATTCCCCCAGGACGTCCTTTATGTATCCATGCTGTAGAATCTGCCGTATACTTCTGTTCTAGCAGTCAGACATTTCACTCTGCAAATCACAGGCTCAACATTGTGTAAAACTACCACCGTATATAAGAGCACTCAGAATAAAAACTAGCGGCATGCCGTGCACTGCCCACGTCATGTGTACGGGATACAGGACCTGCAGGACCTGGTACGGCCATTATAGTTGATAGATTAATGATACCTGTGCAGATGAAGGGAAAAAAATATGTGCAACAGCAGGAGGAGAAAGTCTCAAAATGTAATTTGAAGAGTATAATAGAGAAATGGGAAACTTCTGGAGATGCAGATAAGTGGTACCAGGGCAAAACGTAAGTGCAGTCAGACATGGGAAAAGTGCAAATGATCGAGCGTAAAGGTTTGTTTAGTAGAAAAAATATTAAAACTTAGCTTTTATTAGCCATATAAAACACTGCTCCACAAAGAATACAGCAAATGTGCAACTATCATAGCTTACAGACCTACACGTTTCAAGAAATCATGTCTTAATTATGGCCCTACTACTAGAATGACAAAAAGACATATATATATATATATATATATATATATATATATATATATATATCCACGTGCCTGTATGACCTCCCTACAACGCCTGGGCATGCTCCTGATGAGGTTGCGGATGGTCTCCTGTGGGATCTCCTCCCAGACCTGAACTAAAGCATCTGCCAACTCCTGGACAGTCTGTGGTGCAACGTGACGTTGGCGGATGGAGCGAGACATGATGTCCCAGATGTGCTCAATCGGATTCAGGTCTGGGGAACGGGCGGGCCAGTCCATAGCTTCAATGCCTCCATCTTGCAGGAACTGCTGACACACTCCAGCCACATGAGGTCTGCCATTGTCCAGCATTATGAGGAACCCAGGGCCAACCGCACCAGCATATGGTCTCACAAGGGGTCTGAGGATCTCATCTCGGTACCTAATGGAAGTCAGGCTACCTCTGGCGAGCACATGGAGGGCTGTGCGGCTCTCCAAAGAAATGCCACCCCACACCATTACTCACCCACTGCCAAACCGGTCATGCTGAAGGATGTCACTCTCCACGGCGTCTCCAGACTCTGTCACGTCTGTCACATGTGCTCAGTGTGAACCTGCTTTCATCTACGAAGAGCACAGGGAGCGAGTGGCAACTTTGCCAATCCTGGTGTTCTGTGGCAAATGCCAAGCGTCCTGCATGGTGTTGGGCTGTGAGCACAACCCCTATCTGTGGACGTCGGGCCCTCATACCACCCTCATGGAGTTAGTATCTAACCGTTTGTGCAGACACATGCACATTTGTGGCCTGCTGGAGGTCATTTTGCAGGGCTCTGGCAGTGCTCCTCCTGTTCCTCCTTTCACAAAGGCGGAGGTAGCGGTCCTGCTGCTGGGTTGTTGCCCTCCTACGGCCCCCTCCACATCTCCTGGTGTACTGGCCTGTCTCCTGGTAGCGCCTCCAGCCTCTGGACACAGCCAACCTTCTTGCCACAGCTCGCATTGATGTGCCATCCTGGATGAGCTGCACTATCTGAGCAACTTCTGTGGGTTGTAGAGTCTGTCTCATGCTACCACGAGTGTGAAAGCACAACCAACATTCAAAAGTGACCAAAACATCAGCCAGAAAGCATTGGTACTGAGATGTGGTCTGTGGTCCCCACCTGCAGAACCACTCCTTTATTGAGGTTGTCTTGATAATTGCCAATAATTTCCATCTATCCTCTATTCCATTTGCACATCAGCATGTGAAATTGATTGTCAATCAGTGTTGCTTCCTAAGTGGACAGTTTGATTTCACAGAAGTTTGATTTACTTGGAGTTATATTCTGTTGTTTTAAGTGTTCCCTTTATTTTTGGAGCAGTTTATATAGATACATACAGTGAGTGCGGAAAGTATTCAGACTCCTTTAAATTTTTCACTCTTTGTTTCATTGCAGCCATTTGATAAATTCTAAAAAGTTCATTTTTTTCTCATTAAAGTACACTCAGCACCCCATCTTGACTGAAAAAAACAGCAATATAGAATTTTTTTGCAAATTTATTAAAAAAGAAAAACTGAAATATCACATGGTCATAAGTATTCAGATCCTTTGCTCAGACACTCATATTTAAGTCACATGCTGTCCATTTCCTTGTGATCCTCCTTGAGATGGTTCTACTCCTTCAATGGAGTCCAAATGTGTTTAATTAAACTGATAGGACTTGATTTGGAAAGGCACACACCTGTCTATATAAGACCCCACAGCTCACACTACATGTCAGACCAAATGAGAATCATGAGCTCAAACGAACTGCCCAAGGAGCTCAGAGACCGAATTGTGGCAAGGCACAGATCTAGCCAAGGTTATAAAAGAATTTCTGCATTACCCAAGGTTCATAAGAGCACAGTGGCCTCCATAATCCTTAAATGGAAGAAGTTTGGGACCACCAGAAGTCTTCCTAGACCTGGCCGTCCAGCCAAACTGAGCAATCGTGGGAGAAGAGCCTTGGTGAGAGAGGTAAAGAAGAACCCCAAGATCACTGTGGCTGAGCTCCAGAGATGCAGTAGGGAGATGGGAGAAAGTTCCACATAGTCAACTATCACTGCAGCCCTTCCCCAGTTGGGCCTTTATGGCAGAGTGGCCAGATGGAAGCCTCTCCTCATATGAAAGCCCGCATAGAGTTTGCTCAAAAACACATGAAGGACTCCCAGACTATGAGAAATAAGATTCTCTGGTCTGATGAGACGAAGATAGAACTTTTTGGTGATAATTCTAAGTGGTATGTGTGGAGAAAACCAGGCACTGCTCATCACCTGCCTAATACAATCCCAACAGTGAAACATGGTGGTGGCAGTTGTTAGAACCCTCCTGTTAGTTTTTTCTATTTTGTGGTCATGTGACCTTCTGCCTATTTATTCCAGCTCCGCCCTTCAGGCTTTGCTGGACTTCAGTGTTACTTTGACTCTTAATCTAGCCAGGTGCTTTGTACCTACTGTATCTCTCTAGTTTGTTTGGTCCTTGGACCACTAAGTACTTTTGTCTGTTTGTCTTCTTCTGCTACTACTTCTGCCAGGAGGTGTCCAGTTTTGTCCCAGTCCTTAGTTCTTTTAGGGACCCCTCCCTTTAATCTATAGGTCTGTGTTCAGATTAGCCGCGGACATAGGCGGGTCTGTTTGCAAGGAACAGGTTGCCCGCTGCATCGTAAGGAATCAGCTTAGTCCTATTGTATGGACAGATTTCCTCTCTTTCCTTAGTTCTTGTAGCAGATCATAACAGCAGTATCATGCTATGGGTGTGTTTTTCAGCTGCAGGGACAGGACGACTGGTTGCAATTGAAGGAAACATGAATGCGGCCAAGTACAGAGATATCCTGGATGAAAACCTCTTCCAGAGTGCTCTGCACCTCAGACTTGGCCAAAGGTTCACCTTCCAACAAGACAATGACCCTAAGCACACAGCTAAAATAACAAAGGAGTGGCTTCAGAACAACTATGTGACCATTCTTGACTGGCCCAGCCAGAGCCCTGACCTAAACCCAATTGAGCATCTTTGGAGAGACCTGAAAATGGCTGTCCACCAACGTTTCCCATTCATCCTGACGGAACTGGAGAGGATCTGCAAGGAAGAATGGCAGAGGATCCCAAAATGCTGGTGTGAAAAACTTGTTGCATCATTCCCAAGAAGACTCATGGCTGTACTAGCCCAAAAGGGTGCTTCTACTCAATACTGAGCAAAGGGTCTGAATACTTATGCCCGTGTGATATTTCAGTTTTTCTTTTTTATTAAATTTTGCAAAAATTTCTTCATTTCTGTTTTCTTTCAGACAAGATGGGGTGCAGAGTGACCTTTAATGAGAAAAAAATGAACTTTTTAGAATTTACCAAATGGCTGCAATGAAACAAAGAGTGAAAAATGTAAAGGGGTCTGAATACTTTCCGTACCCAGTGTACATGCATGGAAATAAATGCAGAATTATATTTCTTAATACTGCAGTATCAGATCCTGTCTTGAATTTAACCCCTGTGGTATCCAATGTGAAAATCCACAGGGACTCCCCTGATGAATTACAATTGAGGAAATCATGAATTTTATATTCTCTATCATTACTTAAGGACATAAAACTATCTGTTTTAACCGCATGTAGACACGCTTTGCACCGATTGGCTCCACATCTGAAGAAACCTTTTGTGCTGAGCCAATTTGGTTGTACAGTATTAGTCTCAC
>NW_027362895.1:4850000-4905000 GCF_046119375.1 Phyllobates terribilis
CATTGTTCATACCCAGAATCTATGCCTGTTCCATGTGCAGGAGGTGTGAGTTGTATATATTACACAAAGGTCAACATTGGAGATGAACTCCAATCCTGACCGTTTTAACCCCTGTGATCAATAGTGACTTTATTAGTCAATAAAGACTCATTCAGACGTCCGTGGTAATCAGTCCATGCACGGACTTTCCCGACCCTAACGTGACTGTTTTATATATTTCTATGAAGCTGTAGACACTCCTGACCCGAGGGCATGTCATTCTGTACGGGGAGTTGGGGAGGAGCGTCAATGTTACTTTGTAACCGCACAGATTTATGTGTCATTTATGTCCATTTTATAGTATTGGGGTAATTCACCTGGGGGATCTAATAAATTCCAAATCATCAAATATTCTGAATTATTACATGTCCGTCATAAAGTATACAAACCTCCCTTGGATTGGTATATAGAGCCCAAAAACAAGCTGCTAATTCAAAATGTTATCAGGGTAATTTCCTAATTTTCTGCTCAGTTTCTTGCTTCTGATCTTGTAAAATTCCCCATTTCATTGCTGATCTGTGCCAGATTATCTGGTTCATTAACCCTCGACTGGTGAGGTGGGGTTTATGTCACGCAACTGGTGAGGTGGGGTTTATGTCACGCAACTGGTGAGGTGGGGTTTCCTATACCCCAGTGTTTAGAAATCTCTTATTTTTACAGAAAATGCGAAGATCACGTTTGTTTTAATCGTTTTCTTATTGGCGATTGATTGCATATGAGTGTAACAAATTTTTGACACCCACAAATGGATGGAAGCTAGTGAGACACGTATCCTCATACCAGCATTTTTCAATGAATGGCAGCCGAACAAAAATTCCCTGGGGTGTGGCGACCCCCACCTCACCAGTTGAGGGTTAAAGGGATTTTCCTTTAACCCGTTGGTGCAGCTGTTTTTTTTTTTGTAACTGTGCACTAGTCACCTTCCTTGGGTCCAGCACAGGGTCTCTGCCACTGCTCCCAGTGTCTGTTACTGTCCTTTGGCCTCACGTCGACAGCGCTGCAACCAATAACTGAGATCAGCAGCTTTGCCCGAGTTAACGGCACTACTTGCTCAGAGTCACTGAACTCACTGACTGGCTGCAGCGCTGTCAATGTGACAAATAGCTGACACTCTGCATTAGACCCAGAGAGGGTGAGTAAAGTATTGCTTTAAAAAAGAAAAGAAAATTGTATTAAAAAAACTGTAGTGTAATTCTTTAGCATCTTCTATAAGTGCAGCATAAATGACTCTAATGCTATGTCCGTAAAGGACAGCGGCCCAATCTAATCTATACACACCAGCACACACACAACACAAGGGAGTTTACAAAAATATTCTAATTGCACATTACGGAATAAACTACTTTACATACGTACTTTGTACTGATATAGTCACAATTAGGGTAATATTGCTTGACAACATATTTTAAAATATCTTAAAACAAAAATCAATTTCTGCATATAAATTACAGCCAAAATATGCAACACAAAATAAAAAAATAGATCATGATTTTATTATACTCATCACAAAAATAAGCAATGATGGCATCAATAAATAAACCATAAATAATATATATAAAAAAAACACACAAAACCCTTTGCAATCAAGGAGAACTCCCAAAAGACCTGCGGCTCCACCGTTGGGGTTTGCTCACACACAGCGCTTGTGCAGAATTTTTTTTTTTTAATTCTTTGTACCATAAATAGCCACAAAATCTCATTCCCATGTTGCATATTTGTTTATTGCCCCACGGTGCGTTCTCAATTCAGGAAGAAGCATGCACCTTTTCATGAACCGTGAGCGTCTGTCTGACTCCAGCACACCTCCTCATCAAGACCAATGTGAACAGCGCCGCTCTTGATGACTCTGGCCCCATCTCTTTTAGGATCATGTTGAGACTGGACAAAAGTAAGAGCTGCTCTATTTTTTGCCCTCATTCATTTCGAGGATTAGTGTCCCTTTAAGAGGCTTTCCCTTTCATTGTTTTTGGGAGTTCTACTTTTAAAAGGGTTGTCCTGGATTAGAAAATGAAAACTCTATTCCCCACCTTCCCCCGCAGACACGGCCCCATGTCTGTTACTGCGGCTCAGCCCCTACATCGCTGGGCTACCACCCCAGGCACAGATCATGGGAAGAAGACGCTGCTTCTGACTATCACGGACCTCACTTATAAGCTGCATCTTCAGAAGATTTTGGAATCTGCAGTTGGGAGGGACGGTCATTTTATGATGATCTTCCTATTACATCTAGTAGCTTTGTTCTTGTATTGTAGCACTACAAGCGCTTGTAAACTCGTCTATAAAACCAATATGATATTGGTCACAATGAGCAGACAAGTCAAGAAGTGAGAACGATTATTCTGGTAAGATTATCCATGCAATTTACAAAAAAAACTAATAGCAGCTTCAATGAGCATTCAAGATGGCAGCCGTCCGCTATGCAGCAGGCAGACACGTAAAGGATGGCGGGGGGATACTACACAACATTGACTCTTACCATATTAGTACTAGCCCAGTAATGTGACGCTGAGACCCCACATGTAACTGACGCGCCCCCTGGGACATATTCCTTTTTGAGGGGAATACCCGGCACCGGATCAGATGGGGGGGGTTTTGTAGTCTCCGAGCGGCTGTGACCCGGCCCGTGCCCAGGGCGTCAAGCTCAGTGTTATGTGGCAGTCCTACAGATGTTATTAAGAGTTCTTTTGTGTCGACTACGCCACCCGTTGTGATGCGGTCACTGGGGCCGCCGCTGCAGCAGGTTCCGCTGAGGCTGATGGTGGATGCGCAGCTTGGTGGGATAACCCCCAACGGGAGGGGTATAGCCTCAGAGGGGACAGGCGCAGAGGATGGGGGTTGTGGTGGTGTAGTGCAGACGGCAGTGAAGACAGAGTCGGGTTGTGCAGTTAAGGGTGTTTACTTACTGCAGATGTTGTACTGGTCACTCCAGCTGCTAGTGACCACCCGAGCCGTGCTGCGTCCACCAGGTCCTGGATCCAGCCAACCCCCAAACAAGTCCGGAGCGTGGCCCTGAGCTCTCTTTCTGTCCCGTTCTCTGGCCGTCCCCACCAGTAATCCACCTAGGTCCAGCTCCCTCGGGCCTTCTGTTGGGACACCCTTGGCCCTGGGTTCCCTGACCCTTCATGTGGTGTGCCTTCGGGGTGGATGTGATGGGTGACCGTGGCAGACGCTGCCCACGGTCTCCGGTCTCTGCCTGGGGAATGTTTTTACCCCCACCAGCTTGGGTTCCGGTACCCTGATGCCGACTCTTCACCCGGTGCTTTTAGTTGGGATCTCAGAGTCCTTCTCTTCTGTGCTCTGGGTCTCTCTCTTTTCTCCTCTCTCACTCTGGGTCCTTGTCTTTCTTCTCTCCTCTGCTCCTGACTTGTTCTCTGCAGCTGACTGACTCTCTGCATCTGATCCTCTGCATCTGACCCTGATCTTAGTTGGTGCCCACCTTATATACACCCTCTATGTGTGAGCTCAGGTGACCAGCACCCAATGAGCTCCTAACTTTACCCAGGCTGCTCCCCCTATCTGCCCCTACACTACTTGGGATGTACCACCCCCCTCCCACTCCAGCCAGGAACAGACTCGGTCGTACCTGCACATTTCTAAGTGGGAGTACCGTCGGTCTGCTCCTCGGAAATGGGATGTGTGTAGTGCATGCAGCCTACCGAGCTCAGATCCACACTCCATCCTTACCCGGGAGTGGAATATCACACCTCTGGGTTGAGGTGCAATACCCCTGTAGCAGCCGAATCCTCAGGGTGCTACATTCCCCCCTGGTAAATCACAGCACGTCCTCGGGCTGTAAGACATAAAACATCACCAAAACATACAAATTTTTTTTTTTTTTCATATAAACATAATAAAACATATAAAACATTATATATATAAAACTTTTCATATAAACATTCTCGTCGTCTCTTGTTTCAGGTTCCTCCTCCGGACACTGTGCAACGTGTGTCCGGGAAAAGTGCGACAGTCTCTTAGAAAAACTGGCTTTCTATAAAACCGGTAGGGGGCACTTTAGGAAGCGCAACTATATACAGGGGAAGTTGGCCGCTCTCAATCCTCGGCCAGGTAGAGGGAAGGGAATGGCTGCTCACAGTCCTCAGCCTGTGGGATTAAGGGGTTAACGGGTAAACAGTTCACTCAGCTGGTCCCAACGGGGACTATATATAAGTATCAACAGTTTCTTTGGTACCCGGTCGGGTAACTTATTTACAGCTACTGCTCTGCCGCACTCAACGGCGTCTTCCTCCTGCTCTTTGCTTATAGCTGGTGGTAACTTCAGACCCGTTCGGGCACGTATGCTGGGCAAATAGATTTTCTCCCAGATGCGGCACTCTTGGTTTTATGGGCGCGGTGGTGGCGGCGCCCGGGTTGCCCAGGCCTTGCGGCCAGGCCTGGGGCACCTGGAAAGTGAAGGGCACCGTAAGGACGGCGGCGCCCTGGGCTACTTGGCCCTGCGACCAGGCCGGTGGCTCCGCGGAGGTAGGGGGCGCTGTTGGTATTGCGGCGCCCGGGGGTACTAGGCCTTGCGACCAGGCTGGTGGTACTTCCTGCTTGGTCACGCTCGGGGTCGAGGCGTGTGACGTCACAGGGGTCGCGGCGGCGGCTTCCGGTTGGGGCCTAGTCTGCGTCGGTGACATGGCGTTTTCGGGCACAGCAGGGGGACTTTCGGGCTCTGCGACGGGGAGCTGGGGCAGGTAAGCGGTGTCACGGCTTGGGGTATAGGCGTCCCCTTTACCTGCCTCCATGCGTTCGGCTCCCTCCTCGGCGCCGTCTCCGGCCTTGGGTCCTCCCGCGCCATCCTCAGAGGCGGTCTCCTTCCTCATCTCGGCTGGCGTGCTCCGGGTCTTGGTTTCAGCTTGCGTCTTGGTTTCAGCTTGCTGGGCCATCTCCCGGCTCCATTCCGCCAATATCTCGCGCTGTACCCGGGCCATCCTCCGTGCGAGGCCCTCCAGGGCAGTCTGCGCACACTCCCGGTCTCGGGGGAGCTGTGCAAGGACCTCCACTAGGCCTAGTGGGGTCGTGGTGTCCAGCAGGCTCCTGACCAACGGGTCGGTGCTGCTCTGCTCTTCTTCCAGCAGGCTCCTGGCCAGCGGGCCGGTGCTGCTCTGCTCTCTGGACATCTCCGGGTGAGCTCCTCCGATATTCTTCTCCAGGCTACTTGCCTCCGGGTGCACTCGCTCCAGACTGCTCCAGGCGGCACCCATCTTCGCTCTTTTCTTTCGTCTCCTCCCACTTCGAGGGCGGTCCCGGGGTAACTCGGTGACTGTCAGCTCCAGGGGTAGTTCTTTCACGCTGACAGACACCTCCAGCATCACAGTCTCTGTTGGTGGGGGCGGTTTCCACTTTTGGCGCCATTTTCTGTCCTGGCCCACGATGGGAGGCGGCCTCTCGCCCTCCTTTGGCACGCCCATAATGGCGTCCGCTGCTCTTCCAAGGCGGGAAATCTGCGGTTTTGGCGGGAAGCGTCGCCCAGTGGCGGGAAACTCTGCAGATGGCGGGAACAAGTTGGAAATGGCGGACAATCGGCGGGAAACGACTGGTGATGGAGTCCGATGGCGTGGACCCTCCGGAACCGGCGGGAGACTTCTTTCTGAGGTAAACTTGCACCTTTCTTCAGGCACGCAGTACCCGGGTGTTGCGGGCACGTAATCCTGCCGACTACGCCAAAGTTGACGCGCCCCCTGGGACATATTCCTTTTTGAGGGGAATACCCGGCACCGGATCAGATGGGGGGGGTTTTGTAGTCTCCGAGCGGCTGTGACCCGGCCCGTGCCCAGGGCGTCAAGCTCAGTGTTATGTGGCAGTCCTACAGATGTTATTAAGAGTTCTTTTGTGTCGACTACGCCACCCGTTGTGATGCGGTCACTGGGGCCGCCGCTGCAGCAGGTTCCGCTGAGGCTGATGGTGGATGCGCAGCTTGGTGGGATAACCCCCAACGGGAGGGGTATAGCCTCAGAGGGGACAGGCGCAGAGGATGGGGGTTGTGGTGGTGTAGTGCAGACGGCAGTGAAGACAGAGTCGGGTTGTGCAGTTAAGGGTGTTTACTTACTGCAGATGTTGTACTGGTCACTCCAGCTGCTAGTGACCACCCGAGCCGTGCTGCGTCCACCAGGTCCTGGATCCAGCCAACCCCCAAACAAGTCCGGAGCGTGGCCCTGAGCTCTCTTTCTGTCCCGTTCTCTGGCCGTCCCCACCAGTAATCCACCTAGGTCCAGCTCCCTCGGGCCTTCTGTTGGGACACCCTTGGCCCTGGGTTCCCTGACCCTTCATGTGGTGTGCCTTCGGGGTGGATGTGATGGGTGACCGTGGCAGACGCTGCCCACGGTCTCCGGTCTCTGGCTGGGGAATGTTTTTACCCCCACCAGCTTGGGTTCCGGTACCCTGATGCCGACTCTTCACCCGGTGCTTTTAGTTGGGATCTCAGAGTCCTTCTCTTCTGTGCTCTGGGTCTCTCTCTTTTCTCCTCTCTCACTCTGGGTCCTTGTCTTTCTTCTCTCCTCTGCTCCTGACTTGTTCTCTGCAGCTGACTGACTCTCTGCATCTGATCCTCTGCATCTGACCCTGATCTTAGTTGGTGCCCACCTTATATACACCCTCTATGTGTGAGCTCAGGTGACCAGCACCCAATGAGCTCCTAACTTTACCCAGGCTGCTCCCCCTATCTGCCCCTACACTACTTGGGATGTACCACCCCCCTCCCACTCCAGCCAGGAACAGACTCGGTCGTACCTGCACATTTCTAAGTGGGAGTACCGTCGGTCTGCTCCTCGGAAATGGGATGTGTGTAGTGCATGCAGCCTACCGAGCTCAGATCCACACTCCATCCTTACCCGGGAGTGGAATATCACACCTCTGGGTTGAGGTGCAATACCCCTGTAGCAGCCGAATCCTCAGGGTGCTACATAACTACCGTGCAGCACGAATATAAAAGGATCAGTACGTTTTCTGAAAACCAGTGTCGGAAGCACTTAGAGAGAACCCTATGGCTCTTAGCCCCCAGATAACATGCAAGGATTCAAGTACGCGGGACCCCGCTAATCCGCTGATGGGCCGGATATCTGCAACGTACAGAGCTGGAATTCCTACAGAAATACAAAAGTGACCAGTAAATTCTGGACTATAAATTCTTATTATCTGCTTTATTTGTATCTTATTTTTCCACCCCAATGTATTCTCAAAAAAGTGATGGGAAATGCAATCTGTAGGGCCATCCTATAGGGACCACAGCTGATTTTTCAATTTCTTTGGGGTTACTGCTCTACCTCGCTTATATAAGTCAATAAGAAAGTCTCTCCCCACTATATTCTGGAGACCTACATAAAAGTGCCAAAGCTTTTTGTTTTTTTTTCTTTATTTCCTCCAATATTGTATTCATACAGGAATGCTTCCATTAAAGTTTGCAACATACTGTACTTTTTGGCATCTGTTTGAAGGATGGACCTATTTTGAAGTTCTGAAAAGTCTAATAGATCTGTACCGATACCGATTAATAATTAAAGGGGTTGTCCCGGACTTTAACATTGATGGCCTTTCTTTAAAGAGGTGGTCCACTACATTGTATAATGACCCCATCGATTTACACATGTTAACTAAATAAATGTTTTTGTAAATACCTCCTGCTTCCATATGTACCTGTGGGTGGCGCTATTGCTGACTGCTCAGTCTGCATCACGTGACCCCGGCTGCAGGTATTTGAAAGGTGTAATTTGATGGGGGCATTATACAATGTAGTGACCACCTCTTTAAGATAAGGCATCAATGTTTGATCAATTGGGGTGCTCATTAGCGGAGCTGCACTGCGGAGCTCTGTGGAGGGAATAGTGGCTGCGGCTGCGTACTACACATCTGCCCCCTAATGATTTGAACGGGTGGCCGATATGTAGTACTCCGTCAACAGAGCTCGGCACCTGAGCATTTCTGGCCACCGTTGACACAGGAACAGCTACAGCACGCACTATCAATCAGACATTGATGATCAAGTATAGGCCTTCAATAAAGTCTTGGACAGCCCCTTTAAAGTCTCCAAATGAGATTCTGAAGTTTTGTTTCATTGGCAGTCTATGTGGAAACAGTATAAAGTTACAGAAGATCGGACCGATGGTATACCATAGCACAAAACATTAGTCTTTAAGGGATTATTCAGCCATAGACATTGGGTCATGGTTTTAATCATGTGACGAAAATCACATTGTTTTGCTGTGGTCACAGGCCAAACAGTTTATGCTTGCGTCCTTTTTTTCGAACTTTTCTCGGCCAGGTGGCAAGAACCTTACATGTGATAGTCATGCCTAACATAACTAGGAGGTAGGGAATTAATACCCAATGTCAGATCCTGGATGACCACCATTAGTCTACCAGCAACTTACACAGAAGCAAAGCACATTCAGATCTTTCACACAGTGGACCTAAACCCGAAAACCATGTAAGTGTCCATATTTCCAGTACAGGGCACCTTTGTCAATGACAAACCTTAAATATACAAATATATTGGGACAGGATTCATGCTCCACGGACATGTGGTTTGAAATCATGAAAGGAAACAAAATGCATTATAAGGTTGGCTCTTAAAAAAAGATAACTGTTTCTGAATATTCCCGGAGGCTGCAGACACGCACTTAAGGCGTAGAGCCAATAAACGATGAACGAGCGCTCATAGGAATCATTTCAACATACGATTATTGGCCCATCTAACCAGGACCACAATCGGCAGACAAACTAGGAAAGCACCGTTTCATTGGGTGCGATACATTTTATGCATTCATTAAAATTCTTAACGGCAGCACATTACTCAGTGTAAACAGGAGACGTGCTGCTGATAACAGGATACCAGAGTATTAGCGATCATTGTGTCCCCGTCATTGTTTCGTCAACCTGTGTATGCACTTTTCCAATTGTCAGTCGTTCAATTGCCTGGATCAGACCGACTATATAGGACATTAGTATCTGGTCTCCGCTGCACAAACTACCACTGATACATGTGAACAAAGTCGATATGTTTTTTTTTCCCCCAGTATATCCCTCCCAGCTTACATCACTCCCTATAAATAAATAGAAGCACTAATATAATAGCAAGTGGTTAATAAGACCTCTAAGCAGTCAGGAACACTGCTTCATCTGAATCGGGATCCTTCCCACTGTCCTCGCTGGGTAACGAGTCTCCACCACTCGGAGACCGGCAGCTCAAGTCCTCCACCCCAGATTCCTGGTCACTGTTAGCCGACAGGTCGGGGTCCGAGCTCTTCAAATGGTCCTGGGTTAGGATCAGGGCCGAGTCCTCCTCACCTTGGGATGAACTACGAGAGGGAAACAGCTTCAGGTTGGTGCTGTAATCTTGGGGCGTATTAGCCGGAGAGTGTTTGGTGATGCATATCTGGAAGTTGTGGATTTTTGGCTGGTCATTGAGATTCTTGTAGGTTTCATTTGACTCTCGAGTTTCCAGTTTTGTTAATCTCTAAAGGAAAAATTGTTAGACAAGAGCAAAAGTTACATTGGGTTAGGGCATGTTAATGTAACCTCTACATGCAAGTCGATCAGCAGTGGTTTAATGGTCTGTTTAGTAAGGCCGGCCGCACTTATGTTATCGTCAGCACATTTCTCGTTTACACAGGACAATGTGCTGCTAATGATAATTTTTAAACGTGCTCAAAAATTATCACACCAATGAATGCTTTGCCCCTCCATTGGATGTTTGATGGCCTGTTTAGGCAGCCAACAGTTGGGAATGAGGGAACGCTCCCTAACCCAATTATTGGCCTGCCTAAATGAACCTTTACTTGAAAACTTTATACCAATGAACAAACTTCTCTGGTGCCATAAGAAAGCCATAACGCCACAGTGCTCAGGCATTACTGACATTGAAAAGACACAAGGTAGAGACCCTGGTTACAGTGATGTGTCACTTAATGGTCTGATTGCTGTAGTTTTTATAAAATCACTATTTTATCAGCAAGCAGATTATCATTGGGGACTAGTAAACCTGCTGCCAGGTAGTCCTACATATTCATAAGCTCTGTACAACCCCGCCCCCATCACTGATTGGCAGCTTTCTGCAAATCTAGTATACACAAAGTGGCCAATCAGTGGTGTGGGCAGGGTTATACAGAGCTCAGCAGTCAGAGAACTGCCAATCAGTGATGTGGGCGGGGTCTGCTGCAGATAACACAGTAATTTTATCAAAATGACAGCAGGTAGCCCAGTAAGTGACAGATTGTTGGAATCAGGGCCTCTGCCCCTATATTGCGCTGCACTCAGATGGGTAGCAAAAACCTGGTAACAGATTCCCTTTAATGGTGCTCTCTTCCAGTTATTGTGTTGGAGAACACCAAAGACGTAGGGCATCGGCTAAAAATGATTGCCTCTTTTTTATCTTGTGCAGGGTTTTTATATATAATCATTTAAAATTGTTTCTCAGTCACCATTAAAAGCTGAATTGGTTTACACTGAAACCTAAGCGGAGGTATAAACATCAAAAACATATAGGCCAGGAAGCTGGATTTTCAGTATTTCTACCACACCTTCTCCATGAACTCCATTTCCTCCTCCAGCTGCTGCGTCTCTTCTTTTACTGCCTGTAGAAAATCAGTGACTGACTGGCGAGGGTGCATTCCTTTCTCAAATCGGTTATAGAGGCCCCTCCAAAGCCTTCCATGGTGAAAAATAAGTTTGAAGAGTTAGTATATGCACAAGTACAGAAGATTATCATCGAGCAATTCTCATGATATATGTTCTTAAGACGTGCTAGCTCATGGTACACACATGAAGGGCTAGCTCACAATGCTGTATATTCTCCCATGCCAGAGAATTGGGCCGATTATACTAATGACACTCTGCTTTAACTCTGAGTGTGATCCAATTTTCTCGCATGGAAGAATTGCAGCACAGGTGTGGAGAAGATGGAGGACTTAATTTTTCCATCTTCTCCATTGTCTCTGTGCACGTACATCAGACTGCACTCGGATAACATAGTATATTATTGGTCCGAGTGCTATCCGATAAAACATCACATAGCACTAGCACTCGGCCGTGTTACGTGGCAATGTGAGCGAGTCCTAATGAGTCCCTCAGTGGCTGATCTATGGCTGGTGACTTCAGATTAGTGAAAATATGTGGTGGCAAGTTGGGCCTCATTACTCGGACAGCACACTGACACATCCTATCCTTACGCTATTCACATGTCCGTTCTGTTATTTTGCTGACTGATGGTCTGTATATAAACAGAGACATCCCCTACATTGACCTTATTTGCGGACATCCAAGTTGCATCCTACTGCTATTCTTCATTTTCACTGACTGGGTACTTGAAGAAGCTTGGGAAACCTCTGTCACGTTGTTTTTGCATATGGCAAAACCATTGATAAAAACGGACATGTGGACTAAATATGCCCGAAAATTGGATCTAACACACTTGCAAAATTGGTCTGTTTTGTACAGGCAAACAAAAAAAAACCAGCTTTTGCCTGGATTCACACGTGTGTTTTGCGGTCTGAGTATGCTTCAATGCAAAGACTGGCTTCAGGTCTCCTGACCCAAACTCGACTTTATATTATGCGTTTATATAGAAAGTTCCCGATCAGGGACATCCGCATGCCCTATTAAAGGGGTTGTACCAAGTATATAAGTAATCCCCTATCAACGGGATTTAGGAATTGATCGCTAGGGGTCAGTTCCACAGAGAATGAATGGAGTAGAGATGTACATGCTCCCCCTCTGCTCTGTTCAAAGCTTGCTCTACAGAACCTCCTGGGGATTGTTGGGGGTCCCAGCGGTCTGACCCCCAAAGATCAATACTTTATCGCAGTCTAAATATGTGCAAAATGAATCACCGTGTCACAAGCTGTCATAGATGTCAGTAAATCTGTCTAAAGTGAATTGATTTGTGCCAGGCAGAAGATAGAACTGACGAGTGAGCTCTGACGCAACCCCTAAATGTAGACCATGGTTACAAGTGGGAAGAGTGTTGGGCCTTGGATTTCACCACTGAAGGACACATTGGGCTCATGATACGTCACCCCGCTTCTTTCACCTGTAAAGTTAGGGTTGATGTTTCTATATATGAATGATAAGTATATGGTGTGTTAGAGTTCTGCTGCTTTATTCAGTGCAGAGGAGGAATCAGAATAACCTCTTACCTGAAGTGGCATGGAGTGGTGTGTGGTCTCAGAGTTCCTTGGGTCTGACTGTGATCTGCTCTGTACAGAGGGTTCATGTAATCCAACCGCTGCTTCCACAGGTAAGACCAGAGGGAGTAGGTCCTCTCCTGAATTCTGGAAGATGATGATTGCATCACTGATATATTGAGATTATGAGAGCTGCAAGTATACCCGTCACCACTGCAACCTGCACTAACACTAAGGGCTCATTCAGACGGACATTTTTTGTGTACGAGTCCTATTTGTGTTATTTCCAGATACGACTTGTACCTAGAAGAGTGAATGGGGCCATTCACATATCTGTGATTGTTTGAGAGACGGAAAATCGTGGCAAAATGTACGATAGTACGATAGTTATCTGAGTGTCAGGTCAAAATTAACAATGCACATCCATGGGTCAGTGAAAAAAAAAAAATCGGCCAACAATTAATTGCCATCTGAGCGCTGTCCAGTTTTCCAGGTCTGTTTGATGGAAAAAGATGAAGAAACTGAAGCTCAGGCCAAACTCTAATGATAAAAACTGACACTGACCAAACTGGTGAAACTGTGCCTGATTCTCTTATATGAATGAGCCACAAGTTCTATAGCTTTCAGTGCTTCTTTGCATAGTAGCTGTGTAGCTTCATAGTCAAAATTGGAAAATCCGTTTCCAAAAAGTAGATGGAAAGATGCACTGAACTGCTTGGCCCCACCACGGTGCACCGAGCGCCTGTACTTGATTTGAACAGTCCTTCTGTACTGACAGTCCCTTTACAGCAGTGTTCCCCAACTCCAGTCCTCAGGACCCACCAACAGATCATGTTTTCAGGATTTCCTTAGTATTGCACAGCTGATGGAATTATTGCCTGTGCAGGTGATGCAATTATCAGCTGTGCAATACTAAGGAAATCCTGAACACATGGCCTGTTGGTGGGTCCTGAGGACTGGAGTTGAGAACCACTGCTGTAAAGGGTTAGGAGATAACTTTCTGAATGCAGGAGGTCTGACCGATGGGACTTTTAGCGATGCTGAGAATGGGGCTCTTCAGTGATCAGCAGAAGGCCTCATTCACATGTACAGGTTTAAACAGGTATGTGAAAAAATGGTATCAGTGTGTCCATTTTTACCATCATTGTGTTATCAGTGTTCTTCTCGTATGGATAAATATGTTATAAAGTTTCTCCTATGCTTTGTAATGTTAAAGAAGTTGTCCAGTACTTTATATTACTCCCCCCCCAATGTATCCCCCCGGGGCCCCTAAGACTTTGCTGATAATGCCTGTGAGCTTCGCTATCGGTGGCCGCTCACAGGCATCACGTGACCCCACGCTGATGTCACGACAAGTGAGGCGTGACTCAGCGCTGGGGTCCCTACGGTGGCTGCTGGGTTGTGGGCAGGGTTACACCTCCTCCCCATGCGTCACTCCCAGCATCTACCGCGCTTTCCCAATGAATGGGGAGAGGCAGAGCGTGCGGTGGATGCCGGGTGTGATGTGGGGGGGGTAACCCCGCCCAAAGTCTGGCATCCACCTGGAACGTGGAAGACAGAGACCCCCGGCTGCTGCCAGCGACATCGGCGGGGGTCACGTGATGCCTGTGAGCGGCCAGTGATAGCGCCACTCACAGGCATTATCTGCAACGGTAGGTAATTACAAAAATCCTTAGGGGTCTCGGGGAGACACATTGGGGGGGGGGGGTAATATAAAGTACTGGACAACCCCTTTAATCTCGGACAGCACCATGATGCCATCCGTGGGCTGTCTATGTTCTTCATGGACCCATAGACTTGTATAGGTCTTTTTCATCTGTGATATTGGAAGAAAAAACAGACATGTCTCCGTGAGTTTTGCACAGACACATAGTCCATGAAAATCCACAGGCATGTGAATAGCATTAGCATTAACACGTACATGTGGATACGGATGTCTGAATGAGGCCTCAATGAGAGCTTGATATTTTAAGAATATCTCTTTAAAGCCATGATCCTCTAGTTACAAGGATGTATCTCATGTCCTTGGCTACTGACCTGCAGGTTAGGACATTTTGTGACTGGGAAAGAAGATCTACAAGATTTCAACATTACTCAGGACAGAGAATATCTTCAAGAAGTATCTTCTAGTGCAGGGTTCCCCAACTCCAGTCCTCAAGGCCCACCAACAGGTCATGTTTTCAGGATTTCCTTCCTATTACACAGGTGATGGAATTATTGACTGTGCAGGTGATGCAATTATCACCTGTGTAATACTAAGGAAATCCTGAAAACATGACCTGTTGGTGGGCCTTGAGGACTGGAGTTGGGGAACCCTGTTCTAGTGGACCATTGGTTACATCAGGAACTGTGCAATTCTTAAATCCATGTACCCATCTTATTTTATTATTGGCATTTTGATTTCACCATTCTTATGTTTCTCTGTACAGTGGCACTGCCAGCGATGCCAGCGACCCAGATGGGCAGGAAAAAACTGAAATGGTTTAGGTTCACATACCCATTCAGTCTCCGGATATGTGGGAGTCCCTAAGGTCTGACACCCCCACCAATCCTGAAGTGATGGCATATCTTACCAATATGCCATCACTTTATACATTTTTCTCCTGCACAGTTATTGAAAATTTTTTGCCAAGGTTCAACCTTCACAGTTTATAAGTGATTGCTGTTATCCAGACTGTGGGGCACCGTGTGATCAGATCAGCATCAGGGACACGTCAACCATCCATATTCTATTTCTGTTACAAGCCTATAGTGACCATACACAGAGCACATATTCTCTCACATCAGTTCCTTCCTCTCCTTCTCGCAGTTGCACAGAAAGTTTCCATACTGACAGGAGTATATATGGTGTTGTATGTGGACCAAGAATCTCTCATTAAATTCAAACGCACAGGGAAACTGCTCCATGAGCTGCCAGACACATTCCAGGAACTGGTCTATCACTGGGGACACCTCCTTGGGATCCCCATCTAAATTTCCATACCTTAAAAAAAAAAAAAATAAAAAAATATGCTGAAGCAATGCAATTGGGGTATATGCATGCAACATCTTTTTCAGGTGGACTGCACTCCCAAAACCGCCTGAGACTGGGAATGGCACAGAAAAACTACAGTAAGTATATTATATTAGAATGTATGGTGTTTTTTTTTTGTCTCTTTTGCTGAGAGGAGGAGAGCTGATGGAAGATTTGGAAAGTGACACAGCTAAACTCAGCTGTGCTGACCCTAGCCCCACACTGACTGCTGGGCCCATATCTGAATTGTGTTGATTGATGGGATTTGAATACAGTTGATATTCTAATCATGCAGGAGGTTAGACCAGGAGATCCGGGCTTTCATTATAACCCACACACTGAGAAACCTGCTGTAAGATATGGTGTGGAGGTGTTCTTTTTCTAGCATCTTGCTGCCTGTTTATAATTGGACAACATCGTACAAGGAGAAGTACATGCCCCACAGTGAAAGCTCTCTGATAACACCCACTTGGATGTAACGAAAATTAACTCATTAGGTGACAAATACTTTGATTGTTAATATCCCTGCAACAGAGATGCAAAATAAAAAAAGAACTAACAATTATTTTTTTTTCTGCTCTGAAGCTACAACGTGTTTTCAGTTCAACATGAAAAATTTGGTGAAAGGCCCTCTGTAAATAAGTGACTCTGTTTGACTTTTCCAACATATGTGCAGTGACCAGGGTTACCTGTGATTAAATTTGTGTCCAAATGAAATCCAGTCTTTTTCAATTAACACCTAATAGTAATTGGGAAAAATAAAAGTTACACTATGCAAAAAATATCAACTCCGTAAATCTCCACCAGTACATAGAGTATATGAAATGAAACCTCTTACCATAAATACTCTGATGGTTCGGTAATAGGGGTCAAGTAACAGACTGGATACAGAGCAGACCTGAGCGGTGCGGTCCCATCCATCAGAACAATGAACGAGCACGCTGGCGCCCTCTTCTGACACGGCCTAAATGTGCAAATTAAATGTAAAATATTACACATTTATATAATTACAAATCTTGTTTATTCTCAGCACTAAAAGGATCATTTTTGTACAGTCCGTGCCTAGAATAGTACAAATCAGACAAGCAGCACTAGAATATGAACAGATACAACACATCTTACCTTTACAATGAAGATACCAGCATCTAGGATTGTTTTCACGTGTTTTAACCAGCCAGAGGATTCAAGACCCCAAAGAAATTCACCCATAGAAGGAGATCGGAGCTCACAAACTGCAATCATGAACAGAACAATAAGCTCACTATAGCAACAGATTCTGTATGTGAAGTATTTCTGCTCCAAGACTTGAGATAGAGAATATATATATATATATATATATATATATATATATATATATATATATATATATACAGTCATGGCCAAAAGTATTGAGAATGACACCAAAATTATATTTTCACATGATCTGCTGGCCTCTGGTTTTTATTAGTGTTTGTCTGATGTTTATATCACATACAGAAATATAATTGCAATCATATTATGAGTACCAATAGGTTATATTGACAGTTAGAATGAGTTAATGCAGCAAGTCAATATTTGCAGTGTTGCCCCTTCTTCTTCAAGACCTCTGTAATTCTCCCTGGCATGCTCTCAATCAACTTTTGGACCAAATCCTGACTGATAGCAGTCCATTCTTGCATAATCAATGCTTGCATTTTGCCAGAATTTGTTGGTTTTTGTTTGTCCACCCGTCTCTTGATGATTGACCACAAGTTCTCAATGGGATTAAGATCTGGAGAGTTTCCAGGCCATGGACCCAAAATCTCTATGTTTTGTTCCATGAGCCATTTAGTTATCACCTTTGCTTTAGGGCAAGGTGCTCCATCATGCTGGAAAAGGCATTGTTGGGCGCCAAACCGCTCTTGGACGGTTGGGAGAAGTTGCTCTTGGAGGACATTCTGGTACCATTCTTTATTCATGGCTGTGTTTTAGGCAAGACTGTGAGTGAGCCGATTCCCTTGGCTGAGAAGCAACCCCACACATGAATGGTTTCAGGATGCTTTACAGTTGGCATGAGACAAGACTGGTGGTAGCGCTCACCTCTTCTCCGAATAAGCTGTTTTCCAGATGTCCCAAACAATCGAAAAAGGGATTCATCAGAGAAAATGATTTTGCCCCAGTCCTCAGCAGTCCACTCCCTGTACCTTTTGCAGAAAATCAGTCGGTCCCTGATGTTTTTTCTGGAGAGAAGTGGCTTCTTTGCTGCCCTCCTTGAATCCAGCCCTTGCTCAAAGAGTCTCCGCCTCACAGTGCGTGCAGAAGCACTCACACCAGCCTGCTGCCATTCCTGAGCAAGCTCGGCACTGCTGGTAGTCCGATCCCACAGCTGAAACAGTTTTAAGATACGGTCCTGGCGCTTGCTGGTCTTTCTTGGGCGCCCTGGAGCCTTTTTGACAACAATGGAAGCTCTCTCCTTGAAGTTCTTGATGATGCGATAGATTGTTGACTGAGGTGCAATTTTTGTAGCTGCGATACTCTTCCCTGTTAGGCCATTTTTGTGCAGTGCAATGATGGCTGCACGTGTTTCTTTAGAGATAACCATGGTTAACTGAAGAGAAACAATGATACCAAGAACCAGCCTCCTTTTAAAGTGTCCAGTGATGTCATTCTTACTTAATCATGACTGATTGATCGCCAGCCCTGTCCTCATCAACACCCACACCTGTGTTAATGGATCAATCACTAAAACGATGTTAGCTGCTCCTTTTAAGGCAGGACTGCAATGATGTTGAAATGTGTTTTGGGGGTTAAAGTTCATTTTCTGGGCAAATATTGACTTTGCAAGTACAGTAATTGCTGTTAAGCTGATCACTCTTTGACATTCAGGAGTATATGCAAATTGCCATTACAAAAAATGAAGCAGTAAACTTTGGAAAAATTACTATTTGTCTCATTCTCAATACTTTTGGCCATGACTGTATATATATATATATATATATATATATGTATATATATATATATATATATATATATATATAGGGTTGTGTAGGATACTCCAAGTGCGGATATGACTTAAAAATTGTACAATGAAATTGTAAAATTCTGTATTATTTATTATATTGGGGTTGGTCACTTTATATAAAAAAATTCCAAAAGGGTGATAAAATGTAATGTTTGGCACATACAACTATAGATTACTTCCCCGGAGTTTGCCTTCTTCCTAAGGTGCGCCTGGAGGCCATGTTTCTCCCCAGGTAAGTTATACACCTCTACCCATCTACGTGATGTACAAGAAAACATGATTCATCAGACCAGAACCCTTTCTTCTATTACTCTATGGTTCAGTTCTGATGCCCATATACCCTTGTAGGTGCTTTTGGCTGTAACCGGGTCAGCATGACAATGACCAGTGTGCATCTCCATATGTAATAAGCTGCAATACTTTATCCTGACATCTTTTCTTCATAGCCAAAACTTAATTTTTCAGCAATATGTGCCACAGTATTTCTTCTGCAGCACCGGACCAGCTGGGGCTACTGTACCTTTCGTTCCACACAAGTATCAATGAGCCTTGGGCGCCCATGACTCCGCCACCTGCTCACCGGATGTTCTACCCTGGTAGGCACTAACTATTGTATGCCAGGCACACCCCACAACACCTGCTGTTTTTGAGATCTTCTGACAACCCTCATGGGGGCACCTCTGACAAGGAGAATATTGAGATCTCTAGACATCATGATTTGTCCATTGAAAATGGAGCTGTTTAGGGAATAGAGCGCACAGAACATAGGGAAAAAAAACAGTGGAGGGGGAAAGAAATAATTTGAGGTGCTCACCTGGAGGGATTGTGAGAGTCACAGCTCCTAAACCAGGAGTAATATAACGCTAGCTGCCATCTATAAGAAATATCTTTTATGTATTCTTTTACCCTATGCACAAAATAAACGTTCATGGAAAACTATGAATTGGCAGCAGCGTGTGCAATGTCCTCAAGGGCCAACATACATACGCTGAAAGTAGATTTGCAAATAACATTTTTCGCTGTTGCCCGTTCCTGTGGCACCATTAATGTACTAGGCCTTAATGAGTTTGGTGACATAACGTCTTGTGATCGCTATTTTAACTCTCTAAGAACCAGGGAGTTTTTTATTTAAGCGCTTTTTGTGTTTATGGAGCTGACGTTTTTATTGATACCAATTTGGAGCACATATAACGTTTTGCTAGCTTTGTATTGGATTTTTTTTGTTAAGTGAGGTGACAAAGAACCCACAATTTTGGCATTTTGATTTTTTTTTTCTGCAATGTTTACCGTAAAGGTTAATTACCATAATTCCATACTTTGATACATCTGACTTTTACGGATGTGGCGATACCAAATGTTTTTTTTTCCGTTTCTTTGTTTTTAATAGGGAAAACGTGGGATAGTTAAAAATTATCTATTTTTTATATTTTGACTTTTTATTTTTTTTTCATTTTTTTTGTACCCATTAGTGGACTTAAACATGTGATCCTTGGATTGCTTATATATACTGTAATACCACAGTATTGCGGTATTTACTAGAAATCATGGTTGCCTATGGCACTCAGTCTGCTGTAAAAAGTACTAAGATGGGCCTTAAAGGTAAAGGCATTTTGCCCATAGCGGTAGACCACGTGGCCACTATGGCGCTCATTAGCTGGGAAAGCCTGATGCTACAGGGCTTTCTTCTTCCGCATATCATTCTTTGAAAGATGGCCTTTGTTCCTCATCATTCAGCCTGTACGTCTGTGCTCGAAGTCTCAGCACTGCAGGTGCAATGACGTCACTAGATCGGGCCCTCTGTGCGGAATTTTTTTTTATTTTGGCAACAAGAAAAGCGTAAACTGTGGGATCCATCATACATGATGTGGGGCGGCCATCATACTGTGTGAGCGAACTGTTGGGGGCCATCATACTGTGTGAGCGAACTGTGGAAGACATCATACTGTGTGTGTATATGTGTGGGGGGCTGTAAGAGCATCATACTGTGTGTGTGTGTGGGGGGGGGAGTAGTGTAGGTGCATTATACTGGTGGGGTTTGCCATGGGGTCATCATGTTGTCCATGTAAGGACTACTGTGGGAGAAAATTATGACAGGAGATTCACTCCGAGGTATCGCACCGTGTGTGGAGGGCAGCATACTCTATGGGGTTTATTAAAATGGTATCAGTGTGTGCAAACAAGAGGAATCAGTAGCAGGGGCATTATTTCTGTGTCCAAGCCACAAAACATGTCCTCTCCCTGTATTTAAAAGTTGGAAAGTAGGCCCTTGTGTGACTGCATCAATATGTTATAACCCTGCCTAGTCCATCAATATAGACTCTTGGTATGGGGCCCCATGATTTCTATGAACGCCTCTGCTTAAGCTGGCCCCCGGCTGCTGTGGTAACCCATCGATTAACAGCGCACATTCAAAATAGTTAACAGACACCATCAGCTTCTTGTGGAGTTCCTGAGCCACCTCCACACACGCAGGCTCCTTCTCAGGATGTTCATTCACATCCTAATGCGGTGAGAGGTTACATATAAAAATAAAATCCTAAAATCTTGGAATTTTTGCTTTGCCCACTAATACTCCATTTACACAGACAGATTAGTGGCAGTAAACCACCACTAACTGGTAAATATTTACTGATTGTCGGAGGTTTAGAAGCCTGTTTACACAGGAAAACCATGCTAAATGATGTGCGTTGAACGTTCAGAAGGCGTAAGCTTTGCAGCTCCTCAGAAGAATTTTTTATTTTTACCAGGAGACCTGGACCCCCCGTGGTCTAGAGGTCTCAGGGGGTCTCAGCGCTGCTGGGACCCCTGGCCCTCCCCTGGCGGATCTGCGTACCCCCTAAGGAGGTCCCCGCATAAGCCTGCCGGCCCCGGGGGATACAGGGTGCTCCCTGGCGGAGACGCACACTGCATCTAGGGGTCCCTGCGAGCTCCGCCGTGGGGGGGAGCGAAGGGCCATGGCGTCACACATCCCTGGGGGTCCCTGTGGCGCTCAGCTGGGTAAGTGCCCTGTGTGTGTGTGTGTGTGTGTTACTGTCTTATGGTGACTGCACCTTTTGTCTTTTCAGGCAGAGGTGTAATACTGGAGAATGCACATCACCGCTGCTGTTAGCAGGGGAGCGGGTCAGAGGAGCGCGGGCTCCGTTAGTGTAACGGGGGGGCGTGGCTTATGTTCTTGGCTGCCTGCCATCGTCTGTGCAGACAGGAAGCGCCTGGAAAGCGCGCGCTGGGCAGTCCCCGCCCCCCTCCTGCCTTCCTTCTCTTCGGCTCTGCAAACGGCCATTGCCTCACGTAGCTCAGCGCTGTCCTCTCCCTCCCCCCTGCTCTCCGCTCTCACACACAGGCTCCAGGAAGCTGGTGAGTCATCTGTTTGTCTCATCTCTACAGCACAGAGCGCTGCTGTCTTCTCTGCTGCATGCACACCTTAGTCCTTTTAAGGCAAGGTGCATTGCGTGTTCAGCAGCATTAACCCCTTCTGGCCATCATCAGAAAACCTTTTTTCTGCAATGCTGGGGTAGCTTTTCTCCCTCTAAGGAGAATCTTTAACCCTTCAGTGCTTGGTAAATTGTTTTGTGGGAACAGGCTGTGATAGCAGGATCTCACTTCCCCGGTTACTGTGCTCTTGTAAGGGGTTATTACTGCTCTTTCCGCGACGCTCGCTACTGAGTAGGGGGCATGTCGGATCAGGGTCCAGGCGGCGCGGACCTCTCTCCCGGCCCGCTTCAGGATCGGTCACGCGTATCTGATATGCCGGGGTTGACGGCGTCAGGTTCGTCTCTGGTCAGGGGCCTCAGTGATGTTAAAGCGCTCACTCGCTCCATTGACAGTCTGTCTGACCTCCTGGGTCACTGGGTATCAGCTAAGTCCCTACCGGCGCGGGGCAAGAAGCGCCACAGGCCTGTGGTGGCGCTGTCTCCTCCGCGCAGCGCATCAAAGGCTTCGGATTCACCGACAAGCTCTGCTGGTGAGATCTCCGATTCTGATGAAGAGGATCGGCAGGGTCGCTCGGCTTCGCTTTCAGGCCACGTGGATGCTCTTATTGGAGCCATGCGGGAAGTGTTATAGCTGTCTGAAGAGGTGACGAGGCCGGGCAAGTCGGCCCGGCTGTATCAGGAGTCGCGTCGGGCTCGTTCGACACTGCCAGCGCACGATGAACTTAACGAGGCGGTGGAGAGAGAATGCCTGTGTCCGGATAAGCGCTTCCAAGGGATGCGGTTTTTTGATGCCCTGTATCCCTGCTCCACAGAGACGATCGCTAATTGGGTCCCCTCTCCTGAAGTGGACGTGCCATTGTCTCAGCTGAGCAAATCTTCTTTGCTTCCGGTTAAAGGGAAGGCGAGTCTACAGGATCCGCTGGACAGAAGGACGGAGTTAGCGGCGAAGTCCATCTACGAGGCCGTGGGTCATGGATTCCGAGCGGCCTTGGGGGCCATGTGGGGACAGCCTGTACATCTAGTGCACTAGTTAGGCGTTGGGCCAGATGGTGATGCTGAGCAGTGTCTGCCCTGGCTGGACCAGAATGGGAGACCACAGAATCCACAGATGATTCTGACCCAATTTCATGCCCAGCACATGCCTGACACCTAACATTATACTGGTGAGGCTTCCCTGAGATGGTTGGATCAGCTGCGGTCAGCATGGCAAGATGGGACTCCGCTGTCTGACGTGGAAAGGCTCTTCCAGCTGTTGGAAGAGGTGGCCCGATATAGCAGAGACGCAGTGCTGGATACTACTTTGTTTCTGTCCAGGGCTCAAGCCTCGGCCGTCACAGTCAGTAGAGCACTGTGGCTCAAACAGTGGACTGGAGACGCAGTATCCAAACAAGGTTTGCTTACTCTGGCGTACAAGGGCGGTCTGCTTTTTGGTTCGGACCTCACGGAGCTGATTGCTAAGGCCAAGGATGTGGCTTTGCCACAGCGGAAAGCAGCGGCCTCTACGTCTGACAGGTCAAGTGCCGGTAGTGGTCGTCGGTCCTTTCGACCCAGGGGACGATTCGATCAGCCCTCTTGGAGATTGGGTCGTCCCTCGTCTTCCGGTAAGAAGTCCACCCAGAAATCCCGTACTCCCTGGAAACAGCATTTCCGTCGGGACAAAAGGGAGGCTGACAAAAAGCCCGCTAAGGCGGACTGACGCCAGGATCCCTCTCGAGGGCTCTCGGGTGGGAGGTCGGCTGCTACAATTCGGGTCGGTTTGGGCGTCCCACGAATCGGACGCCTGGGTGACACGGGTTGTGTCAGCGGGCTATTTCATAGAGTTTCACTCTCTACCCCCGGACAGGTTTCGTCAGTCTCGCATCCCGTCCGTGCCCAAGCTGGCTGCTGCTCTGCTGCGGGAGGTCAACTCTCTTCTGCAGCAGGGTGTAGTGGTTCCGTTTCCGCCGGAGGACCGGGGAAGGGGGTTTTTACTCTAACCTTTTTGTGGTCCCCAAAAAGGAGGACAAGTTTCATCCCATTCTGGACCTCAAGGATTTGAATCTTCATGTCCGAATCCGGAAATTCCGTATGGAGTCTCTTCGCTCCGTCGTGGCGGCCTTGTCGCAGTACGATTTTTTGGTGTCGATCGACATCCGCGATGCCTATTTGCATGTCCCTGTTGGCAGGGCTCACCAGTGCTTCCTGCGTTTCGCCGTAGGGCAGGCCCATTACCAATTTGTGGCCCTACCTTTCGGGTTGGTCTCGGCGCCCAGGGTTTTTACAAAGGTTCTGGCGCCGCTCATGGCGCTCCTTCGAAAGCAAGGAGTTCCGATTCTCCCCTACCTGGACGACCTGTTAATTGTGGCGCCCACAGCGGAGGAGGCAGTGACAGCTCGCGATCTCTCCCTTCAGCACCTGGAAGACTTCGGGTGGCTGGTCAATTGGAAGAAGTCGTCATTGGAGCCGTCGCAGTCAATCCTGTTCTTGGGGATGCATTTCGACACCGTACGGGCAGTGGTGTCCCGCCCTCCGGACAAACAAGCGAACCTTCGTCACCACGTCCAGGCTATGAGGTCGGTGAGGGCGATGTCCCTTCGGAAGTGCATGCGCCTTCTGGGTCTGATGGTGGCAGCAATGGAAGCGGTGCCGTTTGCACAATTTCATTCCCGGGATCTCCAAGATCTTATTCTGACCCGTTGGGACCAATCGCCGACTTCGCTGGATCGCTGTGTCGTCATCTCCCGCAGGGTGCGAGAGTCTCTTGGATGGTGGTTACGTCTGGAGGCTCTATCCCTGGGGAAATCCCTTCTTCTCCCACGGTGGTCGGTGATTACCACCGATGCCAGCCTGACTGGCTGGGGGGGGGGTTTGGAACGACCTCTGGGTTCAGGGGGTCTGGTCGTCAGAGGAGTCGTCTCTGCCAATCAACATTCTGGAGTTGAGAGCAATATTTCTCTGCCTCCGACATTGGACGGTCCCTTTGAGCGGTCTGCCGGTCCGGATTCAGACGGACAATGCGACAGCTGTCGCGTATATCAACCATCAGGGCGGGACGAGGAGTTCCAGACTCATGATGGAGGTCTCTCGGATCCTGCTTTGGGCCGAGTTCAGGGTTCCAGTCATCTCCGCGTTTCACATCCCGGGTGTGCTGAATATCTCGGCGGACTTCCTCAGTCGCGAGCGGGTAGATCCCGGAGAATAGAGTCTTCATCCGGAGGTTTTTACTCTGCTGTGCTCCCGTTGGGGGACTCCCCAAGTGGACTTGATGGCATCCAGGCTGAACGCCAAGATTCCGACAATCATGTCCAGGTACAGGGACCCGGAGGCTGTGGCGGTAGATGCTCTAGTGGCCCCGTGGGACCAGTTCGAGCTGATCTATGTGTTTCCGCCGGTATCCTTACTTCCTCTGGTGATCAGGCGGATCAATCTCGAACGAGTATCGGCGATTTTGGTGGCGCCGGATTGGCCGCGGAGGGTGTGGTATTCAACGCTGGTGTCTCTTCTGGCAGCGCCTCCGTTTCCACTGCCTCTTCGCCCGGACCTGTTAACTCAAGGGCCCATTCGTCATCCGGACCTGAAGTCACTTCGTTTGACGGCGTGGCTCTTGAGACCGAAATCTTGACCCGTCGTGGGTTTTCGTCCGAGGTCATTGCCACCTTGCGGGCGGCCAGAGGTCCAGCTACGACTAGTATTTATCACAGAACTTGGGAGGCCTTCTATTCATGGTGTTCTGGATCGTCAAGGAACCCGAGGGTTTTTTCCATTCCCAACTTCTTGGCCTTTCTGCAATGTGGTCTGGTCAAGGGTCTAGCAGTTAGTACCTTGCGGGGTCAGGTCTCTGCACTATCCGGGCTTTTTCGGAAGGCTATTGCCTCACGCAGGGATGTGCGTTCATTTTTTCGCGGGGTTGCACATAAGTTTCCGCCTCGGAGGGCGGTTGTGGCTCCTTGGCGGCTCAATTTAGTTTTGGAGGCTCTTCAGCATGGGCCGTTTGAGCCTATGGATTCAGCTACGCTTTACTTGCTTTCTTGGAAGGTAGCCTTCCTGGTGGCGGTCACCTCTTTAAGAAGGGTTTCGGAGTTGGCGGCACTGTCTTGCTCGCCCCCTTTTTTGGAATTCCACCCGGATCGTGTGGCGCTTCGTACCCGTGGAGATTTTTTACCTAAAGTGGTGTCGCGTTTTCCACCTCAATCAGGACATCCTGTTGCCTTCCCTCTGTCCGAAACCAAAGAGTCTGAAGGAGCGGGCCTTGCACTCGTTTGATTTGGTGCGGGCATTGAAGTTCTATCTTTCAATCACGCAAGGGTTTCGAAAATCGGATTCTCTGTTTGTGATTCCTGCTGGTCGTCGCCATGGTCAGCGGGCTTCCAAGGACACTATAGCTCGGTGGATATGTTCGGCTATCCTGGAGGCGTACCGGCTCAAGGGCGAGCCTTGTCCGGTTAAGGTTCAAGCTCATTCCACGAGAGCTGTTGGTTCGTCGTGGGCTTTTCGTCAGGGGGCTTCGGCAGCGCAGCTCTGCCGGGCGGCTACCTGGTGCTCCGTTCACACTTTTACTAAATTTTATAAAGTGAACGTGAGTGCTTCCGCCAATGCGGCCTTGGGACGCAGGGTCCTGCAGGCGGCAGTGGTTTAGGTTATCTCTTTATTTTTTGTTCGGCGCTTGTTGCGCACTTGCCTAAGTTGTTGGGGTGTTGGCGATCCTGCCACTGTTTCCCACCCTTGAGTTTTGGACTGCTTTGGGACTTCCCACTAGTAATGGATCTGTGTCTCCCTTCCTTCCCTTCTGCTGCTGAAAGACGGATTTTGGTAAGACCTTACCTGTAAAATCCTTTTCAGCGAAGGAAGGAAGGGAGACACAGCACCCTCCCATGGCAGAAGTGTATTATGGTTTTTCTAGATGCGGCGCGACTCCCTCCTGATGGCGGTCATCTGGTCTGGGGTTGGCGCACTAGGGCTCTGTTCCAGCATTGCCAGCTCATCGCAGTTGTCAGGTCCAGTAAGTAGTGCCTGGGACTGTGTGTTTTCATGCTGTTACATACATAACCTGTTCTCTCACATTTATGAATTTTCAGAAGGGGTTGTGTTGTTCCCCTGGTGTTGTCTGCTCTTCCTTAGCTTGTGTACGGACTGGAGAACATGGGAGTAGGAGGAGCCTAAGTTGGAGGGGCCGGTTGTCACTTTTTCTAAATCTGAGGTGAACTATCCTGTGGGGCTCCGCCTACCCCCACTAGTAATGGATCTGTGTCTCCCTTCCTTCCTTCGCTGAAAAGGATTTTACAGGTAAGGTCTTACCAAAATCCGTCTTTTTCTCGTTTTACCCTATAGCCTATTTACACTCCACTTCTCAGCAGCTCTCGTTTATAATCTTTCAGTGTAAATGCATATTAAGTCTCAGCATTGGCTTACCCTGCCTGTTCTGTAGAGATTCTCAGCAGCCATCTTATTATCATCACAGACAGGATTAAAATAAAAGGTAACATCTTGTCATATAGATAATACAGGATCCACCATTCACAAAAGGCGATGGTCTCAGCTGACCTTCTCCCCCCTCTCTGCACAATGACCTCTGCACAGGTCAGAGAGCATGCCTATAACCCAGTGAACATCCACAGTCTAAAGTGGTCCATATATCCACTGTAAGGCTTATCAGCTCAGGTAATATTGCCGCCTGATCATTTAGAGAGAATACAATTAGAAAAATCTTGACAATCAGAAATTAAAAACCTATTGATAAAAAAGAATATAAATGTCTGGTTTTAATAATTACAGAAATTTCTAGCTGATATATTCCTTAACATGATCAACACTCGTATAAGACGTAGATAGTACTCGGACCTCACAAGTGACCGTGGTCAGATAGTATTTAATCTAAATCACAATTAGTCAGGAAGCAGGAAACCACTAGAATAAAATTCCGCAAGTACAACAAACGTGATTGTATATTATCATGTCACTGAATTTTGGGTCTTCTATCCTTTGGATTACGAGCTCGGAGAGAATGAAGACACAGGACAGGATGTTTGTGTCTAAACATACTCTAAAAACTTTATTACAAAACACAGGGCTAATATACACCCTAAAGGCAGGAAACGGATTTGCCATATATGGTTCGATTATACAGTTTAGCTGAACAAGCGAAAAAAACTAGTTTCTGTATGCTTTAAAATATTTAATTAGACTTATCTAGTTAGCAAGGTCATTTCATCTTTCTGCAAGAACACATTATTGCTACAAGAAGAAACATCTGGCCAGGGAGAATCACGTTATCTTTTTAGCAAGGACACGCTATTGATACAAGAAGGAACATTTCAGCTTGCTGTTTTTTTACCTAAAATAACTGTCAGACTTATATAGCATAGATGGGGCCTTTAAACTTGAGGGACTCCATCTTCTGCTATAACATTCCATCCTTTTGTTCCTTCATTTATCAATACGAATTTCTATGTTTTCTTTTAGTACAACGCTGAATACACATTAAAAAAAGCTTAAAAACCAAATAAACCGCAAGACACATTAGCAAAACCTGTAAAATAGCTTGTACTATACCAGCCAACCACCCGCCAATACCTTTAAACCAATTTGCGGGATTTAGAAAGGAAAATCTCTGTGTGGAATTATTGGCCAAAGTATCTGAACAGTTCACTCAAAAGTTTATCTCTTCCCATGAGACTGGGACAGCGAGAAAGGGTATGCTAGTGGACGTCACAGGGGCATGTGTACATATCCAACAATTAGCAATGGTCTGGTTTTGTTCCTTTAGTCCATCGATTAGAGCAAGATGGTGTCTAATGAATCTATTGTCGTCTCCATCCATGGTGCCTAACCTAGTCCATGCACCTGTGGTCGCAAGGATGCAGGTAAGTTCAAACAATGTCATCAGTCTTTGTCCGCTGGTTCTCCTAGTATCTTTTTGCAATGGGACGCGTGGATCCAGGTCTCTTTTCCCTCTAACTTAACGGCTGTGCTTGTGGTCAGCAGAACTTGAAAGGGTCCATCAAACCGTGGATCTAGGCTTTTCCTCACGTGTCTTTTTATAACCACCCAGTCTCCAGGTTGCAGCGTATGGCTGCTAGAGTCTTGATCTGGATCTGGAAGAGAACTGAAGACATTATCATGTACTTGCTTAATCTTTTTGTGTAAAGTCCTCACATAGGAACTTAGCACATGGTTGTTCATTTCTAATGCTTGCGGATAGAAACACCCTAGGCTGGGTACGCTGCCAAACAATATCTCATATGGAGAGAGTCCAGTCTTTCTATTAGGCGTGTATCTTACTGAAAACAGAGCAAGTGGTAAACAGTCCGGCCATGGTTTTCCTGTCTCAGCCATGGCTTTCTGAATTTTTAATTTCAATGTCCCATTCAGTCTTTCCACTTTACCACTACTTTGTGGGTGATATGGGGTATGGAATGCTTGTTGAATTCCTAGAGCTGACATGACTTCATTCATTATTTCACCTGTGAAGTGTGTACCTCTGTCACTCTCAATTACCTCTGGTACCCCATACCTGCAGACCACCTCCGCAAGCAGTTTCTTTGCGGTTGCCGCAGCCGTGGCTTTGGCAATCGGGAAAGCCTCTGGCCATCCTGAAAACAAATCAATACAAACCAACACATATTCCCATGATCCTGACTTTGGCAGCTGAATATAATCAATTTGCAGTCTCTCGAATGGATAGAGGGGCCGGGGGGTGTGTTTGGGTGGTGTTTTAACTACTCTACCCTGATTATATGTAGCACATATCATGCACCCTTGTACCAGGTTTTCAATACAGGTGGAGAATCCTGGTGCCACCCAATGTTTCTGCATCACACTCATCACACCCGTTTTAGATTGGTGTGTCGGCCCATGTAGTATCTGGGCAGCTGCTGGGTACAGTGCCCTTGGAAGTCATCGTCGTGTCCCTTTCCCCCATACCCCATTTGCTTCATTCAGGCATGCACCTTCCTTTAACCACTTATCAACCTCCTCCTTTTGAGCCTGAGCCTGCATTTGGGATAAGATGTCCTCCGACACAAAGGGGTTTTTAGGGGCACTTAACTGACGTACTGTTGACCCTTGTTGCGGCTTACAGGCTGCTGTTTTTGCCGCTGCATCTGCCATCGCATTTCCTCTGCTTACCTGGTCGGTGCGTCTGGTATGTGCTCTTACCTTTATGACAGCTACTTGTTTAGGTAGTTGTAGCGCATCAATTAACTGCTGGACCGCATCAGCATTCTTAATGGGGTGTCCTGCTGCCGTCAGGAAACCTCTTGACTTCCATATTGGACCAAAATCATGCGATATACCGAATGCGTACCTAGAATCTGTGTAAATGTTAACAATACTACCTTCCGCTAGTTTACAGGCCTCGGTTAGGGCCCTAAGTTCAGCTTCTTGAGCCGACTGGTGTGGGAGCATTGGTTCTGCCTTGATTACTGCATTGAGGGAGACAACTGCATATCCAGTATGGAAGGTACCTGAATCGTCCTGATGACGGGATCCATCTACAAAAAATTCAAAATCTGCATTTTGTAATTCATGTTCAAATCCAGTAGGTAAACCTGCCGTTTCTTGTGCCATCATTTGTACACAGTCATGAGGAACTTCCTCTCTTGGATCTTCCTTAAAAAGCACAGTACCTGACTCCTCCTTTAGATCCGAGAGAGGTAACAAAGTTGCTGGATTCAGGGTAGTACACCTCTGTAAAGAAACATTGGGAGGCATTAACAGTGCACATTGTAACCTGAGATGACGTGCTGCTGAGAGGTGAGCGGGTTGCACTTGATTCAATATAGTGTAGACATCATGAGGTGTTAGAACGGTGAGCGGGTGGTCAAGAACAATGTCTGCGGATTTATGGAGTAATAGTCCAACAGCATGCAGAGCACGTACACAGGATGGTGCACCTCTGGCTACCGCATCCAATCTGCCACGAAAGTAGGCAACAGGTCTCTGATTATCACCGTGTGTTTGAGTTAAAACTCCTGCTGCATGTCCAGCTTGTTCATGAAGGTACAGAGTAAATGGGAGCTCATAATTAGGGGTACCCAAAGCTGGAGCGGCCAAAATACGGTTCTTGAGAGAATAAAAACAGTCTATTGCCTCTGATGTTAGTACAAAAGGTGTTGGGGTAAGACAGTCATAGAGGGGCTGCATTAAAACAGAGATGGCATGAATCCACTGTCTGCAATAGGAAACAAGTCCAAGAAAAGTTCTGAGGGCTGCAACATTAATGGGGACGGTGAATGCCTGTACTGCTTGTTTGCGTGCATGAGCTCCTGGTGTAATGCAATGTCCCAAAAAGGTGACTGAAGATTTACAAAACTGAAGCTTATCTTTCGATGCCTTGCAGCCAGCGTGATAGAGAAACAACATAAGCGATATAGTTGCACTATGACATTGTTTCCTGGAGGGGGCACAAATGAGCAGGTCATCGACATATTGCAGAACAACGATATGTGGTTCAGACCATCCCTCCAGTATTTCCTGCAGGCTTGCAGTGTACATTGTGGGTGAATTCTGGGCACCCTGTGGCAACACTGTCCATGTATATTGACTACCCTGGAATGTGAAAGCAAACAGGTACTGGCAGTCAGGATGTAATGGTACACTGAAAAATGCATTTGCCAAATAAACCACTGAAAAGCAAAGAGAATTAGAAGGTATCTGTGACAGAAGAGTATGCGGGTTGGGCACAACTGGTGTTAGAAGTTCTGTGGCTTTGTTAACCAACCGGAGGTCATGGACCATTCTATATGCGGCTGGTTGTCCTGGCACGCTCTTTTTCTTTACTGGGAACAGGGGAATGTTGCAAGGGGACTGGGTTTTGACTAGGACTCCTCTCTGTAGTAATTTTTGGACCTGCTGGGCTATGGCATTCTCCTGAGCCGAGCTAAGGGGATACTGCTTCTGTTGAGGCAAGATGGCTCCTGGTTTTAATTTCACCATTACTGGTTGAACTCTTAACCTACCAACATCTGTTTTGCCTGAGGCCCAAAAATCATGTGGTACAGCCTGCTCCAATATCGGGGGAAACTCATTTGTCTCTTCTATGCTGGCAATATCTAGTGACATATTTTTGCAAAGGGTACTTGGTTTTAAACCTGGGGTCATGGTGACAGTGCCATCGGGATGATACTCAATATGTGCTTGTAATTGGGACAACACATCATTTCCCAAAAGGTTACATTGGCCTCGGGGCGATACCATGAGCTGGCTATGTACAGTAGCTCCTTGAATTTGCAGGGGAATTCTTTTAGTGACAGGAAGCAGGACAGACGGGGAATTGAAGGGGGTGGCAATGACATGATGTGAAAAATCAGTGTCAGTATATGGCCAATCACCTTGCGTAATTACTGAATTGTCGGCCCCCGTATCTACTTGGAAATCGATTTCATGTCCCCCTGGTAGGTTCACCTGCACTATACAACTGGGAGTTGGGGGTAAGGAGATGAGGGGGTTCATGTGCAAGCTTCCCTCATCCTATGGGGGCGTTGTTTGGTCGGCTGGAGGACCCGTACTCTGAGCATTTGGATACGGGTTGGTCCTACAGTTCTTTCTAAAATGTCCTGGCTTTTTACATCCGTAACATAGTCTCTGTCCTTCTCCTTCAGTCTGTCCTCTGCCTCTGTTGTTTCTGGGGGTCGTCTCTACTATATGTATTCTGGCAGCTCTTTTTGCCTGCGCTATGTCATGCTGTGCCCCCTGAGCTATTCTAGCTAAATCTTCTGCCTTCACTGATCTCCAGTCCGGTCTACTTGCTTTTACCTTCTCTGCAATCTCTTTCTTTAGTCCATTCATGAAAGCACTTGCTAATACCCTCTCACTAGTCTTATTCCCGGGGTTGAACCCCATTTCTGACCAGGTTTTCTTTAGTGCATAGAAATAATCCTTAGGATCTTCCTCCTTTCCCTGCACTCTATCTTCTAGTGTAACTTGCTTTTCTGCTTGCCTGTCTTGACATGCTTTTACCAACGCTGCTGCGAATAGGACTCCAGCTGCTGCATCATTAGATTCTGCATCTACGGGTCCGGTCCTATTGGCATACTGTTTTTTTGTCTCATCTATCAACCTATCATAGCGGGCTTCATCTGCCAATTTTCCCTTAATTACCCCCTGCAGATCTATTCTAGTGGCATGATACGTATCCTGTATGGTGGTGATCATTCTAGCAAAACCCATAGGGGACTGGGACGGATCTGGCAGCTGGGAGATCAGTGCCAACTGCTCTGAAGGACTCCATGGTCTATACATTAACATTGTACGAGCTTCCTGACCTGGAACCACTGCATCCCCCCCTGCTGCTGCTGCTGCTGGTGTTCCTGGCACAACTACCGTCCTCATTGGGAATAGACTAGCTGGGTGGGGTCTCGGTCCTCCACATGCCACACAGATGTCTACTGTCAAGGGGTTCTGTTGTCCACATCTGGGGCAAACCCAACATTTAGGTTCCTGGGAATTCTGGTACTGGGGTGGGGGTGACGTCGGGAGCGGACAGGGAGGAAAATCTGTCATTCCAGTTTTTGTCAGTCTGTAACGTCCGTCTCCTAATTCTTCAATCTTTCCTTCAAAATAAGCGCATGCATTCATCCATACATCTACTGTCTTCAACAGACCCTTATCTTTCAACCATCCATGATAGGAGTTAAAGAAGGATTTCCATTTCTCTCCATTCATCTCTCCATTCTCATTCATTCCCGCTTTACACAATATTTTGTCAATTCCAATCAGTGCCTGTTTCCCTTCTCTGCGTACCACTAAGTCTTTGGCTATAATGCCTTCCTTGGCATTTTGGTTCCCCATTTTTTTCGGTTCTCCTCACCTAGAAGAGACTCCTCAGTCACTTAGACAATGGGCCACAAAGGTTTCTGAACCATTCCACTACTAGCCTCTCTAGGACTTATACGCCAACCAGAAAAACAGACCAAAAACATCAATCCCGGGACACATCCACAACACAATCATCGGATCCATACTTTCATTAAATTCTCCAAAGGATAGAAGGCAGGACTGTCAATTTATCTGAGGGATTCTACTGGTTCAAAGGGACCTGAGCCAGACAACAATCTGTTGAATTACCTGGGGAGCCGACCGCTCGGGGGTGAGGGAGTCTCTTCTATGCAGTGATATAATTAGGTAGAATATAACAGTTATTCTTACCTCAGCGCTGTATATATCACCAACAGAGAGCTTCACTCGTCCCACGTCTCGGACCGGTCGAGCACCCTTGGGTAGATTAACTCAAGGTCCCTGTTCGAGGCGCCAGCTGTCGTCACTGAATTTTGGGTCTTCTATCCTTTGGATTACGAGCTCGGAGAGAATGAAGACACAGGACAGGATGTTTGTGTCTAAACATACTCTAAAAACTTTATTACAAAACACAGGGCTAATATACACCCTAAAGGCAGGAAACGGATTTGCCATATATGGTTCGATTATACAGTTTAGCTGAACAAGTGAAAAAAACTAGTTTCTGTATGCTTTAAAATATTTAATTAGACTTATCTAGTTAGCAAGGTCATTTCATCTTTCTGCAAGAACACATTATTACTACAAGAAGAAACATCTGGCCAGGGAGAATCACGTTATCTTTTTAGCAAGGACACGCTATTGATACAAGAAGGAACATTTCAGCTTGCTGTTTTTTTACCTAAAATAACTGTCAGACTTATATAGCATAGATGGGGCCTTTAAACTTGAGGGACTCCATCTTCTGCTATAACAATCATTAGGCTATATTTAGTAGCTTTACCGAGAATTCTATAATAAAGGCTCAGTGGTCAATGTTCTCGTGTATAAAACATTCACATAACATAAAAATAAGTAACAATGCATAACACTGACGTGGTAAATATAAAGCTTCCTCCTAAAAGGAAAACCCCACGCGGGGAGAGGACCACATCTGAAGACTCGACAATGACACATTATGATGGAATGATCATCTCGGAGCTTCTCCTGCTGAGCCTTCACCTCTTTCCAGGACATCGAGGAAAAAAAGAAAATACCTGACTATTCAAGGAACCATTCCTAAATAATTCTTAGTATTCTGGGATATTTGGCTGCATCCATTCTTTATGGAAATAAGGATCTACAAAAGCCAAACTGTTGTAAAATGCAGCAAATGTTCTATTGTGTGGTATACTGGGATCTATGGGGGCTTCAAACTCTGGGGTGACCATTATAAAGCAGCACAGAGCCCATTGTATAAACTCTACTGGTATATTTAGCTGTATTAGAACCAAAATATCTAACTGAAGGCCCACCATACATATTAGACTAATGTTGACCTATCCCACCGATATTGACAGATTCAGCTGAAACTCAAATGTGTATGGGGGCCCAGACAACTGATTGTTGGGGAAGTTAAAGGGGTATTCCTATCTCCAAGATCCTATCCCAATATGTAGTAGGTGTAATAATAATATTAGCAAATACCTCCAATTAGAAATGTAGTATAGTCCTTCTGATTAGCAATGTTGCTTACCCCATGTGCAAGGCATTGCAGTAGCTTAGGCATCCATGGTTACGACCACACATAGTTACGCTTAGTGGTCGTAACAATGAATACCTAAGCTACTGCAATGCCCTGCACATGGGGTAAGTGACATAGCTAGTCAGAAGAACTATCCTACATTTATAATTGTAGGTATTTGCTAATATTATTACACCTACTACATATTGGGATAGGATTTTGGAGATGAGAATACCTCTAAAGTGTCCGACATGTCCGATTTTGAACTATTGATCCTTCTCTTTCCCTGGAGATAGCTTATCACCAAAGACGTAGGACTGCGGTTCTCTTATAGAGAACACAGAGACACTCGGCTGAAGTACTCTTGTGTATGGGACAACGCTTTACTGTTGGAATTGCTGTGGCATAGGAGAGGAGACTGACTATGAGCATCACTATCACGGTGAAAATATTTAGGATTTTTAAAGTCCTAATTTTAGGAGGTCCAAGTCCTAAAAAAATATTATTAACCAGGAACAATGTATTATTTAGAAAAAGACTCATCCATCGCCTGATTGGATTGTTTATAGTCATCTCATCTGCCCATGTAAACAGGACGTGCTGCCGACAATAAGCAACCATCTTGGTACACTTTGTATCGGCCCTTTTGAAAAGGCTTTATATGAGCACCGGTGGACTTGTTAGTGGGGCTGTGGCCTGACGCTGATGATTGGCCACACTATCTATCAGTATTCGGTCAGTATTTTTTCTCAGGAGTGGGAGCCAAAACCAGGTGAGGAACAATCAGAGAAACGGTCTAATAGAAACAAGTCACCAATTCTGCATTTATCACCCACTCCTGGTTTTGGCTCCCACTCCTGAGAAAAAATACTGACTGATTACTGATAGTGGGGCCGTGGCCTCAGGCCACAAGTCCACAGTGCATGACCGTGCTCATTCATGTGTATTTGTACATGTGAGATCTGAAATGAACGTGAACGACTGTGACCTGTTTGGTGAGATAAAGGTTACTGACGCACTTGATCTAAACTTAGTCCCGCAGTCTGGCTTCACCCATTTTTTTCCTACAGATCATATTACCTGAACTTATCATGTGTCTTCCCAGGCTGTAAACAGAGAGGAGGCAGTACATTGTAAAGACGAGGCCTACAGCGTCCAAAGCCCAAACCCGAGAAGCCAACAACTAATCTGTCATGTGTTCAAATACATTCCACCCCTCTGTTATCCTGATCAGACAAGGAGCTCACATGGCTCATTACAGGACGGGACGGAAATTCTCTTAAAGTGATCTACACCTCCGACATTAAATGTGACGATACGTTTCTAATGTCTAGACGGAGTGAGCCGTCTTTCTTTTTGACGAAGAAGAAGCCTGCTCCCGCCGGGGAGGTAGATTTCCGGATAAATCCCCGGGCCAGATTCTCCTCAATATATTCAGACATGGACCGGGTCTCAGCAGCGGACAAAGGGTAAAAACGCCCACGGGGAGGAGTAGCGCCAGGTATCAGGTCGATTGGGCAATCGTATGGTCTATGAGGGGGTAATGTCTCTGCTTCTCTTTTATTAAAGACACCCGCATAAGACCAATAGGGAACCTGTAGGCCGGGTAGATTGGCTGGGGTAGGAGAAGGACAGGCAGGAAGAACGGGAACTAAACAAGTCTTATGGCAGTCCTCTCCCCAGCGAAGGACTTCTCCGGTCTGCCAATCAAGCATGGGTGCATGTTTCTGGAGCCAAGGTAGGCCTAGCAAGAGGGCGTGAGAGAGTCCAGGCAGAACATGGAAGAAGATGCTCTCAGAGTGCAGCATTCCCACCTGCAGAGTTATGGATTCGGTGATGAGTTGAATGGGATGCGGTAAGAGACCCCCATCCACGGAGGCGACAGATAAGGGTACAGCCAGGGGTTTGGTGGGAATGTGGTATTTCTCTACCAGGGATAGAGAAATGAGATTTCCGGCAGCTCCAGAGTCAAGTTGAGCTAGTTCACAGAAACTGTTCTCCCCGAAGATGATAGAGACCGACAGCATCAGAGATGGAGAGGGTTTACTCTTGTCTAGGACGACCTCTCTGAGCGATCCTAGACACAGGTGTTTCCCGACCTCTCTGGGCAGGAACGGATCCGGTGCTCCTTACTGCCACAGTAGAAGCAGCTCCCCTCGGCACGGCGTAATTCTTGACGGGTTTTGACCATCTTGGTCTGGTCGACCTGCATAGGCTCGGGTGAGTGCGCCTGAGGAGGAACGGAGGAAGTGACGGGTTTCTGAAAGGTAGGGGCAAGGCGTGGAAACCTCCTCTCACGGGTGACCTCTTTGGTGCGCTCCTGGAACCGGATGTCAATCCGGGTGGCGAGTGTTATTAAGTCGTCGAGAGTGGTAGGAATGTCCCGACCGGCGAGTTCATCTTTAATACGGCCGGACAGACTCTCCCAGAAGACGGACACCAGGGCGTCGTTATCCCAGGCAAGCTCCGAAGCAAGGGTACGGAACCGTATGGCATATTGGCCCACGGTGAGACTTCCTTGACGGAGGCATAGCAGAGATGAGGCGGATGAGGTCTTCCGTCCTGGTTCGTCGAAGACTTTCCGGAAAGCCGTGAGAAAGGCTGGCAGGTTGGACACCAGGGAATCTCCTCTCTCCCATAGAGGATTTAGCCAAGCCAGCGCCTCCCCCGTGAGATGGGACATGATGAAGGCTACTTTGGCTCAGTCGGTGGAAAACTGATGTGCCAAAAGTTCGAAGTGCAGAGTGCACTGGTTAGTGAAGCCCCGTGCCTGACCGGGATCTCCGCCAAAACGAGGCGGGGCGGAGAGACGGGGACCGGGAAGGGATGCTATGGTATTGCTGTGCAGCGGCGGCGCCGGGGTAGTAAGTGTGCGAGTGGAAGCAGCTCCCGATGAGACAGTCAGTGTGTCCAGGCGAGAGTTAACACGTCCACACGTCGTCCAACAGCCCAACATGGATGATGAGAAGCTGCAGGACGTCACATAATCCGCGATATTCAGGCAGAGAACACAAACCGCAATGTGCTGCCACCGACATCTTCATCAGCTCAAGAGGAGGCGACTGTGTAAGAACATCACCGTTTTGTTTTCCCCCCTGAATATCGTGGATTATTAGATGACTGATGTTCTGCTACTTTTTCTTTTTGAAGTTGTCTACACACATAATGGCTGCAGAGGACTGAGAGAAAGTCCATAGGGAACAAAAGAGAAGTCGGGAACAGAAGGGGAGACGAGGGCTGAGCCACTTACACAGACAGAAAGCTGAGGAGGACATGTTATTACTCCAGGATCTGCTCCATTCATTCCTTATGTGGCATCCAAGTGCTGAGCTCGGCTTTTTCCAAAGCCCCATAGAGAATGAATGGAGCTGCAGTTGTTCCCTGACTTTCCGTTCCTTCCCGATCAGACGATGGTTCGCAGTGGTCAGACCCCACGATCAGTAAGTGATCACTGAGCCTGTGGATAAGTGATAACTAAAGTTGACAAATCCCCAGGCCCGGATGGGATACACCCGTGAGTACTGCAGGAATTAAGTAATGTCATAGATAGACCATTATTTTTAATCTTTAAAGATTCCATAATAACAGGGTCTGTACCACAGGACTGGCGTATAGCAAATGTGGTGCCAATATTCAAAAAGGGGACAGAAACCGAACTTGGAAATTATAGGCCGGTAAGCTTAACCTCTACTGTGGGAAAAATCCTGGAGGGTTTCCTAAGAGATTCTATAATAGAGTATCTGAAGAAGAATAGCCTCATGACCCAATATCAACATGGGTTTACAAGGGACCGTTCCTGTCAGACTAATCTGATCAATTTTTATGAGGAGGCAAGTTCTGGACTGGACCAAGGAAATGCAGTGGATGTTGTGTATATGGACTTTTCAAAAGCTTTTGATACGGTTCCACACAAAAGGTTGATACATAAAATGAGAACAATGGGGATAGGGGAAAATATATGTATGTGGGTTAAGAATTGGTTCAGTGATAGGAAACAAAGGGTGGTTATTAATGGAAAACACTCAGACTAGGTCTCATTTAACAGTGGGGTACCACAGGGGTCAGTATTGGGCCCCCTTCTTTTTAACATATTTATTAATGACCTTGTAGGGGGCATACAGAGTACTATTTCAATATTTGCAGATGACACTAAACTCTGCAGGGTAATCAATACAGAGGAGGACAATTTTATATTACAGGAGGATCTATGTAAACTAGAAGCTTGGGCTGATAAATGGCAAATGATCTTTAATGGGGATAAATGTAAGGTAATGCACTTGGGCAGAGGAAATAAAATGTATAATTATATGCTTAATTGTAAAACACTGGATAAATCTGTCACTGAAAAAGACCTGGGTGTATTGGTGGACGACAAGCTCATGTTTAGTGGCCAGTGTCAGGCAGCTGCTGCAAAGGCAAATAAAATAATGGGATGCGTTAAAAGAGGCATAGATGCTCATGAGGAGAAGATAATTTTACCTCTATACAAGTCATTAGTGCGACCACACTTAGAATACTGTGTACAGTTCTGGTCTCCGGTGTATAAGAAAGACATAGCTGAACTAGAGCGGGTGCAGAGAAGAGCGACCAAGGTTATTAGAGGACTGGGGGGTCTGCAATACCAAGACAGGTTATTACACTTGGGGTTATTTACTGTGGAAAAACGAAGGCTTAGGGGTGATCTTATTACTATGTACAAGTATATGAGGGGACAGTACAAAGACCTTTCTACTGATCTTTTTACTCTGAGGCCAGAGACGGGGACAAGGGGGCATCTTCTACGTCTGGAGGAAAGAAGGTTTAATCATAATCACAGACGGGGATTCTTTACTGTAAGAGCAGTGAGACTATGGAGCTCTCTGCCTCATGATGTTGTAATGAGTGATTCACTAATAAAATTTAAGAAGGGCATGGATTCCTTTCTTGAAAAGTATAATATTACAGGTTGCAAAAACTAGATTCCATGATAGGGCGTTGATCCAGGGAACTAGTCTGATTGTCGTATGGAGTCGGGAAGGAATTTTTTTCCCCAATGTGGAGCTTAGTGTTTGCCACAGGGGTTTTTTTGCCTTCCTCTGGATCAACATGTTAGGCTATGGGTTGAACTAGATGGACTTAGTCTTCCTTCAACCTTAAAAACTATGTTACTATGTATGTAACTTGTTATCTTCAGACATCCCCTCTAAGCAATGGCGCACGCCAGCAGTGAAGGCGGGAGGAGACGCTGGGTACAGGGAAGACTTTACCTCTGGGGGCCACATATAGGGCATGTGAGGGGTGGACACTTCCCGTATTCACCATTACTGAGCCCCCGCTCTGTACCGCTCTTATCTGAGTGCAGGAGACACAGCAGTCACTAATCAGCCACTCTCCGGCACTTGCAGCTGTCCGAGCTCTGCTGTGCCTGTTAGGGGTGAAGTTCGGGTCCTAGGAGGCAGCGACTATGCAGCCTGCAAAGCAGATGACAGCCCGGGTACCACGTCTCCGGATAAATCTCCACCTTGTGAGCTGCTTCTTGTGCAGCAGCCCCATGCAAGTCGCTCCGCTCTCCTCAGCCAGCTCCTGCTGAAGACTGAGCTCCTCTGCCCAATCTAGGAGCCCAATAGCCCTGATCACACCAGTGGTAGCCCAGTGCTGCTGGGGGGGGCAGGGCTAGATCCGATTTACAGATAGCAAACTAATCAGCCCTAGATATTTCTAATAGCTGCAGAGCAGGCGACATAACTCTGACCGGTGTTCTCATAGACCTCTCCTCAGCCGGGACTAATAAGAGCAGTAAGATGGCCGTCATGGGGTCCATTGTTAGATCTCGGCTGCCATAGAAACTCATCGGCACCATGATCGCGCCTCCCTCTCCGGTCTTAAGTGCCTAAATGCTGTGAAAGCCACTGACTGTGTCATATAAGGGGTTAAGCTGCCAGGATCAGGGTTGGCTCCACTGCTGGCGCCTGAGGCAGGAGCGGGACTGTGTTATACCGCCACACGACTGCCGCAGATCTTGTAAGAGTCCTGACTGCACCTGCCTGATGATAATGTGTCCTATAACGCGGGTCCTGGTACCAGACTGCCCTTTACATATTAATCACTAGCAGGGAACCAGTTACTTACAGGTTCTAGTTTCTGATGTGTTTCCAGGACCTGTAGTTATCAACATTTTACCCTTAAGGCCCAGTTATAATATTACTGCAACACTCTCACTACATATGAGCATCCTGTACCTGTATACCTGCCCTGTGTGCGGCGCAAAAGTATATAACAAAATGTGTGTACACAAATACCTATCTCCTGAATGGTATTACTGCTAGATCTCCTGTACATAGAAATATGAGGTTCTTAGCGCACACTTTGAGCAAATTGTGCGAGCCCATCTGCCACCGTCAAGGCGACCTCTTCAGATGGGTCCCTACACTAACACTACACTAACTTACTAACTGGGACCACCATTTTTAATGTTTATTATTACTGTACTAATGCAATCAATTGTACCTGTTATAATTCATTTTTTAATTAGTTTTATAATTTTTTATTACTCTTGTGTTTATGATAATGGTATTACTAAAATCCCTATACTTAGTGTTGATCCAGAAGAAGGCAAAAACCCCAGGACACCTTCAGCCAATTTGTGTCACAGGGGAAAAATTCCTTCTTGACCCCGAGAAAAGGCGATCAGTCCTAGGACCCTGGATCAAATCTAATAATGTTATTACTAGTTATTAATAATTCTTATTAATATTACACAACTAATTGTACTGCTACTGCAGTTATTAGTATTTTAATTTAGGTTTTTGTACTTTTTATAGATTATATATTATTTATGTCCTGCTATCTTATTACTTTGCTATTCTAACTTTTCTATAACTACTTAAAATAATCAAAACAACACTATAATTATTTTTATATTCTTACTATTATTAACATCCTGCTATCTTATTACAGTATTATTCTACTTTCCTATCACTACTAATACTACCCTATACCTAGAGTGTTGATCCAGAAGAAGGCAAAAACCCCAGGACACCTTCAGCCAATTTGTGTCACTGAGGAAAAATTCCTTCTTGACCCCGAGAAAAGGCGATCAGTCCTAGGACCCTGGATCAAACCTAATAATGTTATTATTCGTTGTATAATTAATATATTACTTATTGTACTACTGGAGTTATTTTAATTTATGTTTTTATTTTTATAAATATAGCTATTTAATATTCTTATTATTAATAACCTGCTATATTTTTACATTATTATTATTCTTTCCTATCACTACTAATACTACCCTATAACTACAGTATTGATCCAGAAGAAGGCAAAAACCCCAGGACACCTTCAGCCAATTTGTGTCACAGGGGAAAAATTCCTTCTTGACCCCGAGAAAAGGCGATCAGTCCTTGGACCCTGGATCACACTGCTATTCTACCTACTACTATTACTACTGTTATTTTATTACTATTTTATTTATTTCTTACTATTATCACTAGTATTATTACTCTTATTACACTAATACTGATACACTACCACTATATTACACTATCCTGCTGTTATTTGGTGGTCTGATACTTACCAGCCGGTATTGCCGTATGTGATGTTATCGGCAGAGAGGTTCCAGCAGGATGGTCCACATGATGTTCCTCTTTCCTCTCAAATACCGGTTGATGTACTGGCGGAAGTTGGTCTGGTTCTCCTTCTTCCTTCTTGTTGTTGGGATCGGTTGTCTTCTTTTCTGGCCTTTGGCCGTCACTTCCCCCCTAGGGATCTTGATGTGGAGTTTCATCTTCTTTGCTTTCTCTTCTTTCTCTTCTTTCTCTTCTTCCTCTTCTTCCTCTTCATCCAGGTAGGCGCACAGTTCTTTTAGTGTCTTCTGTCTTAAATCCATGATGTCCAGCTTTATCTTCTTTGCTGCTTTCTCCTCTTCTTCCTTCTCTTCTTCCTCGTCTTCCTCTTCATCCAGGTACTTGCGCCGTTCTTTTAGTTCCTTGCGCCTTTCTTCCCTCTTCCTTTTCTCCCTGGCTTTATACTCTTCGATGCATCTTCTTTGGGCAATGGGGTTGGTCGGCATAAGGCGCTGGAAGAGAAGAGATGAAGTTAGGAGGCTACAAGGAAGATCCGAATACACAGCTACCTTATAGAAGAGGCCGTAGCGTTGCCCTGAGTCGTCTCACTGACCTCCTTCTTGTAGAGGGGAGAAGGGAGAAACTTCACACAATATGCCAGTCTCCTCAGCTGTTCCTCAATACTGATGTAATCTGCAGAAAACACAACCAGATATTAGGAGCAATCCTCACCGTACAAAGAGGACGTATGTATGTTAAGACTGTCAGAAGGAGCTCACTGATGGATTCTCAGTTAACTAGTTCTGCAGCCAGCAATAGACAGTACAGCACAGAGGGTACAGGAGGCAAACTGTGCACAATTTTCAATAAAACTCAGAAAAATATTTACCACCAAGTATATGCATTAAAGGAAAGAAAATGTCCCCACAGATGAGTCTGTTTAATGAAAGCCCCAGAGACCCATGTAACAAGAGTATAGAGAACGGTGAGTGAGTGATGGATACTACCGGGTCCAACGCTGGCAGAATACTCCATCCCCATGGTGTCCGCTGATATCTTCTCTTGTAGAAATGTATCCAAAATCTATAAAACCTCAGGAGGCGTCAGCAGAGGGTTTGGTGATTGGCTGATATTTCTTTGGTCTTAGAAACATTGGCTATAAATAATTCGGGGGCTCTGCTGGGGAAAGGGCAAATTGGGAAATGTGTAGGATATTTACTGTTCTGTATCTGAGCTTCATTAAAGGGGAATTATCAGATGGAACAAGTCATCCCCTTATCCCTGGGCTCGGTGACGACTGATAGATCAGTGGGGTCCGACCGCGGGAAACTCCAGCAATCACCAAAAAAGGGCAGTGACCCCCATTAGAAGTGATCGCTGGATCCTTCCAGATGGGAGATGTGATGAGTGTGGCGCCCCCCACTGGTGTCTCAGCGTATCATGTGTTGGGGAATAATGACTTCTCCTCTGGTAAATGGGCTGATTCCTGTCAGTTGTGGTCGCTGAGTGCGTGTGATGGGATGTGGCTCCGTCCATTAGATTATATCACGTCTTATACCTAGAATCTCTCGCTGATCGCAGGTGTCTGTCTTCACACTCAGATGAGATGGAACAAACTGACCACATAGGAGGTTTTTTTTTTTTTCAAATTCAAACCGAGCAATCCTATTGGCTGAGTATGACTGTCGTTACCATGGTGACAGAATTTTAAAGGTACAGAACATTAATAATGTATAATAGTGTATTTTATTACATATTTCACATAATAGTGGCTGATATATGGACCTGTACAGATAATACACTTCTATAACTCCTCATATTTTTCATACAGCAATTTGGTGGTGCTGCAGAGATATTTTGGGCGTAATATAACTTGTGCTGGCAATTGATCATCTATAAAGTAGTCTGGTAATGTATGTAATGGTCCTAAGATTGTGGTTTTATGTTCAATGCAAATCTAAATATTAATCAGACGTCACTCCCTGCTATTTGAAGGGTTTTTGTCCCTTTCCCTATGTCAGAGTAGTATCACATATAGCTCGGATACGCTGCAGCCTTCAGAACAATGAGGTCCGTTGTGGCTTTCCCCTGCACATTCGGCCATTATATAAGTGACGGCAGCTGCGTTGTGTCCCTGCACGGCTGATAGCGTCGCTGTGCAGGGATTCAGTATGGTGGAGCTGGGGCTCTTTTCTTTTATGGGTCGATACAAGTCTTGTTCAGACATATAAATATGCCTTGATTACATTGTAGAAAAGAAGGGTGACATTACAGGAGTTCCATACATTCTCAGTGTAAGATCAGTGGGGTCGGACCCCCGGCACCAGGGAGTATACAGAAGGAGCTTGTGAATGTCTTACTTTAGTGGTCTTGTAAGCTCCTCATCCCACACTTTTCCTGTATAGGACATATAGCTTTTCTGTATACATAACTCTTATGTAAAAACAACATCCTCCATGCACATTTCTGTAGGTTGCCTGATGGTTCAGGTGTAGTTACATCATTTTTTTCTACTGCCCGACCTAACAGCGTTAGCTTGCTCTTTTAGCAATCCAATTGTATTGTTTCACATTTGGGGCGATTGTGTCAGCGGCAGGTTTCATTGTGGGGTTATATAATGGGCACTATTTTTATAGGCTTATTTGGATATTAATGCCTTTGTGAATAGATACTTTGCTGCTACCTTGCTCTTTATTATATTGTGGTGGGCAGTCTGTAGTCATATATTGAGATTTTCTGTGACTAGTTGGGCATATATATGTGAGGATTAACCATATCAGTACCTTGCAATGGTTTTGTTATTCATTGGGGCAATTGTTGCTTTTTAGTTGTTTTTTTTAACATGTCTTGTATGTTTAGTTTTTAATAAAATTCTATATTTTTGCTATTCCTTGGTGATCCCTGTCATTTCATCCTTTCTTTCTCCTTGTTTCTTTGCATCTCTATTATGTAGCTGCAGGGTTAGGGACGGCCGGTTCCTTGCAGGAATAGTTATCAGGACGGGTGCGGTTTCTGCTGTAATAACTCATTCATGTGACCCATCAGTCATCACCCGATCAGCCGGGCAATGCTCAGCACAGGCCGCCGTCATCCCACTTCTCTACATCTATTATATAGATGACGCGCCCCTGGGCCTGTGTCGCGCTGCGTTGCGCACGCGGGAGCTTACCCGGAGCCGGATCGCTTGAGGGTTGTAGTCTCGTGGCGGGGACCCGGTCCGTGCCCAGGGAGTCAAACTGAGCGGCGATGTATCAGCGGTAGATGTGTACGACTACGCCACCCGTTGAATGCAGCTATGGAGCTGCCGCTGCAGGACAGTCCGCTGAGGCCGGTGGATGGATGGTGCAGCGTAGATGGTATAACCCCCAACGGGAGGGGTATGGCCTCAGGGCAGCAGATGTGGATGATGGGGGTAGCAGGAACCACTCAGAGACGGTGCGGTGTAATTCAGGGTCTTTACTGGTAACAACGATAGACCCTCCCGGAGTACTTGCTAGCGAACGGGGCCTGGTCAGTCCTTGAGCAGATGGGATCTCCCCTGGCCAGGCGGAGTTGTAGGCCTCCCAAACTGACTGTACTCTTCTGGCTACCTTGCTAGAAGCGGATATAAGTAGCCCACGTCCCTGAGTGTACCGTGTGGTGCTCACCCGTATGGCCGGTGACTCGGGGCCTTCTAATGGCTTCCGCTCCACGATGGCGGTGCTGGTCCCACGCGTGTGACCGTGCCTTCGGGTTTCTGGGCCTGAGGACCTGAAATCCCCTGCCGGTCGGCTTCTGCTGCTGGGTCAGAGTTAGTCCCCACAGCCTCGGACGCCGGGTCCGGTAAGAAATCTTCTCAGTCAGGGCGAGCTCTGCAGCTGCCAGCCCCTGGCTTGTAGTAGTATTGCTCCCACTGAGCTTCTGCTGTTTCTTCCTATGCTGCTTCTCTGTCTCTACTCTCCTTGACTGACTAACCCTGCTTCAGCCCCGGGTTTACATAGGGGAAGTTCTTCCCCTCCCAAGACTGGGCAGGAGGTGTGGCATGCACAGGATCCCTGACCAAAGGACCTCCCACCTGCTCTCAGACATAACATTACATTACTGTGGAAACCAGACCCCTGGGGTGCCACATTCCCCCCTAGTAAAATTTAGTACTCCGGGACTAAACATATTTTAGAAAAACATAACAAGATATAAACAATAATAATGCAATAAGAAAACACATAACGATGGTTACGGCGTGTCCGCAACCGGGTGCAGTTTTGAAGAAAAGCAAGGTGTCCATTTCACCAAAACAGGGAGACGTAACCAGGTAGGGGTCTGTCCTACCCCGAGTCCTTAACAGTCTCTAGTCCATCCTGGGTTACGTTCCAACTATGTACAAGGATTCCCGGTAATCCACCAAGGATTCCTAAAAGTAACTGGAAGCACAAAATTATACACAAGCAACAATACACAGGTAAACATAAATAAAACAATTTATACACTTCAAATCCTCCAGCGTGCGGGTAACTGGCCTCTAGTGGCCCTAGTGGACCTACGGAGCTGACTGTCTGGCCCTGAACTACAGGGTGTAGGAGCTGTCAAGGGTAAACTGGGCAGCTGTCTACCGGCTCTTTGTCTCACTAGGGGTACGGCAGGCTCACTATAAGCAGAGGGTTGATCCTCCTGTTCTGCTTGTGTGGAGTCTTCTGCCTCCTGGACTGGCTGTTCTTCCAGCTCTACCTGTTGCTCCGTAGGTGCTTGGGATGCTGGTTGGAGGAAGGTGAGTACGAGTACCACAACTGCACCATTGACTTGAGTCCAAGACCGAGGGAAGTCCCCGAGCACAGTACTAACCATATCTTCCCTTTCCTCTACGGGTCGATGGTCTTCTTGTTCCTCTTCAGGGTTCCTCAGTTGTTCGGGACACTTCTTCAGGTGGTCCCGGGATACAATGGCTGTGGTTTCCCCTCCGTCTTTACTGATGGTACAAACCTTCGGGTTCTCGTGGCTTGAGGGCAGTACGGTGTACGGGTCCTTCTCCCACTGGTCGTCCAACTTGTGGAGCCGTCTCTTCCTCTTCAAGACCTGCTCTCCGGGTACCAGGGGAACAGCGGGAGCATACTGGTTGTAAGTTTTCTCTTGTCTTTCCCTAGCCTGACAGAGACTTCGCTCCACGCTCTCCTGTACTCTCCGGTACTGCTGCTGCCTCTCTGTGTCCCAGTCTGTTTCTGGTGAAGTGTCCTCGGGTGTCAGGACTCCCATTTCCAGGTCAACAGGTAACTTACCAGGTCTTGCCCTCATTAGGTAAGCCGGGGTACAGTTGGTGGAGCCTACCGGGATGTGGTTGTATAGGTCCACCAGATCGGGCAACTTCTCAGGCCACAGACTGCGTTCTTCCAGGGGCAACGTTTTTAGAAGATCCATTACCACCTGGTTCATTTTCTCACAAAGTCCATTAGTTTGCGGATGGTAGGGTGTCGTCCTTATCTTCCGGCAGCCATACAGATTGCAGAATTCCTGGAAGACCTCCGCTTCAAAGGCAGGTCCCTGGTCCGTCAGCACTCGGTCCGGGTACCCGTGTGGACGGCAAAAGTGCTGCTGGAAGGCTCTAGCTGCTGTTTGAGCCGTTAAGTCCTTGACGGGGACGACAACCAGAAACCGGGAGTAATGATCCACGATGGTTAACGCGTAGACGTAGCCACTTCTGCTTGGGGTCAGTTTTATATGATCCAAGGCTACCAGTTCCAACGGTTGCCGGGTGACGATGGACTGCAGGGGAGTCTTCTGGCTGGCGCGGTCCTTCCTTCTCAGGTTGCACGGGCCACAGTCTCTGCACCACTTCTCAATGGTTCCCCTCATGCCTACCCAGTGGAATCGCTCGCGCAGCAGGAACTCCAGCTTCTTCCACCCGAAGTGTCCAGCTCCGTCGTGGTATGCCTCCATCACCATGGCTGCGTCTCTTTGTGGCACTACTACTTGCCAGAGTAGTTCATGCGTCCGGGAGTTAACCATTCTGCGGCACAACTTCCCCTTGTAAAGGAACAGTCGACTCTTCTCTGCCCATAGTTGTTTGGCTTCCTCCGGAGCGTCTGGTTCAAGGCAAGCCTCCGGGCGAGTCAGCATCTCCTTCACCAGTCGGACGGCAGGGTCGCTGTCTTGCGTTTCCGCCCAGTTGTAGTGAGGTAAGGGGTTCAACGTAACAGCCTGCTTACTCCTTACCCAGTGGGAATACTGGATAGTCCCATGATGGTGGAACGCAGGGAGTTCAACTTCTTCCAGTCCCTCCGGATCTTCTCCTTCGTCCGGCAGGTTGGGCATCCTGGACAGGGCATCCGCGTTGGTATTGGAGCGTCCGGCCCGGTATTTGATTGTGAACTCGTAGTTGGACAGACGGGCCATCCACCTCTGCTCCAGGGCACCGAGTCTTGCCGTGTCCAGGTGTGTCAACGGGTTGTTATCCGTGTACACGGTGAACCGGGAAGAAGCGAGGTAATGCTTAAAGCGCTCGGTGACTGCCCATACTACGGCCAGGAACTCTAGCTTAAATGAGCTGTAATTCTCGGGGTTCCTTTCGGTGGGTCGCAGTTTTCGGCTGGCGTAGGCGATTACTCGTTCCTTCCCCTGCTGGATCTGGGACAGTACGGCTCCTAGCCCGATGTTACTGGCGTCGGTGTAGAGGATAAAGGGCTGGCTATAATCCGGGTACGCCAGGATTTCGTCCCCCGTGAGGGCCATCTTCAGCTGGCGGAAGGACTCTTCTTCCAGCTCCTCCCATTTGAAGGGCGGCTTCTGGTTCTTGGCCTTCCGGGACTGGCCTATCAGGAGGTCCTGCATAGGTGCTGCCTTTTTGGTGAAACCGGGAATAAACCTTCGGTAGTAGCCTACCAACCCGAGGAACTGCCGCACTTCTTTTACGCTGGAGGGGCTTGGCCATTCCTTAATTGCGGTGATCTTATCAGGGTCGGGAGCCACTCCGTCAGCGCTCACCACGTGTCCCAGGTACTGCACCTTTGGTTTCAGGAGGTGACACTTGGAGGGTTTCACCTTTAGGCCGTAACTCGCCAGAGCCTCGAACACTTCCGCCAGGTGTTTCAGGTGGTCCTCATACGTCTTGGAATATACGATGACATCGTCCAGGTACAACAGGACCGTCTCGAAGTTTCTGTGGCCCAGACAACACTCCATTAGTCGTTGGAAGGTTCCTGGTGCGTTGCAGAGTCCGAACGGCATGCAGGTGAACTCGCTAAGTCCCATCGGGGTGGTGAATGCGGTCTTCTCCCGGTCCGCCTCTGCTACAGGAACCTGCCAGTACCCGCTAGTGAGATCCAAGGTAGAGAAGAAGTTAGCAGATCTTAAAGCAGCCAATGACTCCTCTATCCTTGGCAAGGGGTACGCATCCTTGTGTGTGATACGGTTGATTTTCCGGTAATCTACACACATCCTCATGGTGTTGTCTTTTTTTCTGACTAAGACTAGTGGAGCTGCCCAGGGGCTACAGCTATCCCTGATCACCCCAGCCTCCTTCATGTCTCTAAGCATCCCCTTGGCGTGTTGGTAGTGGGCAGGGGGTACGGGTCGATACCTCTCTTTTATAGGAGGATGGTCTCCCGTGGGGATGTGGTGTTCTACCCCCTTGACTCGCCCGAAGTCTAACGGGTGTTTACTGAACACTCTCTCGTACTCTTGAACCACCCGATAGACTCCTTGTTTCTGGTGTGCGGGAGTGGAGTCAGTACCCAGATGTAGTTGCTGACACCAGTCCTCCATGTTTTTCTTAGAGCCGTTACCTTCCTCCGGGTGAGATGGAGGCAAGGGTTCCACAGATTGTATAGAATTTTGGTTAATGGTATATAATTTGGCTAGCGTGGCATACCGGGGCAGGTACACTTCCCTCTCCCCGATATTTATTATGCAAACGGGCACCCTCCCATGGCGTACATCAACCACCCCCCGTGCTGTCAAAATGGTGGGCCTACTGTCCGAGTAAACTGGTTCTACCATTGCCTGGTAATCTCTACCTCTCAGACCAATAGCTGCCCGGCACCAAATCATCATTTCACTTTTTGGGGGCATGGCAATAGGAAAAGGGTCACACATTCTTACGCTACCAATCTCACCGCCGGAGAGTTCCACCTGTTGCCGTCGCATCAGTGCCCGGATCTCTTTCTGGAGCACCCGCTGCTCGCCGGAGCTGGCGTTCTTGGCAACCTGCTGTAAAAGGAAAATCACCTCTGCAAGACAATTTTCAATTACATTAGTTCCTAGAGTTATTTTTGGGTGACTCTCATGTTTGTCAATATCTACAATGATCAGTCCCTGTGCTGCCAGTTCGACTCTACCGATTTTGATGGTCACCTCTTTAAATCCGATCTGTGGCACGGGCTGGCCATTGCTGGCGATGATACTCAAGTCGTCGTCAGGGTAGCGGGTAATATCCGAGTCATTCCAGTACTGCTTAAAGAGCACGTACGGGATGGTGGTGACCTGTGACCCGGTGTCCAGTAGGGCACTCATGGGAATGCCATCCAGTACCACAGGCAAGACTGGACGTCCTCCCACATATCTGTCGCGCCAGTTCGATGGGCCTGGTGATCTTTTTCCTGGGGGTTGGCCCTCTACCCCAGGTTGTGCCCGTTTAAAGAACAGTACCTTGCCATATGTCCGGGTTGATTGCAGCGGCGGCAGATGGGTCGTCCGTCCTCGCTGTATCGGTCACTGGGTCTTCCTCTGGCCGGTGGGGTCCTCCTTGGTCGACGCCACGGGATGTCCTCCGGTCCGGATGCCAGCTGGATCTTCCCTGGGGTGGAAGCCTGTAAAGACTGCACAGTTCGGGTTAGCGCAGCAACGCTCTTAGCTAGCTCTTGGACCTGATGGTGTAGGTCTGGAGCCGGGTCATTGTCCAAAGCCTGCGCATCAGCTCCCACAGGCCCTGCCGACAAGGGCGCCGCCTCCTGGTGGTAAGTGATAGCAGGGCGCTTGTGGGTCACAACGCCACCCGGTGCCGGTTCTCGGAGCACCCGGATGGCTCTGTCCTTGAACTGTGCAAAGCCCAGATGGGGATCCTGTAAGGCCATTGCCCGCAACTGGGTTCGGTGGGTATTACAATACAGTCCCTCTATAAACTGTTCGGTCAACAGCCTGTCCTCGTTTCCCACTCCATCAGGGTCGGTCTGCTTAATGGCCCTCAGGGCCTCTTGTAGGTTTAGTGCATAGTCCCTTATACTCTCATGCGCTCGCTGCTTGCACCCGTAGAATCTAAGCTTAATCTCGGCTGAGGTGCGGGTATCAAAGGTGTCCTTCAGCCGGGTTAGTATCCCTGCGACAGTCTTCCTCCCAGGTGGCCAGGATTTTACTTCCCTTTTGGCTGCCCCGGTTAGTTGGGCCACCAGGATGCTCACTTTTTGCTCTTCTGTGAGGGGGTACACCTGGAAGAGGCTATCCAGCTTTTCTCTAAAGTCATGCAGGGTATGTGACTCCCCTGAGTACTGGGGTAGCCAAGCTGCTCCCGGGATATAGGGCATGGTGAAGGGCATAACTGCAGCAGCGGTAGCGCTGGCGGGGGTTGAGGCAGTGAAGCTCTCCTCCGTATCCGACATCTTCCTCCCCCCTAGTGAACCGTGGCCTACCTTGTGATGATCCTCTTCCGTAGGCCGCGGCTCCGCAGTGGATCGTCAGGGTTGAGGACCTTCCGTCGCGCTCCTGTGACGTCGGCGTCTGCTGGGCTCCTTCCAGGACCTTACGCAACGTCCGGACGTGAGGCGGGGCTTCAGTTCTCGCGCGCTTTCGGAGTCCACGCCCCTCTTCTTCCCGCGCGGCGTCCTCAAGATGGCGTCCAATGGCGGGAAAACTCCACGGATGGCGGGAAGAAGGCAGAAGATGGCGCCGGATGGCGGGAAACTTCACCGATGGCGGGAAGAAGGCTGAAGATGGCGCCGGATGGCGGGAATCTTCACCACAGGTAAGTTTGAAAAGTCTCTTTTTCAGGCACGCAGTACCCGGTGGTTGCGGGCACGAAATCCTGCCGACTACGCCAAAGTTGACGCGCCCCTGGGCCTGTGTCGCGCTGCGTTGCGCACGCGGGAGCTTACCCGGAGCCGGATCGCTTGAGGGTTGTAGTCTCGTGGCGGGGACCCGGTCCGTGCCCAGGGAGTCAAACTGAGCGGCGATGTATCAGCGGTAGATGTGTACGACTACGCCACCCGTTGAATGCAGCTATGGAGCTGCCGCTGCAGGACAGTCCGCTGAGGCCGGTGGATGGATGGTGCAGCGTAGATGGTATAACCCCCAACGGGAGGGGTATGGCCTCAGGGCAGCAGATGTGGATGATGGGGGTAGCAGGAACCACTCAGAGACGGTGCGGTGTAATTCAGGGTCTTTACTGGTAACAACGATAGACCCTCCCGGAGTACTTGCTAGCGAACGAGGCCTGGTCAGTCCTTGAGCAGATGGGATCTCCCCTGGCCAGGCGGAGTTGTAGGCCTCCCAAACTGACTGTACTCTTCTGGCTACCTTGCTAGAAGCGGATATAAGTAGCCCACGTCCCTGAGTGTACCGTGTGGTGCTCACCCGTATGGCCGGTGACTCGGGGCCTTCTAATGGCTTCCGCTCTACGATGGCGGTGCTGGTCCCACGCGTGTGACCGTGCCTTCGGGTTTCTGGGCCTGAGGACCTGAAATCCCCTGCCGGTCGGCTTCTGCTGCTGGGTCAGAGTTAGTCCCCACAGCCTCGGACGCCGGGTCCGGTAAGAAATCTTCTCAGTCAGGGCGAGCTCTGCAGCTGCCAGCCCCTGGCTTGTAGTAGTATTGCTCCCACTGAGCTTCTGCTGTTTCTTCCTATGCTGCTTCTCTTTCTCTACTCTCCTTGACTGACTAACCCTGCTTCAGCCCCGGTTTTACATAGGGGAAGTTCTTCCCCTCCCAAGACTGGGCAGGAGGTGTGGCATGCACAGGATCCCTGACCAAAGGACCTCCCACCTGCTCTCAGACATAACATTACATTACTGTGGAAACCAGACCCCTGGGGTGCCACATTGACACTCCACAACTGCTCCTTCTCTTCAGAATTCAGAAAGATTTATTTTTTTATTTTTTTATTTCCGCAGCCATGCAGTGACGCTAGGTAGGTGCAGAGCTAAAGGGAAACCCACCTCAGAAGAAAATTCTAGGGTCCTGATCACTAGAGATGAGAGCTTAAAGGGAATCTGTCACTAGGTTTTTGCCATATATTCCGAGAGCAGCATGATGTAGAGACAGAGACCCTGATTCCAGCGATGTGTCACTTTCTGGGCTGCTTGCTGGTGTTTTGATAAAATCTTTGTTTTATCAGTAGGAGGTTGTGACTAGAAGACTAGTAAACCTGCAACCAGGTATCCCTCATTTTTCAGGAGTGGTCCAAATTAAATAAAAAAGCGGTCTATAGGGCGCTAAAAGAATGAACACTAGAAGTGAAAAAAATTTTAGGACTAAAAAATAAATTTAATGAGCCCTTTCCACAAAGCGTTTCGATAGTGAACTATCTTCCTCAGGTGGTACATGGCGCGCTTTTTCTCCCTTTCTCTTTTCTCATTTTTCACAAGGTCTGTATAGCAGCCTTCTGCCTATGCACAGTGTACACAGAAAGCTGCCAATCAGTGGTGCAGCCGGTTATATGGAGCTCAGCATTCAGAGCACTGCTAGATCTGCAGTAGATAAATCTAAAATTTATCAAAACTGCAGCGAAATAAGGGACACATTTATGGAATCAGGTTTCTGCCCTTACATCATGCAGATGGGATAGCAAAACCTGGTGGCAGATTCCATTTTAGAGCCATCGGATATTACCTTGTGACCTCTCAAAGGGGAACTTGATGTCTAGGATGGTTATTATTTCCAAACCATTACAAAATGTCATGTGTCTCTTGATGCGGGATAACTTGTATGTAATGTGTTGTATGTTAGGTCTATGAACAGTACAAGTCCTTCAGTATAGGGTTACCTGAGAAGCGTACCCAGCATGAAGCAGGACTTGTATTATGTTTTGTCAGGGATGATTAATGTCTGAGTGCTTTATGCTGCGTTCTGCAGTCATCTCTCTGCCATCCTCCGTACACCCATCGCCGTCCTGTTCTCACACTTCTTTATTTGGCTTTTTTCTTGTGGTCGTAATATGGAGCATGTTGTATCCATAAAGCGGTCAGATTTGCCGGACCTCATGCTGTTCTGCCGAATCAGACCTAGATCATTATTGGGGGCTGGGGCACCTCCAATTCAAGATGGTAGACAAATCATGTCTTGTGAGACTGCACGCTCCAGCACCCACAATACTGGAGCATCGGTTAGGTTTACACATATCCACCTGTTGTGTTTTCTTTTGGGACACAGCAGTTTGTAGAATTGTCATCATTAATGTTTTCTTTTTTTTATCTTTCCAGTATTACTGAAATTCAGAAAGATGTGGAGTACAGACTGCCAATCACCTTTAAGAACTTCACCATCAGCAT
>NW_027362895.1:4907500-4929800 GCF_046119375.1 Phyllobates terribilis
TGTCTGTTTGTGTGTGTGTGTGTAGGCAGATGTCATTGTGTGATGTCTGTTTGTGTGTGTGTGTGTGTGTAGGCAGATGTCATTGTGTGATGTCTGTTTGTGTGTGTATGTGTGTGTGTATGTGTGTGTGTGTGTGTAGGCAGATGTCATTGTGTGATGTCTGTTTGTGTGTGTGTGGGCAGATGTCATTGTGTGATGTCTGTTTGTATGTGTGTGTGGGCAGATATCATTGTGTCATGTCTGTTTATATGTATTTTTGTGTTTCAAATGTGTTTATGCGTGTATGTATATGTCTGTATATGTTTGTGTGTGTGACTGCGTGCGGCCTACTGCTGAGTATAGTTGGCGCCGTGCGGCCTCCTGCTGTATCTGGGGGGGCGCCGTGCGGCCCCCCGCTGTGTACAGATGGCTACATGCGGCCCCCCGCTGTGTATAGATGGCTACGTGCGGCCCCCCGCTATGTATAGATGGCGCCGTGCGGCCCCCCGCCGTGTATTGATGGCGCAGTGCGGCCCCCTGCTGTGTAGAGATGGCGCCGTGCGGCTCCCCGCTGTGTATAGATGGCGCCGAGCGGCCTCCCGCTGAGTATAGATGGCGCTGTGCGGCCACCTGCTGTCTCTGGGGGGGGCGCCGTGCGGCCTCCCGCTGTGTATAGATGGCTACTTGCGGCCTCCCGCTGAGTATAGATGGCGCTGTGCGGCCTCCTGCTGTCTCTGGGGGGGGCGCCGCGAGGCCTCCCGCTGTGTATAGATGGCTACGTGCGGCCTCCCGCTGAGTATAAATGGCGCTGTGCGGCCTCCTGCAGTCTCTGGGGGGGGGCGCCGTGCGGCCTCCTGCTGTGTATAGATGGCTACATGCGGTCTCCCGCTGAGTATAGATGTCGCCGTGTGGCCTCCTGCTGTGTATAGATGGCTACGTGCGGTCTCCCGCTGAGTATAGATGGAGCTGTGCGGCCTCCTGCTGTCTCTGGGGGGAGCGCCGTGCGGCATCTATACTCAGCAGGAGGCCGCACGTAGCCATCTATACACGTATACTCAGCAGGAGGCCGCATGTAGCCATCTATACGGCGCCATCTATACACAGCGGGAGGCCGCACGGCGCCATCTATACACAGCGGGAGGCCGCACGGCGCCATCTATACACAGCGGGAGGCCGCACGGCGCCATCTATACACAGCGGGAGTCTCAGTGCTTTGCAAGAGCAGTCAATAAATTCTGCTTGACTAATTCTGAGCACCATAAAGTCTGGTTCGCTTCTAACCTGCTGTCTTCATTTTCAGCTTGCTGAATTCTAACTCATTTACTGTCATTCGAGACGATGCCTTTGCTGGTCTCTTTCACCTTGAATACCTGTAAGTGATCCACTTAATGTCATATTTTTGATTCTGTTCTTCTTCATCTTTTGGCATGTGCAATTGTATGAGCAAGTATTCATATGAATTTATGACCTACTTAAACCTTCGAGGACCTTACATTTTATTCAATCAAATTTTTTTCCAGTTTAAAACTATGGGACATATATGTGCCTTGGTCCTCAAAGGGTTTTTAAAGGGGCTGCAAACATAAATATGAAAAAAATAATTCAATTAGTGCTTTTTGTGTTCATTTAATTTTTATTTGAAGTCCATTTTTTTTTATTTACATTGGAATTAAGCCCTACTCCATGGAATGAAGCCCTACCTACATGACAACTGAGAGCTACATGGATCCCGCTTGTGAGGTTCCTGTCCGTCACTACTATTCAGTTTTAGGGTCCACTCACTAAGCCATATATTCTCTCATGCAAGAGAATAGGGCCAATTATGCTAATGACACTGGGCTCAAACTCTGTCAGAGCTTCAACTGAGTGTGATCCGATTCTCTCGCAGCACAGATATGGAGAAGATGGAGAACTTAATTTCTCCATCTTCTCCATAGTCTCTGTGAGTGTTCATCGGACTGCACTTGGATGACATCCGAGTGCAATCTAATGTTTTACGTGCACCCATAGACTTGTATGGGTGCACATGGTCCGAATATCGAATGAGATTATTTTCTCATGCCAATAATCGCACTGTCCCATAGTATAACATAGGGCCGAGTCCTATCCGATAAAACATCACATAGCATTCGGCCGTGTTATACGACAGTGTGAGCGAGCCCTTAGAGTCAAGGAATATTTACATGCAGATGATGATATTACTCTCCAAGTGTATATTGTTTTAGGCGAGTTCATAGTAAATGCTTTGCATTTTTGACATGTGATCAACTAAAGAACAAGAAAGATTTAGGACCTCGCCTATAGAGAAACGGAAAATAGTTTGGAGGACTTGCATGTCCTTTTTTATTTATTATGAGAAAATCATAAAAGATCCCGTTTTTTAACCATGCTGTGACTTTCTGCTGAGGGAGAGGGAGAGAGCTGCCCTATTCAGAGTCTGTAATAAGACCTGCTGACAAAAGTGTTGAAGATACAGTCTAATGTGAATTAACAATGAAAAAAAGTTAATTTCACAAATGGCTTGTATTTTTTTTAATACAAACTTTTTTGTCTTTACAGCTCCTTTAAAGGGAATCTGTCATCAGGTTTTTGCCACCTAATCTGAGAGCAGCATAATGTAGGGTTAGAGGCACTGATTCCAGTAATGTGTCACTTACTGGGCTGCTTAGTGTTGTTTTGATAAAATCATTGATTTGTCAGAAGGTAATTATTACTAGATGACTAGTAAGTTCTGTAGGACCCCACCCCCATCACTGATCAGTAGATTTCTGTGTACACTGAGCATGGGCAGAAAGCTGCCAATCAGTGGTGTGGGCGGGGCTATACAGAGCGCAGCATTCAGAGAGCTGCTAGATCTGCAGCAGATAAAACGGTGATTTTCTCAAAATGACAACAAGCAGCTGAAAAAGTGACACATCGCTGGAATCAGGGTATCTGCCCAAATATTGTGCTGCTCTCAGATGAGGCAGCACAATTAATATTATGCCAAATTAATTTCCCGTGAACTATCACATGATCTATCACAGGGGATCATGTGACATGTCACGTGATAAATCAGGTGTGGGGGGGGGGGGCGCGCCTTCTAAACTGCCCGGGGCCCTTACTACTCTTAATCCACCCCTGCCCCCACTGATTCCATATTAATGACCTATCCAATGGGTAAGTGATCAATATCAAGGTAGTGGGCAACCCCTTAAAGAAAGCAGACCATATTAGGTACTTCTAGAATATCTTTGTCCCATGCTGTTGATAGACCCCACCGCGTGTAATCGGTACCCTACAATGACTTGTCATCCATAGTCATGTCTTGTAGCACTGGAGCCATTAAATGATGTTGCTTGGCGGCTCATGACGTCACTATAGATGATGTGTATTAATGCAAGTTGTTTAATTGCTACTAATAAGAAATCACTTTAAATCAATATGGAGGCTTATAGGGTCCTCTCAGCTTCCTTTTACATATGGAAGTAGTGGTAGAACAGTATCGTCGATTGTCCCTCCCCAGAAAAATTATCCTTTTTTTTTTTGCAGAGCTCCGATGTGCCAGTCAAAAGGAAATGGAGTGTCTGCAGATTGGTGTGGGAGTGCAGAGGGGCGTGTCCGTGCACTTGAAAGGAGCTGTCTAAGTGCAGTGATACGCCCCAGTGCACTTCCAGACGGATTTGCATATGTTTTCCACACTAGATTTGTCATGATGGACTCATCAGATCTCTTATAACACCATTACGATCATATGTCAAGGTGCTGACGTCCCTTTATGCCTTACGCTACGTGCCACCTAAATGGATTTTCCATTGAGATGAGATGAGGCTGTTGGGTATTTTCCCCGGACCTGTCACGTTTCTGTAGGCTGCAGTCATGTATCCCGCGTCTTGCTCTAATACTTTGTTTTTATTGCAGTTTACTTCCGCCACAATTTCCTCAAGACAAACCTCTCATCACAGTCTTTCCACCGATAAGACATCACCTGGTGGACAAGCAAGGCCCCAATGTCACCTGTCCTTTACTACATAATGTAAGGAGACTTGGGAGATTTTGAGCGCTGGACTTAGGAATGTTGTAATTTAACCTTTCAATGACTGAGGTGTTTTTGTTTTTATAAAGTGGATCTGTGTGGTCTCCTGACACGTCTGTTTTAGTAATCTTATAAACCCTATAAAATCACAAATGTGCAGAATTTGTGTTTCAGACCACTGTGCAGTGCCTTTGAAGGCTATGTTCACACATCGCGTTTTTTTCAGCGTTTTTTTAATGCAAATTTTCAGCTGTGTTTTACAGTACAAGCAAAGTCTATGAGATTTCAGAAATCTCATGCTCACACCCTGGTTTTTGTATGATCAGTATTTTGTGATTTGCATTGTTTTTTGCTGAATAGAGCACGTCACTTCTTTCAGTGTATTTCACCCATTGAAAGTAATGTGTAGTGAAAAAACGCCTAGTGTGAACATAGCCTTACATCTAATTGACAATGGGGTGTTACCTTACTCCTTGTCCATGTCTAATCAGTTTGGACAGTAGGCATAATCACTACGACCAGGGGCCTGGCAGTGGCCAGTTGTCAATGTATCCACACATTTCCAGAAGATTGACACAACGCAGAGGACCTGGGAAGAAGAGATGCCACGGTATTGTTAGTTCATAGGGAATACACCTCTTTATTTTGGTAGATGAGGTCTTTGTCAAACACATCTTCAGCAAAGGAGAACGAAATGAAAGGATTAATGTATGTGTTAATGACCCAGTTCTGCGTGTGCTCTACGTAAAATGTGGCTGCAGATGGCTGTGCTGCATCGACACGTGAGGTTTGGGAGCCACCTTACATCTAATGGGTGGGGGTCTTACATTGAGGTCCCCACTTCAGACATTTCTGATATTTCCAGTGAATTTTCCAAGGAAGTTTCAGATAAAAATACCATAAGAAAATGTGGTCAACCTTGTTTTAGTTTTTTTTTTTAATATATAAGATTTTTAGTTATAGTCTTTGTTATGTTCACATAGAAGACCGGTGGGTTTTTTCTTTTTTAGGAACAAAGTATATACAGTGGGGAAAATAAGTATTGGATACACTGACGATTTTGCAAGTTTTCCCACCTACAAAGAATGGAGAGGGCTGTAATTTTTATCGTAGGTACACTTCACCTGTGAGAGACAGAATCTAAAAATAAAAAACAGAAAATAATGACGCGCCCCCTGGGCCATATTCTTTAGGGGGAATACCCGGAGCCGGATCAGATGGGAGTTGTAGTCGCCGAGTGGCTGTGACCCGGCCCGTGCCCAGGGCGTCAAACTCAGTGTTATGTGGCAGTCCTACAGATGTTATTAAGAGTTCTTTTGTGTCGACTACGCCACCCGTTGTGATGCGGTCACTGTGGCCGCCGCTGCAGCAGGGTCCACTGAGGCTGATGGTGGGTGCGCAGCTTGGTGGGATAACCCCCAACGGGAGGGGTATAGCCTCAGGGGGGACAGGTGCAGAGGATGGGGGTTGTGGTGGTGCAGTGCAGACGGCAATGAAGACAGAGTCGGGTTATGCAGTTAAGGGTGTTTACTTACTGCAGATGTTGTACTGGTCACTCCAGCTGCGAGTGACCACCCGAGCCGTGCTGCGTCCACCAGGTCCTGGATCCAGCCAACCCCCAAACAAGTCCGGAGCGTGGCCCTGAGCTCTCCTTCTGTCCCGTTCTCTGGCCGTCCCCACCAGTGATCCACCTAGGTCCAGCTCCCTCGGGCCTTCTGTTGGGACACCCTTGGCCTTGGGTTCCCTGACCCTTCATGTGGTGTGCCTTCGGGGTGGATGTGATGGGTGACCGTGGCAAACGCTGCCCACGGTCTCCGGTCTCTGGCTAGGGTGTGTTTTCTGCCCCCACCAGCTTGGGATCCGGTACCCTGTGCCGACTCCTCACCCGGTGCTTTAATTTGGGTTCTTGGGTCCTCTCTGTTTTCCCCTCTGGGTACTCCTTCTCTGCTCCTCTCTCACTCAGGGTCTCTCTCTTGCTGCAGGCTGACTTCCTCTCTGCTTGCTGTCTGCTCCTCTGCAGCTGTCTTGCTGTCTCCAACTGACTTGTTCTCTGCATCTGACCCTGTTCTTAGTTGGTGCCCACCTTATATACACCCTCTATGTGTGAGCTCAGGTGACCAGCACCCAATGAGCTCCTATCTTTACCCAGGCTGCTCCCCCTATCTGCCCCTACACTACTTGGGATGTACCACCCCCCTCCCACTCCAGCCAGGAACAGACTCGGTCGTACCTGCACATTTCTAAGTGGGAGTACCGTCGGTCTGCTCCTCGGAAATGGGATGTGTGTAGTGCATGCAGCCTACCGAGCTCAGTTCCACACTCCATCCTTACCCGGGAGTGGAATATCACACCTCTGGGTTGAGGTGAAATACCCCTGTAGCAGCCGAATCCTCAGGGTGCTACATTCCCCCCTGGTAAATCACAGCACGTCCTCGGGCTGTAAGACATAAATAACACCAAAAACATACATTTTTTTTTTTTTTCCATGAACATATAAAACAACATATATTAGCAAATAAAACATTCTCGTCGCCTCTGGCTCCTCCTCCGGTCACTGTGCAACGTGTGACCGGGTAAAGTGCGACAGTCTCTCTGGAAAACTGGTTCTCCTATAAAACCAGTAGGGGGCGCTTTAGGAAGCGCAACTATATACAGGGAAAGTTGGCCGCTCTCAGTCCTCGGCCAGGTAAAGGGAAGGGAATGGCTGCTCACAGTCCTCAGCCTGGTATGGATACGGAATAACGGGTAAAAAGTTCACTCATGCTGGTCCCAACGGGGACTATATATATGTAGCAACAGTTTCTTTGGTACCCGGTTGGGTAACTATTTACATCCACTGCTCTGCCGCACTCAACGGCGTCTTCCACCTGCTCTTTGCTTGTAGCTGGTTGTAACTTCAGACCCGTCCGGGTCCTCTTGCTCCTCCTCCTCGCACCGCAACTCCTCCTCCGTCAGGCGGTGTACGTGGAGGGCGTAAGGTCCTTTGGCACACTTGTGCCGGGTAAAGGTGACCTCGTCTCCGATGTAGAGGTCACGACCTCTGTGCCCCTCCGGCAGATGGGACTCCACGTCTCTGCGCGTGACAAAGACGTCGCCGGGGGTGTTGTTGTCTCGAATGAAGCCCCACCCATGCTGCTGGTTAAACTTTATTACAGTCCCGGTGGTGCGGGGACTGTGCGCTGCACGGGGGTCCCTCCTGGTCCGGCTCTTCTGCTCGGCGCTCCTTATTTGGGCCTGTTGTTCCCGGACCCGCCTCTCTCTCCGCTCCCTCGCGAACTCTTCGAGCTGCTGTCGGCAACACTCAGCGCGCTCTGCTGCAGCTGCCCTGGTTTCCTGAGTGAACCCCATTAGATCTTCTCCGGTGGGGTCCCACTCAAACTGTGCTTCCGCTAGCGGGGGCGAGATCCGTGCCACGGGCTTCGGAGCCGGAATCAGGGGTTCATCCAGGGGTCTTAGTTTCTGCTGCCGTTCCAGCTCATGGTATTCTTCGGGCCAGATGAAGGGCCGCCCGTCCGGCCATGTGAGCTGGCTGAACAAGTCCTCCCCCAGGTGTGGCACCCTTGGTTTTACGGGCACGGGCGCGGTGGTGGTGGCGCCCGGGTTGCCCAGGCCTTGCGGCCAGGCCTGGGGCACCTGGAAGGTGAAGGGCACCGTTAGGACGGCGGCGCCCTGGGCTACCTGGCCTTGCGGCCAGGCCGGAGGCTCCGCGGAGGTAGGGGGCGCTGTTGGTGATGCGGCGCCCGGGGGTACTAGGCCTTGCGACCAGGCTGGTGGTATTTCCTGCTTTGTCACGCTCCGGGTCGAGGCGCGTGACGTCACAGGGGTCGCTGCGACGGCTTCCGGTCGGGGCCTAGTCCATAGCGGTGACATGGCGGCTACGGGCACAGCAGGGGGACTTTCGGGCTCTGCGACGGGGAGCTGGGGCAGGTGGGCGGTTTCCCGGCTTGGGGTATAGGCGTCCCCTTTACCTGCCTCCATGCGTTCGGCTCCCTTCTCGGCGCCGTCTCCGGCCTTTGGTCCTCCCGCGCCATCCTCAGAGGCGGTCTGCTTCCTCTTCCAGGGTAGCGTGCTCCGTTGACTGGTCTCAGCTTGCTGGGCCATCTCCCGGCTCCATTCCGCCAATATCTCGCGCTGTACCCGGGCCATCCTCCGTGCGAGGCCCTCCAGGGCAGTCTGTGCACACTCCCGGTCTCGGGGGAGCTGTGCTAGGACCTCCACTAGGCCTAGTGGGGTCGTGGTGTCTAGCAGGCTCCTGACCAACGGGTCGGTGCTGCTCTGCTCTTCTTCCAGCAGGCTCCTGGCCAGCGGGCCGGTGCTGCTCTGCTCTCCTTCCTCGGTCTTTAGCAGACTCCTGGCCAGCGGGCCGGTGCTGTTCTGCTTTCTCTCCATATCCGGGTAAGCTCCTCCGCTACTCCTCGTTAGACTTCTTGCCTCCGGGTGCGCTCGCTCCAGACTGCTCCAGGCGGCACCCATCTTCGCTCTTTTCTTTCGTCTCCTCCCACTTCGAGGGCGGTCCCGGGGCAACTCGGTGACTGTCAGCTCCAGGGGCAGTTCTTTCACGCTGACAGACACCTCCAGCATCACAGTCTCTGTTGGTGGGGGCGGTTTCCACTTTTGGCGCCATTTTCTGTCCTGGCCCACGATGGGAGGTGGCCTCTTGCCCTCCTTTGGCACGCCCATAATGGCGTCCGCTGTTCTTCCAAGGCGGGAAATCTTCGGATTTGGCGGGAAGCGTCGCCCAGTGGCGGGAAACTCTGCAGATGGCGGGAACAAGCTGGAAATGGCGGACAATCGGCGGGAAACGACCTGTGATGGGGTCCGATGGCGTGGACCCTCCGGAACCGGCGGGAGACTTCTTTCTGAGGTAAACTTGCACTTTTCTTCAGGCACGCAGTACCCGGTTGTTGTGGGCACGTGATCCTGCCGACTACGCCAAAGTTGACGCGCCCCCTGGGCCATATTCTTTAGGGGGAATACCCGGAGCCGGATCAGATGGGAGTTGTAGTCGCCGAGTGGCTGTGACCCGGCCCGTGCCCAGGGCGTCAAACTCAGTGTTATGTGGCAGTCCTACAGATGTTATTAAGAGTTCTTTTGTGTCGACTACGCCACCCGTTGTGATGCGGTCACTGTGGCCGCCGCTGCAGCAGGGTCCACTGAGGCTGATGGTGGGTGCGCAGCTTGGTGGGATAACCCCCAACGGGAGGGGTATAGCCTCAGGGGGGACAGGTGCAGAGGATGGGGGTTGTGGTGGTGCAGTGCAGACGGCAATGAAGACAGAGTCGGGTTGTGCAGTTAAGGGTGTTTACTTACTGCAGATGTTGTACTGGTCACTCCAGCTGCGAGTGACCACCCGAGCCGTGCTGCGTCCACCAGGTCCTGGATCCAGCCAACCCCCAAACAAGTCCGGAGCGTGGCCCTGAGCTCTCCTTCTGTCCCGTTCTCTGGCCGTCCCCACCAGTGATCCACCTAGGTCCAGCTCCCTCGGGCCTTCTGTTGGGACACCCTTGGCCTTGGGTTCCCTGACCCTTCATGTGGTGTGCCTTCGGGGTGGATGTGATGGGTGACCGTGGCAAACGCTGCCCACGGTCTCCGGTCTCTGGCTAGGGTGTGTTTTCTGCCCCCACCAGCTTGGGATCCGGTACCCTGTGCCGACTCCTCACCCGGTGCTTTAATTTGGGTTCTTGGGTCCTCTCTGTTTTCCCCTCTGGGTACTCCTTCTCTGCTCCTCTCTCACTCAGGGTCTCTCTCTTGCTGCAGGCTGACTTCCTCTCTGCTTGCTGTCTGCTCCTCTGCAGCTGTCTTGCTGTCTCCAACTGACTTGTTCTCTGCATCTGACCCTGTTCTTAGTTGGTGCCCACCTTATATACACCCTCTATGTGTGAGCTCAGGTGACCAGCACCCAATGAGCTCCTATCTTTACCCAGGCTGCTCCCCCTATCTGCCCCTACACTACTTGGGATGTACCACCCCCCTCCCACTCCAGCCAGGAACAGACTCGGTCGTACCTGCACATTTCTAAGTGGGAGTACCGTCGGTCTGCTCCTCGGAAATGGGATGTGTGTAGTGCATGCAGCCTACCGAGCTCAGTTCCACACTCCATCCTTACCCGGGAGTGGAATATCACACCTCTGGGTTGAGGTGCAATACCCCTGTAGCAGCCGAATCCTCAGGGTGCTACAATAACATTTTATAATTTTTACATACTTATTTCATGCAATTATGCAAATTAATTATTTGATACAATAGAAAAACAGATCTTAATATTTGGTACGGAAACCTTTGTTTGCAATTACAGAGGTCAGACGTTTCCTGTAGTTCTTGACCAAGTTTGCAGACACTGCAGCAGGAATTTTGGACCACTCCTCCATACAGATCTTCTCCAGATCTTTCAAGTTTCGGGACTGTTGCTGGGTGCAGTTGTCCTGTCCCCTTTGCAGAAAAGCACCCCCAAAGTATAAGGTTTCCCCAGCATGCTTCTCAGTTGGGACGGTGTTCTTGGGGTTGTACTCATCCTTCTTCTTTCTCCAAACACGTCAAGTGGAGTTGATACCAAAAAGTCCTATTTTGGTCTCATCTGACCACATGACCCTCTCCCATGCCTCCTCTGGATCACCCAGATGGTCAATGGCGAACTTCAAACGGGCCTGGACATGTGCTGGCGTGAGCAGGGGACCTTGCGTGCCCTGCAGGAGTTTAATCCATGACGGCATAGTGTGTTACTAATGGTAATGTTTGAGACTGTAGTCTCGGCTCTCTTCAGGTCATTGACCAGGTCCTCCTGTGTAGTTCTGGGCTGATTCCTGACCTTTCTCAGAATCATCCTTATCCCACGGGTCGAGATCTTGCATGGAGCCCCAGACCGAGGAAGATTGACAGTCATCTTGTGTTTCTTCCGTTTTCTAATAATTGTGCCAACAGTTGTTGCTTTCTCACCAAGCTGCTTGCATATTGTCCTGTAGCCAATCCCAGCCTGGAGCAGGTCTACAATTTTGTCCCTGGTGTCCTTAGATAGCTCTTTGGTCTTAACCATGGTGGATAGGTTGGAGTGTGATTGATTGAGTGTGTGGACAGGTGTCTTTTATACAGGTAACGAGTTCAAACAGGTACAATAAATACAGGTGAGGAGTGCAGAGTAGGAGGGCTTCTGAAAGAAAAACTAACAGGTCTGTGAGAGCGAGATTTCTTGCTGGTTGGTAGGTGATCAAATACTTATTTCATGCAATGAAATGCGATTTAATTATTTAAAAATCATACAATGTGATTTTTTTTTTGGATTTTATTTTTAGATTCTGTCTCTCACAGTTGAAGTGTACCTATGATAAAAATGACAGACCTCTCCATTCTTTGTAGGTGGGAAAGCTTGCAAAATCGGCAGTGTATCAAATACTTATTTTCCCTACTGCGGGCGTGTATGTACGGTACAGACCAAAAGTTTGGACACACCTTCTCATGTAAACATTTTTCTGTATTTTCTTGACTATGAAAATTGTACATTCACACTGAAGGCATCAAAACTATGAATTAACACATGTGGAATTATATACTTAACAAAAAAGTGTGAAACAACTCAAAATATGTCTTATATTCTAGGTTCTTCAAAGCAGCTACCTTTTGCTTTGATGACACTCTTGGCATTCTCTTGATGAGCTTCAAGAGGTAGTCACCGGAAATCGTCTTCCAACAATCTTGAAGGAGTTCCCAGAGATGCTTAGCACTTGTTGGCCCTTTTGCCTTCACTCTGCGGTCCAGCTCACCCTAAACCATCTCGATTGGGTTCAGGTCATCTGGCGTAGCACCCCATCACTCTCCGTCTTGATCAAATAGCCCTTACACAGCCTGGAGGTGTGTTTGGGGTCATTGTCCTGTTGAAAAATAAATGATGGTCCATCTAAACGCAAACCAGATGGAATAGCATGCCGCTGCAAGATGCTGTGGTAGCCATGCTGGTTCAGTATGCCTTCAATTTTGAATAAATCCCCAACAGTGTCACCAGCAAAGCACCTCCATACCGTCACACCTCCTCCTCCATGCTTCACGGTGGGAACCAGGCATGTAGAGTCCATCCGTTCACCTTTTCTGCATCGCACAAAGACACGGAGGTTGGAACCAAAGATCTCAAATTTGGACTCATCAGACCAAAGCACAGATTTCCACTGGTCTAATGTCCATTCCTTGTGTACTTTAGCCCAAACAAGTCTCTTCTGCTTGTTGCCTGTCCTTAGCAGTGGTTTCCTAGCAGCTATTTTACCATGAAGGCCTGCTGCACAAAGTCTCCTCTTAACAGTTATTAAAGAGATGTGTCTGCTGCTAGAACTCTGTGTGGCATTGACCTGGTCTCTAATCTGAGCTGCTGTTAACCTTCGATTTCTGAGGCTGGTGACTCGGATAAACTTATCCTCAGAAGCAGAGGTGACTCTTGGTATTCCTTTCCTGGGGCGATCCTCATGTGAGCCAGTTTCTTTGTAGCGCTTGATGGTTATTGCAACTGCACTTGGGGACACTTTCAAAGTTTGCCCAATTTTTCGGACTGACTGACCTTCATTTCTTAAAGTAATGATGGCCACTCGTTTTTCTTTACTTAGCTGCTTTTTTCTTGCCATAATACAAATTCTAACAGTCTATTCAGTAGGACTATCAGCTGTGTATCCACCTGACTTCTGCACAACACAACTGATGGTCCCAACCCCATTTATAAGGCAAGAAATCCCACTTATTAAACCTGACAGGGCACACCTGTGAAGTGAAAACCATTTCCGGTGATTACCTCTTGAAGCTCATCAAGAGAATGCCAAGAGTGTGCAAAGCAGTCATCAAAACAAAAGGTGGCTACTTTGAAGAACCTAGACTATGAGACATATTTTCAGTAGTTTCACACTTTTTTGTTAACTATATAATTCCACATGTGTTAATTTATAGTTTTGATGCCTTCAGTGTGAATGTACAATTTTCAAAGTCATGAAAATACAGAAAAATCTTTAAATGAGAAGGTGTGTCCAAACTTTTGGTCTGTACTGTATATATATATATATGTGTGTGTGTGTGTGTGTGTGTGTGTATGTACAGTACAGACCAAAAGTTTGGACACACCTCATTTAAAGATTTTTTATGTATTTTCATGACTATGAAAATTGTACATTCACACTGAAGGCATCAAAACTATGAATTAACACATGTGGAAATATATACTTAACAAAAAAGTGTGAAACAACTGAAAATATGTCTTATATTCTAGGTTCTTCAAAGTAGCCACCTTTTGCTTTGATGACTGCTTTGCACACTCTTGGCATTCTCTTGATGCGCTTCAAGTGGTAGTCACCGGAAATGGTCTTCCAACAATCTTGAAGGAGTTCCCGGAGATGCTTAGCACTTGTAGGCCCTTTTGCCTTCACTCGGCGGTCCAGCTCACCCCAAACCATCTCGATTGGGTTCAGGTCTGGTGACTGTGGAGGCCAGGTCATCTGGCGTAGCACCCCATCACTCGCCTTCTTGGTCAAATAGCCCTTACACAGCCTGGAGGTGTGTTTGGGGTCATTGTCCTTTTGAAAAATAAATGATGGTCCAACTAAACGCAAACCGGATGGAATAGCATGCCGCTGCCAGATGCTGTGGTAGCCATGCTGGTTCAGTATGCCTTCAATTTTGAATAAATCTCCAACAGTGTCACCAGCAAAGCACCCCCACACCATCACTCCTCCTCCTCCATGCTTCACTGTGTGAACCAGGCATGTAGAGTCCATCCGTTCACCTTTTATGCATCGCACAAAGACACGGTGGTTGGAACCAAAGATCTCAAATTTGGACTCATCAGACCAAAGCACAGATTTCCACTGGTCTAATGTCCATTCCTTGTGTTCTTTAGCCCAAACAAGTCTCTTCTGCTTGTTGCCTGTCCTTAGCAGTGGTTTCCTAGCAGCTATTTTACCATGAAGGCCTGCTGCACAAAGTCTCCTCTTAACAGTTGTTGAAGAGATGTTTCTGCTGCTAGAACTCTGTGTGGCATTGACCTGGTCTCTAATCTGAGCTGCTGTTAACCTGCGATTTCTGAGGCTGGTGACTCGGATAAACTTATCCTCAGAAGCAGAGGTGACTCTTGGTCTTCCTTTCCTGGGGCAGTCCTCATGTGAGACAGTTTCTTTGTAGCGCTTGATGGTTTTTGCAACTGCACTTGGGGACGCTTTCAAAGTTTTCACAATTTTTCGGACTGACTGACCTTCATTTCTTAAAGTAATGATGGCCACTCGTTTTTCTTTACTTAGAATTTGTATGATGGCAAGAAAAAAGCATCTAACAGTCTATTCAGTAGGACTATCAGCTGTGTATCCACCAGACTTCTGCACAACACAAGTGATGGTCCCAACCCCATTTATAAGGCAAGAAATCCCACTTATTAAACCTGACTGGGCACACCTGTGAAGTGAAAACCATTTCCGGTGACTACCTCTTGAAGCTCATCAAGAGAATGCCAAGAGTGTGCAAAGCAGCCATCAAAGCAAAAGGTGGCTACTTTGAAGAACCTAGAATATAAGACATATTTTCAGTTGTTTCACACGTTTTTGTTAAGTATATAATTCCACATGTGTTAATTCATAGTTTTGATGCCTTCAGTGTGAATGTACAATTTTCTTAGTCATGAAAATACAGATAAATCTTTAAATGAGAAGGTGTGTCCACCTTTTGGTCTGTACTGTATATATACACTGCTCAAAAAAATAAAGGGAACACTTAAACAACAGAATATAACTCCAAGTGCATCAAACTGTCCACTTAGGAAATGACACTGATTGACAATCAATTTCACATGCTGTTGTGCAAATGGAATAGACAATAGATGGAAATTATTGGCAATTATCAAGACACCCTCAAAGGATTGATTCTTCAGGTGGGGACCACAGACCACATCTCAGTACCAATGCTTTCTGGCAGATGTTTTGGTCACTTTTGAATGTTGGTTATGCTTTCACACTCGTGGTAGCATGAGACGGACTCTACAACCCACAGAAGTTGCTCAGGTAGTGCAGCTCATCCAGGATGGCACATCAGTGCGAGCTGTGGCAAGAAGGTTTGCTGTGTCTGTCAGCGTAGTGTCCAGAGGCTGGAGGTGCTACCAGGAGACAGGCCAGTACACCAGGAGACAAGGAGGGGGCCGTAGGAGGGCAACAACCCAGCAGCAGTACCGCTACCTCCGCCTTTGTGCAAGGAGGAACAGGGGGAGCACTGACAGAGCCCTGCAAAATGACCTCCAGCAGGCCACAAATGTTCATGTGTCTGCACAAACGGTTAGAAACCGACTCCATGAGGGTGGTATGAAGGCCCGACGTCCACAGATGGGGGTTGTGATCACATCCCAACATTGTGCAGGACGCTTGGCATTTGCCACAGAACACCAGGATTGGCAAAGTCGCCACTGGCGCCCTGTGCTCTTCACAGATGAAAGCAGGTTCACACTGAGCACATGTGACAGACATGACAGAGTCTGGAGACGCCGCGGAGAGCGATCTGCTGCCTGCAACATCCTTCAGCATGACCGGTTTGGCAGTGGGTCAGTAATGGTGTGGAGTGGCATTTCTTTGGAGGGCCGCACAGCCCTCCATGTGCTCGCCAGACGTAGCCTGACTGCCATTAGGTACCGAGATGAGATCCTCAGACCCCTTGTGAGACCATATGCTGGTGCGGTTGGCCCTGGGTTCCTCCTAATGCAGGACAATGCCAGACCTCATGTGGCTGGAGTGTGTCAGCAGTTCCTGCAAGATGAAGGCATTGAAGCTATGGACTGTCCCACCCGTTCCCCAGACCTGAATCCGATTGAGCACATCTGGGACATCATGTCTCGCTCCATCCACCAACGTCACGTTGCACCATAGACTTTCCAGAAGTTGGCGGATGATTTAGTCCAGGTCTGGGAGGAGATCCCACAGGAGACCACCTCATCAGGAGCATGCCCAGGCGTTGTAGGGAGGTCATACAGGCACGTGGAGGCCGCACACAATACTGAACCTCATTTTGACTTGTTTTAAGGACATTACATCAAAGTTGGATCAGCCTGTAGTGTGTTTTTCCACTTTAATTTTGGGGGTGGCTCCAAATCCAGGCCTCCATTAGTTAATAAATTTGATTTCCATTGATGATTTTTATGTGATTTTGTTGTCAGCACATTCAGCTTTGTACAGAACAAAGTATTCAATGAGAATATTTCATTCATTCAGATCTAGGATGTGTTATTTGAGTGTTCCCTTTATTTTTTTGAGCAGTGTATGTATATGTGTGTGTATATATATAATTTTTTTTAATTTTTTTCAATACATATTTCACTTTGGAGCTGACATAAGTCATGGACATGGGCTCTGTATCATGATATGTCTCCAATTTAGCAAATCTAGATCATGAAAGTAACTCTGTGACCTGCCATGTTGTCACCCTGAGTAATATGCTATAGGTATCATTACTGAGTCATATAGTGATGAAGTGATTGACAGTTGCTCCTGCTTTCTATCGAGCGTCTCTCCTGCTCTCTCGAGCGTCTCTCCTGCTCTCTCTCTCGAGCATCTCTCCTGCTCTCTCTCGAGCGTCTCTCCTGCTCTCTCTCTCTAGCTTCTCTCCTGCTCTTTCTCTCGAGCGTCTCTCCTGCTCTCTCTCTCTCGAGCGTCTCTCCTGCTCTCTCTCTCGAGCGTCTCTCCTGCTCTCTCTCTCGAGCGTCTCTCCTGCTCTCTCTCTCGAGCGTCTCTCCTGCTCTCTCTCTCTCGAGCGTCTCTCCTGCTCTCTCTCGAGTGTCTCTCCTGCTCTCTCTCTCGAGTGTCTCTCCTGCTCTCTCTCTCGAGCGTCTCTCCTGCTCTCTCTCGAGCGTCTCTCCTGCTCTCTCTCTCGAGCTTCTCTCCTGCTCTCTCTCTCGAGCTTCTCTCCTGCTCTCTCTCGAGCGTCTCTCTCTCTCTTGCATCTCTCCTGCTCTCTCTCTCTCGAGCGTCTCTCCTGCTCTCTCTCTCGAGCGTCTCTCCTGCTCTCTCTCGAGCGTCTCTCCTGCTCTCTCTCGAGCGTCTCTCCTGCTCTCTCTCTCGAGCTTCTCTCCTGCTCAATCTCTCGAGCGTCTCTCTCTCTCTCGAGCGTCTCTCCTGCTCTCTCTCTCTTGAGCGTCTCTCCTGCTCTCTCTCTCGAGCGTCTCTCTCTCTCTCTAGCGTCTCTCCTGCTCTCTCTCTCTCGAGCATCTCTCCTGCTCTCTCTCTCTCGAGCGTCTCTCCTGCTCTCTCTCTCGAGCGTCTCTCCTGCTCTCTCTCTCTCTCGAGCGTCTCTCCTGCTCTCTCTCTCGAGCGTCTCTCCTGCTCTCTCTCTCTCTCGAGCGCCTCTCCTGCTCTCTCTTTCGAGCGTCTCTCCTGCTCTCTCTCTCGAGCGTCTCTCCTGCTCTCTCTCTCGAACGTTTCTCCTGCTCTCTCTCTCGAGCGTCTCTCCTGCTCTCTCTCTCTCGAGCGTCTCTCCTGCTCTCTCTCTCTCGAGCGTCTCTCCTGCTCTCTCTCTCGAGCGTCTCTCCTGCGCTCTCTCTCTCAAGCGTCTCTCCTGCTCTCTCTCTCTCGAGCGTCTCTCCTGCTCTCTCTCTCTCGAGCGTCTCTCCTGCTCTCTCTCTCGAGCGTCTCTCCTGCTCTCTCTCGAGCGTCTCTCCTGCTCTCTCTCTCGAGCGTCTCTCCTGCTCTCTCTCTCTCGAGCGTCTTTCTAGCGTCTCTCCTGCTCTCTCTCTCTCGAGCGTCTCTCCTGCTCTCTCTCTCTCGAGCGTCTCTCCTGCTCTCTCTCTCTCGAGCGTCTCTCCTGCTCTCTCTCTCTCGAGCGTCTCTCCTGCTCTCTCTCTCTAGCGTCCCTCCTGCTCTCTCTCGACCGTCTCTCCTGCTCTCTCTCTCGAGCGTCTCTCCTGCTCTCTCTCTCGAGCGTCTCTCCTGATCTTGAGAGTCTCTCCTGCTCTCTCTCTCTCGAGCGTCTCTCCTGCTCTCTCTCTCTCGAGCGTCTTTCTAGCGTCTCTCCTGCTCTCTCTCTCGAGCGTCTCTCCTGCTCTCTCTCTCTCGAGCGTCTTTCTAACGTCTCTCCTGCTCTCTCCAGCCCTTGTCTGCTTGATCGCTGATACTGCCATACTTTGTAGTCTGTATACACTGTGTTCCAAATTATTATGCAAATATTATTTTCTCAGATTTTCCCAAATTACCTATATGAATTGCAGTCATTGTAATTTTCCAGTCAAATAACTATTAGAGTACAATTGAAAGGTTTTTGTACAAACTGCCTATGATAACAGTATATTTAAAAAAATAAAACACTCAAACTGCACTCAAAATGCATGTTCCAAATTATTATGCACAGCAGAGTTTTCAACCTTTTCATTTTAATAAAGAACAAAAAAATGGTCTTTTTTGAAATTATAAGCATTAGCAGGTTATTACACACTGAAATCAAACAGTTTTCAACTCAAAACTTTATTCTAGGTGATGTTACATTTGCACATAGGACCGCTTGTTCGAAAGGAGCTTCTGAACTCTCTCGTCCATTGAATTTGTCAGGTTTTGGATGGTTTCTGCTTCAATTGTTTTGCATGAGGACAGAATACCCTCCCAGAGCTGTTGCTTAGATGTGAACTGCCTCCCGCCATCATAGACACTCCTTTTGATGATGCTCCAGAGGTTCTCAATGGGGTTGAGGTCAGGGGAGCATGGGGGCCACACCATAAGTTTGTCCCCTTTTATGCCCATAGCAGCCAGAGATGCAGATGTGTTATGTGCAGCATGAGACGGGGCATTATCATGCATGAAAATGATCTTGCTGCGGAATGCACGGTTCTTCTTCTTGAACCATGGAAGCAAGTGCTGTTTGAGAAACTCAACATACATTATGGAGTTCATCTTTACCCCTTCAGGGATCCTAAAAGGGCCGACAATCTCTCTCCCCATGATTCCAGCCCAAAACATTACTCCACCTCCTCCTTGTTGGCGCTGTAGCCGTGTTTGCATGGGGTGTCCATCAACCAGCCATCCTCCACTCCATCCATCTGGACCATCAAGATCATTTCATGCATGATAATGCACCGTCTCATGATGCACATAACACATCTGCATCTCTGGCTGCTATGGGCATAAAAGGGGACAAACTTATGGTGTGGCCCCCATGCTCCCCTGACCTCAACCCCATTCAGAACCTCTGGAGCATCATCAAAAGGAGTGTCTATGATGGCGGGAGGCAGTTCACATCTAAGCAACAGCTCTGGGAGGGTATTCTGTCCTCATGCACAACAATTAAAGCAGAAACCATCCAAAACCTGACAAATTCAATGGACGAGAGAGTTCAGAAGCTCCTTTCGAACAAGGGGTCCTATGTGCAAATGTAACATCACCTAGAATAAAGTTTTGAGTTGAAAACTGTTTGATTTCAGTTTGTAATAACCTGCTAATGCTTAGAATTTCAAAAATGACCATTTTTTTGTTCTTTATTAAAATGAAAAGGTTGAAAACTCTGCTGTGCATAATAATTTGGAACATGCATTTTGAGTGCAGTTTGAGTTTTTTATTTTTTAAAAAATATACTGTTATCATAGGCAGTTTGTACAAAAACCGTTCAATTGTACTCTAATAGTTATTGACTGGAAAATTACAATGACTGCAATTCATATAGGTAATTTGGGAAAATCTGAGAAAATATTATTTGCATAATAATTTGGAACACAGTGTATATGTACAATTTTAATATGATCAATAGAAATATGTAAATATATTATATATATATACACACACTGCTCAAAAAATAAAGGGAACACTTAAACATCACAACTCCAAGTCAATAACACTTCTGTGAAATCTACCTGTCCAGTTATGAAGCAACACGGATTGTGAATCAATTTCTCCTGCTGTTGTGCAAATGGAGCAGACAACTGGTAGAAATGATAGGCAATTAGCCAGATACCCCCTATAAAGGAGTGGTTCTGCAGGTGGTGACCACAGACCATTTCTCTGTTCTCATTCTTTTTGGCTGATGTTTTGGTCACTTTTTCATTTTGCCATTGCTCTCACCCCTAGAGGTACATTAGCATTAGGCAGTGTCTACAGTACAACCCACAGAAGTTGCTCAGGTAGTGCCGTTCATCCAGGATGGCACATCAGTGCGAGCTGTGGCAAGAAGTGTAGCTGTGTCTGTCAGCACAGTGTCCAGAGCATGGAGCAGATACCAGGAGATGTGCAGGGAGCCATAGGAGGGCAACAACCCAGCAACAGGACCGTTACCTCCTCCTTTGTGCAAGGAGAAACAGGAGGAGCACTGCCAGAGCCCTGCAAAATGACCTCCAGCTGGCCACAAATGTGCATGTGTCTGCACAAACGGTTAGAAACCGACTCCATGAGGGTGGTATGAGGGCCCGATGTCCACAGATGGGGGTTGTGCTCACAGCCCAACACCGAGCAGGACGCTTGACATTTGCCACAGAACACCAGGATTGGCAAAGTCGCCACTGGTGCCCTCTGCTCTTCACAGATGAAAGCTCAGTATTGTGTGTGGCCTCCACGTGCCTGTATGACCTCCCTACAACGCCTGGGCATGCTCCTGATGAGGTTGCGGATGGTCTCCTGTGGGATCTCCTCCCAGACCTAGACTAAAGCATCAGCCAACTCCTGAACAGTCAGTGGTGCAACGCGACGTTGGTGGATGTGACTCGCCCCCTGGGCCGTGGGGTACTCGGATCCGGGCAGTAGGGGAACGATGGGAGTAGTAGTGGCAACCCGGTTTCGTGGCTCAGGGTGGTCAGGCCAGTGGTAGTCCATTATGTGCTGATGTTTATGTCCGACTACGCCACCCGTGGATTTGCGGTTATTAGGAACCGCCGCTGCATGCCGACCGCTGGGGCTGATGAGGTGTGCAGCTAGGGTAGTGTGACTCCCCACGGGAAGAGTGCGGCCCCAGGGCAGTATAGTGGATGGTGGGAGTGATGGTGGTGAGAGTCCCAGTGCTGATAGTGCTGGAGAAGCAAGGAGCACACAGACAACAGGTTGCAGTCCAGGGTCTTTACTAGAACAGGTAAATTGACCCATAAACAGTCCCGGCTAGGAGGGGGACCTGGATGTCTGAGAGCAACGGGGAAATTGGCCCTGGTCAGGGTGAGGGTGTAGGCCTACCGTGCTTTCTGCGCTCCTTCTGGCTATCTCCTCCTGATAGGGTAACAGCCCACGTTTCCAAGCTTTCCGTGTATTCTCGCCTGTATGGCCTGCGACGTGGGTTCCTTTCTGCTCCCAGCCTTGTACGGCTTTACTGGTACCTTCTGTTGTGGCAGGGCCTCCAGGCTTCTTAGGCCAAGGAATATACAGTCCCCTGCGGACTGGTTCTCTGCTGGGGGATGTGGAATCCTCTCAGCCTCAGACACCAAAGTCTGGTAAATTAAGTCCTCTTTCTGCCAAGACAGGCTCTCTTCGCCTCTTGTCTCTGGCTTGTGGCTCTCCTCCTGCCACACTTCCTCTTAGGTGCAGTGCAACTGTCTGTCCCTGTTCTGCTCTGGGACAAGTCTCAATGCTGAGACAGGCCATCCAGTTCTCTCTAACCCTGCCCCCAGCACCAGCTTTTATAGGGGCAGCCTGCTCCCCCTACTGGCCTGAGACAGGAGGCATTGCATGCTAATGTTCCCCTGACTAGAGAACCTCCCCCTTGCTCTCAGACACAGCTTTAATACATTTTGTGGCATCCAGGCCAGGGTGACACATTCCCCCCTAGTGAAATTTAGTACTCCGGGACTAAACAATAAACAAAGACAATAAAACATTAATAGACATTAATAGACAGACGACGCACAAATTGAGTTCTTAAGGTCACAGTGTGGCCTGTGACCGGGTGTCCATATCACCAATACAACGGGGAGCCTTAACCAGGTGGGGGTCTGTCCTACCCCAAGTCCTTCACAGTCTTAGTTCATTCCTTGGTTAGGCTCCGAACGCAGTCCATACCAGGTCCCGGTTATAAAAAGTCCATAACCTGTGAGTCCTTACAGTAACTGCAAGAAACTGAAACACGGAATTACCAAACATGCATGTAACTTTGCAAACAATTCAACATTTGGCAACAAGGTTATTTACAATTTTAGTGCGCTCTATATTCTCCAGCGAGCGGGTATCAGCCCCTTTGTGCTCCTGGTTGACCTACGTAGCCCACTGTCTGGTGGTGGACCAACCTGGCTTTCCCCACTAGCGTTAGGGGTACAGCTACCAGCTGGGTGTACAGGTAGGGAAGGCAGCTGTCTGTGGGTCCTTTGGCTTACCGCAGGCATGGCAGGCTCACTGTCAGCAGAGGGTTGACTCTCCTGGGCTGCTG